>NC_050099.1:37341789-37644819 GCF_902167145.1 Zea mays | reverse complement strand
TGTCTGCTTATAAAAATCAATGATGCTAATCAATAAAATAGAAGAAAATGATATGACATCATGATAAAATGATTGCATGAGCCACTCTGTTTTGGGATATATAAATGGTAAACACTAAAATACTTATATGTGTCATCCTTAAATTCCCTACTAAAAATACTACATTATGTATCTACAATATAAACATATTTTTACTAGGTTGAAGTAATTCCTGGTTGCTAGATTTCGCAAGAAAAAGATCCAACGACATATGGCTAGACTTTGCAGTTCAATTGTTAATGTGGCGAAAGCTCCCAAATGAAAACAAAAAACCAACGACATGTGGCTAGATTAATCCGGGTGTGAGTAATTCTTGGCATTCTTAATCTGGCATTCAGACTTTCGCACGATGCTCCCAAATGAAAAAAGCTCCAACGAACACCATACACAGGGAAGTCTAAATAGTCGGCTAGAATTGCTATTTAGCTATTAAAAAATCCATCAATCCAGGATTTACATAGGTGAGGGTAATCGTCATAGTCGAACCCACCAGATGCCACAAAAAATAGTGCCAGCGATGGCCAGGTAAGCAAGAATAGTACCTAAGACTACCAGGAAAAACAGGCGAAACCATCAAGAACGAAGCGATCACCCATGATTCCCACGGCGGAGATGGGATTGTCGCTTCTCCCCGTAGTGATGTCATCATCCTACTGCTTGCAGCGCGACCCAAACAAAATCCGGTATGGGATGGTGACCGTAGCCTGCATCAGATATCAAGAGCATTGGCGTCGAAGAAGCTGAAGAAGCAAAGTGCGCGAAAGAAATCAAAGGTAAAGCGAAGAGGATTTCTCACCTATTCCTCGCTTGCTACAGCAAGCGCGTGCCGCAGCACCCGATGGCGTCTACACAAGAGAAGTCCAGGGATGGAGAACCCTCGCTGCCAGGCGCCAGTCGCCAAGCCCTTCACTCTTTCTTTTTTGTTGCTAGTTCTAGAAAGCACAGCATTCTGAAGACTAACAGTGTGTACTGAAAAGAATATTTAAGAAAAAATCTTATCCACAAGAAGAAGAGCGAACGGTGCAGCAAATTATCACCGTAGCAACGCTTGAGGAGAGGGGGAGGGGACGAGGAAGAAGCTTCTGTCAGCCGGCGTGCGTCACAGCGATGGACGAAGCACCTATTGGGGCACCCAGGCCAGCGAGGCAGCGTTTGAGGCGGCAACACAGAGGGGAGAAGGAAGCTCATGGCGGTCGGGTTGCGTCGCCGCGAATGGACAAAGCACCTAGGGGAGCATCAGGGCCAGCGAGGCAGCGAGGGACGAAGGCACCCGGACGATGTGTGAGGACTGGTTTCGTCGAGCGGAATCTCAAAGCTTCCATAAGAGACTGAAGCGCGATGGAAAGTTGACTGGCTGGGAGATCCTGGTGACCATCAAAGCTAGATCCAACGGTTGAGTTTTTCGCGCTGACGTGGATACCTTCAAGGAAGTTGTTTTGAACCGGCTTTGTATTATAGTAAATGATTGATGAACAAATGACAGACAAATCACGATGGCTACATGCGGATCTACCATTTGTTGTTGGTGCACCTCTTGCTCAAGAAAGAAGTGGAAGACTAAAGAAAACTTAGGATATTAAGGATGTCTTGAGGGTGTGGACACAAACTAGCTGTTTGTCTTTCACTACCGGAATCCTAGGCTTTGTCGAGTGTCGGCCTCTTTGCCGAGTGGCTTTTGTCGGGCACTCGGCAAAGAAGGCTTTGCCGAGAGCCGCACTCGGTAAAGTTAGGCTCTCGGCAACGAGCCTCTTTACCGAGTGCTGGACACTCGGCACAGGAACACACTCGGCAAAGACACGTTTGCCGAGTGTGCAACACTCGGCAAAGGTGGCGCTCGGCAAAGGGCCGTCAGCGGCCGTCCTAAAGCTGGCGGCCGTCAGTCTTTGCCGAGAACCGAGGTTTGGCACTCGGCAAAGAAGACTCTTTGCCGAGTGCCAAATATTTGGTGCTCGGCAAAGGACGCTTTGCCGAGTGTCTTCTCTAGACACTCGGCAAAGTATTTTTTTATTTTTTTTATTTTGTCTCCCAAACTTTTTGTGGTATGTTCCTATACTATATAGACCTACATGTATCATTTGTGGACAATTATAACAGAGTTTTCAATCGTTAGTAGATTTAGTTCGTTTATTTGAATTTCTTCGGAAAATTCAGATTTGAACTGCAGGTCACTCGAAACTTGAAAAACCGTGCATGCAAAAATGATATCCATGTTACTTAGCATAAGTTACGAACGATTCCAGGAGCGGACCGGAAACTTCGAGCAACATGCTCACTAAACATGGCCGTGAACTTGCCATCCACATGTTTAAAAATTGTATAAAACACAAACAAAGTCAGAAAATCATGAAACTTGTCCACGTGTCATGATATCATATGTAGAGGCTGTGATAAAAATTTGAAAAAGTTTCGAGAAAAATGTGAAGCACTATGTGTAGAAATCTAAGAGATCCACATTGAAACTCCATGATTTCATAGGTAGTTCTCTTAGGTTTCTACACATACTGTCTCACAACTTTCTCCAAACATTCTCAATTTTTTATCACAGCCTCTACATATGATATCATGACACGTGGACAAGTTTCATGATTTTCTGACTTTTTTGTGTTTTATACAATTTTTAAACACCTGGATGGCAAGTTCACGGCCATGTTGAGTGAGCATGGTGCTCGAAGTTTCCGGTCCGCTCCTGAAATCGGTCGTAACTTGTGCTAAGTAGCATGGATATCATTTTTCCATGCACGGTTTTCCAAGTTTCGAGTGACCTGTAGTTCAAATCTAAATTTTCCGAAGAAATTCAAATAAACGAACTAAATCTACTAGCTATTGCAAACATTGTTATATTTGTCCCAAAATGGTACATGTAGGTCTACATAGTGTAGTAACATACCACAAAAAGTTTGGTAAGGGAAAAGAAAAAAATAGAAATATTCTTTGCCGAGTGTCTAAGGTTGACAATCGGCAAAGACCTTGTTTGCCGAGTGTCTAACGTGGAGCACTCGGCAAAGATCATAAATATATACTTTGCCGAGTGCCTGTCCGCTGGCACTCGGCAAAGAGTTCTTTGTCGAGTGTCTGCGATCTGGCACTCGGCAAAGAATATATTTAAATTAAAAAAATCTTTGCCGAGTGCCCGCGATCTGGCACTCGGCAAAGCTTAAAACATAACGTATACCGAGCCCTTCTCTTCTCCTTCTCACTCTCACTCTCACTAACCGAACGCCGCCGCTCACCGTCGTCGCGCCACCCCGCCGCGCGCCAGCACCTCCCCGCAGCAAATGTGACAACCGGAAAAGAAAACCAAAGAAGGTCATGGTAGAACATATTTGGAAGAATGGATTTACGTCGGGCTATACTCGGTGGATATTTTATGGTGAAGCGCATCGTACGAGAGAGGAGGTGCTGAGACAACGTGTCGAGGATTATGACGCGGATGCGGGGGTAGCGGATGCGGGGGTAGCGGACACTCGGCAAAGAGTCTGACATGGGGACCCTCCCTGGCGGGCTCTTTGCCGAGTGTCCCAGAGGGCACTCGGCAAAGAGGTATTCTTTGCCGAGTGCTTCCGGGAAGGCACTCGGCAAAGATAACTCCTTTGTCGAATGTCATCCGTGACACTCGGCAAAGACGTCGTCTCCGTCACCCGTCACCGGCCTCTTTTCTTTGCTGAGTGCTCTCTGGCACTCGGCAAACCTCTTTGCCGAGTGTCCGAGAAAAAGTATTCGGTAAAGAAGACTTTGCCGATGCACTGTTTGTCGAGCCTTCTTTGCCGAGTGTTTTTAAGGCTTTGCCAAGCAATCGGCAAAGCGTCCGTTTCCGGTAGTGTTTGGTTGCAACTACTGTTGTTGGAAGGTCGTTCTTTTATTGCATCCCTCCCAAATAATATTCCCATCGAATTGAAGGAGGCTCTCTGCGATTTATCCAAGTGGATTGCTAAGATCGATCGCCGTCTTCTTTCGCTGTGAAATTCAGTGGCTAACTTGTACCTCGATGTCGATTGATTGCCCGAGCCATGCATTTAGCTGTAGCTGTAGCTGTCGTGATCTGTTATTATTATCAGTAAATTTTTCCAATAGCTAACGACTCTGAATCCATGCATGTTGCTTGGCTTTGCTTGGCCAGCTCTTAGCTGCTGTCAACTCAGGAGGGGAGGAGAGGAGATCGACCTGCTTCAGCAATCAGCGGTGGCCGGATGTTGTTGACGAGTGCGACGGCGGCGGAAGGTAGCGGCCAAGGCTCCCCGGCTGTGGCAGACACGGCTCGGCCGGAGGGACGACGTACGCCATCGGCCATCCATGGAGGATGGACCGGAAGCCGGATGATGATCCATGGTGATGGTGTAGCCGCGCGCAGACCCACCCACCCGTGACGGAGAGGTTTGACGACCCCATCTCGATCAATCTCACGACGCGTCGTCCTAGTCTTCTCCCTTTTCGTCCGTGTCCGGCGACGACTGTCCGTGGGTGGAGGAATCACGAGGTTTTCCTCCACCCCTTTTTCTCTTCCAGCTTGTTCGGCTGCCACAGAGAGAGCACTGTTGCAGCTGCAAAATACTGTTGCGGCTGCAATCACTAGAGACAAAATACTGTAGAAGCCGCAGCCGTAGTCGGATTAAAGCCGCAGCGAACAGGGCCGAATCTTGACGTGCCGGTGGGGGTGGGCCGTGGCGGTATTGGCGATGATGCCCTGGACGACGGGACGGGATTCTCCACTCGTCTCTTTTCTCTCCTGACTCCTTTTGTCTTTCGACGAATATCCATTACTTATATTTTTCATAATAACAAAAACAATAAGACTAAGAGTACAGAAATTCATTATTTTCTATAAAAAAGCAGCAGCTTTGATTACGTCAAAATGCTAGCATGACACCGTACATACATATATATACATATATGCTGTTCTAATTAAGTTAGTGTTTGTTTCGAGATTGGTGGAACCAAGATGTTCTGTTCTAGCAGATAGGATGTTTGGTTTGATCCTAGATAGAATCGAGTCACTCAAAAAATAAAATATTCCTCTAATATATTGCATACCATAGCCAAGACCTACCACCTTACAGATGACATATGTTACTGTAAAAGGAAACACTCATATTCTAAGTTGAAGAGAGTAGTTGGACCACCGTAAACTAGGGTCGTAGCCAGAGTGATACGAGAGAATAGCAAACCTTGTTAATTATGTCATTAATCCGATCATGTTTCCTCCCCTCTTACACTATTGGGTCAGGAGACTCATGGGACATGTCCAATGTATTCTGAAAACAACATTGATAGTATTTTTAATCTGTTTTTAGCAAGCGAACTCGTAAATGTTTTGTTAAATATATTAGAGCCTAGGTAGCATATTTCGAAGTGTTTCCAATAAACCCTTTCTCTTTCTCTCACATGCGTAATTTAGCCTTATATGCAATGTATATGAATCTAACACCTGGTGGTACTAGATGTCCAAGTTGTATGATTAGACTCTCATATTAATAGTATATATCTATCCTAATCCGATCACGCTCTCTATTACGTCTTGATCGATAAAATGCATTAGCTTTATACTATACATAGAGTACTTATATTTTGCCTTTCTCATTCCTCATCTTTCCATGTTGAGCACTATATCATCATTTATTTTCAACCACCATTCCTTTATGGTCAACCTTTGGATGTGCATTTAGCCTTATCTCATTCACAACACTTAGAGTAAAGGTTGGTCCACTAGTTGTATCAATTACTGAAATCACATATGGAGCTTTCAATCCCCCATCTTTCTTGTTAATTGATGACAACCATACAAAGTTAGGAATTTTAAATTTTGAATTACATGTCTAGTTTAGTTACTAGTTTAGTGTGGATTTGAGCAACTTGTCTAGTCATTTTAATCACTTTTGAATTATTTAGACAAGCTTCTCAAATTTTGTTTGATATTGTTTGCTCCCTCTACATGCATGCATATGAAGCTTGCACATATGCTGGATTTGATTTTTTTGAGAAATCAATCTTACCCAATGTTTCTGAAGTTTATAGGATATATTCATCCTTAGCACTTGGGGTAGCAAAATCATTATTGCACAAATAGATAATTTACTTTGTTGCATAGGTTTTGACTAAGATAGAAATTAGATGCCATGGTTAGAAATAGGTTTTAAGCTACCTAATTCAACCCCTCCTCTTAGGCGTCATGGTGGTCCCTTCGAACGTGAAACACCTTCGCACGGAGGAAGACTTTCTCTTACCAAACTCCTCCATCAATCCCAATTCGCTTTCTCATGCTCCGGCACGGGCGGATGGTCCCTGTCGCTTGAGTGAATGTTGTTTCCCGCCATCCTTGGGAAACTCGGCTAGCACCCGACAAAATCATGTGTCCTACAAAATTAAATCAGTGGTAGAGATGGGGAACTACTTGAGGCAAAGGGGCACCGATTAAATACGACACGCCCAACAATATATAACACAAGAGACAAGCTACCTAGAATCCAATGTGAGTGTCGTCTGCCACTGAAAACACAAAGTAATTAGACCATGTTAAATTCGCTTTTAAACGGAGTCAAACCAAAGACCTAAGGTACTGCTAAGGCTCTTGACCAACTACTAACCCAAATGTTGGACATACTAGACAATAAAGTCTCTAAAGTGTATATAAGATATAGGTTGGTTTAGATACACTCCAACGGCTTATTCAGATAGTTATCCAAATATAGTCATCCTTAATTCTGCGTTTTGTCGCTAGCTAAAGATAGAAAACATGAATGACTCTGTAGAGTGTAAATAAGGTATAGAAAACTGTTGAGGATTGGAAAGATATAAAACATTGTTTTTATGTAAATGACACTCTGGATGATAATTTGGAGAGCAAAATTTAGAATACTCTTGGAGATGCTATTAAATACTTGGTATATCTAGCCCACCAATTTAAATATACTAGAGATGATTTCGACTAATTTTTAGCTAGCTACCTTTGGAACTAAACATGTCTACAAAGAAGTTGGAAGGTGAAAAATCTAAACAAATGCAAGATTTAAAAATTTGTTGTAAGGTAAAAAAATTAAAACGATTTATATTCAAAGGAAGATCAAATACCCAATATGCATTGTTTATTACTTGAATCCAATATAAACCGTTCATCCGGATAGCAAGGAATTGGATAGCGCCATAGGCTAGCTGTCCGTACCTCCTAACGAAATTGACTTGAATTTGACTCCGCACTCTCCGCAGCTGATTCTTTCCTCCCGGCTCCCGCTAGAGACGGACGGTTCGTTTTTCCTTTGCATGCGCCGCCCTCCGGCCTTCCACTTCCCACGCAAACCGCCGCCGCCACCTCCTCGGGCTCGGCGGCGCCGGCGCCCATGGCGACCCCGTCCCACGGCATCCCCCTCCGCGCGCTCCTCCTCCTCGCGCTGTCTCTTCTCTCCATCCCCATCGTGTTCCAGCTCCTCCACCGCCCGACTCCCAGTCCCATGCCCCCTCCGCTCCTCCGAATAACCTGCGCCGACGCGGCGTCGCAGTCGCCCCGCGCGAACCCTCCTCCACTCGCCTCCGACGTACACGTACCACCACCGGCGCCTAAGCCGGAGGAGGCGTCGGAGCCGACGTCCCTGCGCCACGTGGTATTCGGGATCGCCTCCTCCCGGCGCACGCTGCCGCTCCGTCTCCCTCTGCTCCGGCTCTGGCTGCGCGCCCCCGCGCGCGCCTTCCTCTTCCTGGACGCGCCGGCGCCGGACGCCCGCGACCTCCCACCGGGCCTCGCCCTCCGCGTCTCCGCCGACGCGTCGCGCTTCCCCTACACCCACCGGCGCGGCCTCCCCTCGGCCGTCCGCGTCGCGCGCATCGCCGGGGAGCTCGTCTCCGCGCTGAATCAGCAGGAGGAGGAGGATGTGCGGTGGCTCGTGCTCGCCGACGACGACACCGCCTTCGTCCTCCCGAACCTGCTCCACACGCTGCGCAGGTACGACCACGGCGAGCCCTGGTACCTCGGCGCGCGCTCCGAGTCCGCGGCGCAGAACGCGTTGCACGGCTTCGCCATGGCGTACGGCGGCGCCGGCATCGCGGTCAGCTGGCCGCTCGCGCGCCGCCTCGCGCCCGCGCTCGACTCGTGCGTGCTCAGGTATCCGCACCTCTACGGCAGCGACGGCAGGATCTACGCCTGCCTCGCCGAGCTCGGCGTCGAGCTCACCCACGAGCCGGGCTTCCACCAGGTGCCTGCTTCTTGCTTGTACTCTTCCATATGCTGTTGTTCTGTGATCATGGAATGTTCGACCACATTGGTATGAGCAGTTGCCGTAAAGATTAATTTTTTTAGTGTTGTTTGGGTTAGACTACATGGGTCAGGACTCAGGAGTTTGTGGATTGTCTCACGAGTTTTCTGATCAAATTGGACTAACCTATGTAGGAGCCAATAAAGTATCCGTGGGCCGTGGCACATAACTGTTCTTTCTCCTCGGATGTCTGTAGTACGTGCGGCTTGACAAGGCATCTTGTTGTTTCTTGTTTTTAATATATTCAATTTTTTTTCTGGTGATCTGTTCCAATTTATAATTAGTTTGACTTTCTATAACCTAAGTTTAACCAGATTTTCATATTTAAATATTATATTTATTACTGATTCTTACTGTGATACTGTCATATCCTTTGTGATATCGTTTGAATTCAATTTAGCATATTTATTAAGTATGGCTTTGATTTTTTATTTTTTTCAAAAAAAAATTGAATAAGATAAGGCGATTAAACTTGACAAAAAATAAATGAATTATAATTTGAGACGGAGGAAGTATTAGATATTGCTATCATCTGGTTGTGTGTCTGTGTAGCCCCTGCATGTAGGAAGCATAAGGCTACTACCGGTATGCGGGTCTCTGAAAAATGGAGCTATAAAATAACATCAGATGAACACATCTGCATTTTTTTTTCTTGTTGATCCTGAATAAAAGCTTATCATCTTGAACTCTCTTAGGTGTGTTTGGTTGTGAGACAGCTAGGACGGGATCATCCCCTGACGTCCTCTCTCGTCCCTCCAATTTTGAGGGACAACAGGGGATAACACTAGATAGTACTGTCCCAAACTAATTTGAGGGATCGTCCCATCCCATCCCGTCCTGTCATTGCAACCAAACACACCCTTATAGCTTGTTTGGGACCAAAAGTAATGGAGGGCATTGCGGGACCAAAATTTCGTACTATTCAAAATTAAATACAAATATAAATAGTAAGAGATTTTTGACCCCCTCAATCCTTAATATTACACTCGCTCCCAAATAAGCCCTCAAGAGATGAAGAACCACACATCGTGATGGCTACTGGTTAACTTCTTCCATTTCGTAGTTTGCAGCGCTGAATCTATTCAAAGGTGAGCTGTACATCAACTGATGTTGATGCCTGGGCACTTAAGAAATGGTTAGCATGCATGGTCCACACTGCCGTTTAGGACCACACTAGCACACATCCCTTTCTTGCAACAAAAACCATTGGTCAATACTAGAGCTGCTTGTTGCTGAAGCGCCTGGCACTGCAATTTTTACACAGCAACAACCATTTATCATTGGCTCTGGTATCTATTATGTGTTTTGCTTGTGCTACTTGCAGCAGTTAGCAAAATCTAGAGAACTGCCACTGTAAACAAAACAAAAAAAGATTACTTTTAGTTTTATGTCTAGCAGACAGTGTTTAGTCTGCGCATCAAAATCTGAATACCTTGTGCCTCTGCATTCCAGATCGACCTCCACGGGGACATCTCGGGGCTGCTGAGGTCGCACCCTCTGTCCCCTCTAGTCTCGCTACACCACCTCGACCACGTCCACCCGCTCTACCCGGGAACGGACCGGGCGGGGTCGGCGCAGCGTCTGTTCCGGGCTGCCGACGCCGACCCGGCCAGGGTCCTGCAGCAGACGGTGTGCTACGACCGCGCAAGGTCTCTCACGGCGTCGGTCTCGTGGGGGTACGCGGTCCAGGTGCTCAGCGGCAACGTGCCGCTCCCCGACCTCCTCGCCGCGCAGAGGACCTTCGCGCCGTGGAGGAGGTCCGGCGGCCGCGGCCGCGGCCGCAACGCCACGGACGTGCTGTACATGTTCGACACCAGGCGGTACCCTGGAGACGAGTGCAGACGGGGGGCGCTGTTCTTCCTCGAGAGCGTCGCCGTTGCTCCGGCCGGGGAGGAAGGCGGGACGGCGACGGTGACCACGTACGGGAGACTGGCGCCCAGGAAGTGCCCGCCTGGCTTGGTCCCGCTGAAGAGCCTGCGTCTGGTCAAGGTCACGTCAGAACCACTGCAGCTGGCTCCTGGGAAGGTATGAATTGAATATAAGTTAAAGCATCGATGGTTGCTTGAGCTGCATTGCTTAGGGCTAACATCTTGAACCCTCCCTGACTGTTTTCTCCAGGCGTTAAGACGCCATTGCTGCGACATCGCGCCTTCTTCGTCTGATGCTAGCATGGACATCAACATCAGAAGGTGCAAAGACGATGAGCTGATCGCCATGCATTCATAGGCATTCTTCGTTCGTTCATAGCAGGTCATCATCGTCTGCCCCGGTAATGTCATTTTGATCTGGGTGTTTTCCCAGCTGCGACCAGGTAGTAGTACAGACAGGAGAGAGAGAGAAAGGATACATATAAAAAAAACAGACAGACAGGAGAGAGAGAGAAAGGATACATATAAAAAAAACAGACAGACAGACATACACGGATCAGGTAGCATCTTTTGTTTTGTTTAGCTCCCTTTCAAATCAAAAAGGCAGAGCTGGAGGGGCATCAGGATGTATCCTTAGTTTGGGCACGTTATTCACTTTTAACCGTAGTTATGCATCCTCCTCAATTCTACACTTGTTGCATAAAAACTACTCAGCAATGCCCACCATCTCAGTTTCTTACACTTGGGACCCACCGCCACCAACGTTGTTTCCCTAATCTTCTCTATCATTCCCCAATCTCTCTGTCATCAGCTCGCAGCCTTCGACCACCGCCGTGCTCCGGCTTCCCATTCCAGCTCACACCCGCCTAACATCGGATATTGGTTGTATTTACCACTTTACCAGGTAGTAAAAAATAAGGTTGGTTCCATTTTATACAGCTTATTCAGATCGCATGGAAAGTTTAGGTAAACCACGCGAAGACGTGAGCACACACCAAATTTCAGAGAACAGAAAACATCAACTCCGCATCAACTAGACGACTAGTAGATGGTATTGTGCTCAGTGAGCTTTTAAGGAGGGCATCTTGTGGGATGTTGTGGTAGGTTTGGAGTCGCCATCGCCTAGATAACTAAAATACGATTGAAACATACTCTCTCCATCCAAAAATATTTGTCGCCGTGGTATTCGTGCACGTGTCGGTTAAACTTTCTCACGTTTAACTAGATTTATAAAAAAAATTAGCAACATTTGTGTTACCAACATTTGTGTTGGGCAACCCGGGACGGGGTGCCCAAAGAAAGCCCAAGGAGACTCTTTGGAAGCGGACGACCAAGTCACAGAACAACCTTGCGAGGCGGAGCGGGCGACCACGTCCCTACGGAGCAACCTTGCGAGACGGAGCCGACCAGGTCCCTACCAAACAACCTTGCGATCCCTTCCGAACAACCTTGCGAGACGAAGCGGGCGACCAGGTCCCTGCTGAGCAACCTTGCGAGGCGGAGCGGACGACCAAGTCCTTGTTGAACAACCTTGCGAGGCGGAGCGGGCGACCAGGTCTCTGTCGAGCAACCTCGCGAGGCGGAACGGGCGACCAAGTACCTGCCGAGCAACCTCGCGAGGCGGAACAGATGATCAAGTCCCTGTCTAGCAACCTCGCGTGGCGAAGCGGACGACTAGGTCCCTGTCGAGCAACATTTCCAGAGGGACGGGCAACCGGGTCCCGCGCTAGTCTAACTAGCGTAAGGGAGGGCCGACCCAATGATGTGAGCCCACGTCAGCGAGACAAGACGGGTCATCACCAAACTACGCCCAGGGCTCGGGTACAACGTCGAAAGGTCCCCAACGAACATCAGACGACACTGAAAGTCGCCTAGAGGGGGGGTGAATAGGCAAATCTGAAATTTACAAACTTAAGGCACAACTACAAGTCGGAGTTAGCGTTAGAAGTATAATCGAGTCCGAAAGAGAGGGCGAAAACAAATCATAAGCAAATAAGGCGAATGACATGGTGATTTGTTTTACCGAGGTTCGGTTCTTGCAAACCTACTCCCCGTTGAGGTGGTCACAAAGACCGGGTCTCTTTCAACCCTTTCCTTCTCTCAAACGTTCACTTAGGCCGAGTGAGCTTCTCTTCTCAATCAATTGGGACACTTAGTCCCCACAAGGACCACCATACAATTGGTGTCTCTTGCTTTGATTACAAATGTCTTGGAAACAAGAAATGGGGAAAAAAGAAGCGATCCAAACGCAAGAGCTCAAAAGAACACGGCAAAACTCTCTCTTCTAGTCACTAATTGCTTTGAGTGGAATTGGGACTTGGATAGATTTTGATTCAATCTATTTGTGTCTTGTATTGAATGCACTAGCTCTTGTATTGAATGTGTTGGCTGAAAACTTAGATGCCTTAAAGTGTGGTGGTTGGGGGTATTTATAGCCCTAACCACCAAAGTGGTCGTTGGGGAAGGCTACTGTCGAAGGGCGCACCGGACAGTCCGGTGCACCAGCCACGTCACCCAACCGTTAGGGTTCGACCGTTGGAGCTCTGACAAGTGGGGCCGCCGGACAGTCCGGTGGTGCACCGGACAGGTCCTGTTCACTGTCCGGTGCGCCATCTGACGCCTGCTCTGACTCTCCGCGTGTTGTCCGTGCACTGTTCACTTTTGCAGACGACCGTTGGCGTTGTTAGCCGTTGCTCCGCATGGCACACCGGACAGTCCGGTGCTACACCAGACAGTCTGGTGAATTATAGCGGAGTGGCTTCCCAAATTCCCGAAGCTGAGCAGTTCAGAGTCGTTCTCCCTAGTGCACCGGACACTGTCCGGTGGCACACCGGACGGTCCGGTGCGATTTGAACCCTTTCTTGGACTTTTTATTGGTTTGCGTTGAAACTTTGGCACCTGTAGAACTTATAATTTAGAGCAAACTAGTTAGTCCAATTATTTGTGTTGGGCAATTCAACCACCAAAATTATTTAGGAAAAGGTTTTATCCTATTTTCCTTTCAGACACCTCGCTATATATTGTCTCAGGCAAAACCCCCACCGACGAGTGGGGCCAGTCAATCCCACTCGAAGGGATCTCAGCATCAGAGTCTACCAGAAAAGCTGTAATGAATACCCCATACGCATGCCAGTAGGTGACGTAGGTCCGTGACGACGGGTGAAGCTGCGCTACGCACGGCCACACCGTGCACACCATTACAAAGGATGTCATCACAGGACTCGCTATAGGGACCCGTACAACAAACGAGCAAGATGATATGCTGCGCCAGGAGTACGACTATGCACGACCCTACGGATTACATCAGGAGCACTACATCAAACCAAGGGGTGGATGACCCTCATACCTGTAGAGAACAGACCACCTCTGTAAAGGCCCTACCCTTGAGATATAATGTAACACCCCTGGTGTTACTGTAACTAAAACTTGAGCATGGCATCATAAACATTGGCATTGCATATGTTTGACACACCTAGAGTGCATTAACTAGGTAAAAATTTCAAACAAGTTGTATTGTTATAGCATTTTGCAAATAGGACCCTGGATGGGAACTTAACCCTAAATAGGGATTAAAGGGGTAAGACATAACCCAAATTGAGAAAACCTAAAAAAACTTTAGGGGAATAGTCATAAAATGTTCCCAAGAATAAACTTGAATCACATTTATACCCCTGAGATACCAAAAACCCCCATTGGAACCTTGGAAAACCCTAAGTCCAAACCCTAGGGGCCTATGTGCAAAAACTGTGCACATTTGGACTAAAGTGTAAAAACTATAATGTTAAAGCATATAAAGTCCCATGGTTCACATTTGGGAAGATTTACAAGCCAAACCCTAAGTTTTGGATTCATTTGCAAAAAGGACCCCAATTGAGATTCCACTCTAAGTCTGAAAAACAGTGTTATGGACTCAACTTTGGGGCTTTGTAACTTTCAAAGTATAAGGTTTTTGCCCTAGGGCACCACATCAAAGTTGTAGAGCAAACAAAGGAGAACAATTTTGCTTAAGAGTGCAAGCCATGTTCTTGTGAAAAATCTGGAGATAATCATGCTCAAAATCAGGATGTCAGGCTGTTAAGGTCTGAATTTTCAGACTCACAGTGGACTGACATCAACTTCAAGCCCAATTTCATACATGATCCAGTGGCTTTTTGTGGCAACACCATATAGCAATGTTGTAGATGGTATATTGCTCTACAATTTTGCTGCAGAGCGTTGATCATGTTGCCATATGAATCTGGGAGAAAATGGAGCTCCAAAGTGCTCTGTCAGGTCGACCGCTTACACTCCGCGATGGTACAATAGCTGAAATGGATGAGATCGCCAGTGCGACAGCTTCGCCGCCGGCGACATCTCTGCGCGAAGATTTGTGCCACCGGTGTCCCGATTTGTACTCGGGGTAAGTCGATAGCGTCGCGGGTCAAAAGATCTTCGCCGTCGTGAGCTGGATGTCACTCTGGCTGGCCGTCGTATCTCCATGCCTTGCGGTCGGTGTAGATCAGTTCACCGGCGTTGGCTGCTCGTCGGTCGCCTGCCACGTGCTAAAGCATTAGACCACGTCGCTGTAAGTCGCGTCTCGCATGCACGGTGATCGCCGGAATGACCGCCACGGTTGAGGCCACGAATCCACGACGTCAGTATTCTTCCTTATCTCCGGCCGCCAGCATGGCTCGACCGAATTGATCACCACCGCTCGCTCTCCCTATAAATTAAAGCCCCCACCAGCTCTGCAAGGTCATCAACTACCCAGCCACCAAGAATCGCTAGCAATCGATCACCAGTGTGCCCGAATTTCTTGTTTCCCCCAAATCAAGTTTCCGCCACCGTAGAACCAAGCTCGCCGTGGTCAGCCTGTTCCAGGTGAATTCATACTCCTCTGTTGATTGTTCTAGCATCTCTAGGCTCTTCCAAAGCTTCCCGAACCCTTTAATTGTACTGGACCGCCATGAATTCACGGGAACATGTTCATCAGTCCGCCATGTTCACGGTCACCGTGGCCAGAGAAAACCAATTGGCCGTAGATGAAATTGGGTTGGGGGAAATGGTCGGGGTGGACTCAATTTCGTGTCAGTCGCTCGGAGACCCTAGTCATGGCCCCATTCGGCCGGTCCAGACAGCTCGTCGGACTTCGGCCGCGCTCGACGCCGTCATGGACTCAGCACAGTGAAGGATTAGAACCTCAGGGGGTTTTCTGTAGTATGTCAGCGACTCAGTGTAATAGTGATAGAACCCAGTTATGGTTAGCCAACAAACCGAGGTCCTTTTCGCAAGACCGCCAGAGCAGCGCGGAGGCGCGCATGGGCGCACTTCTGCCCTAACTGGGCCGACGCAGGCCTGTTTGAGCCCAGTACTGTTTAGAGTTTTCCCTTTTCTTTTTCAGTGGAACTTTAGAAATATGTAGAAAATTATAGAAAATTCATAAAATTGTCAAACTAATTTTCCTAGGCTTCTTATTTTCCATAAAATTTAATAAAAATAGTTGACTGATTTTTAGATAAAATAAGGAATTTTGGAGTATTTAAAGTAGTTTAAAACATTAGTCCTGGATTTTTAAAAAATAAATGGTAATCCCAAAATTTCTCAAACTTTTTATATAAGCTCTACACATTATTTAGAAGCCTTGGGTAGAGTTTGGGTTGATTTGGACCTTGTTTGATACTTAGAACCCAAAACCCCCCTGCCCTTTGAACTCCTTTACTGACTCCGGAAACCCTAAGTTCTCGGAGTTCCGTGAAGGAAAGTTGTATTCAAGACTTAGATAATAAATCTTTATTATCTTTGCACTCTCATGAGCATTACATGGCATTCATTCTTATATATATATATATATATGGTTATATTTAGAAAACGAAGAAGAGATCGAAGTAACTGAAGAGAAGACACCACCACCTTCGGAATCTCAGGACGGAAATTGTTTCTACTTTGATATATGCGGGTCCGAGCCTAACTCACCTACTAACGAAGGCAAGCCCCGGTGCATTTGCCACCTTCCTTGATGTTTTTAAAATCTTTCTCACTTGATTGATGCATTAGGTGATAGGAGTTGAATGCTTAAACAATTCCTGCATTACCTTCCTTGAACTTGATTACCTTCCTTGAAACCATGTTTTTACCAAAAGGTTTTTCTATGCTTAGTATTGCTCTAGAAAAACAAAAGGATTTGTTTTACAAAAGACAATTGGCAAAGTGGGAGGGTTGTTTTCAAAAATAAAAATTGATGGTGGATCCATCATGGCCATGATGGGTTCAACATCGGAAAAGATGTACCTCTGCCAGGTACCAAGTATTTGGGTTTAATGATTAAGCTGAGACCGGGCGGGTGACTTGCACGAGAAAGGAGTCTCAGTGTAGTGTCTTCGTCTGAGTCGATTAAGGACCGTCTCGATGTAGGCTTGCTGACCGAGGACCCTTTAACTGGTCACATGCCTCGTCATGGGTAAGCCTTGTCTCGGACAGACTAAGGCCAGAATAAGATAACACGAAATGGGCGTGGAGCGGTGGCGGGAGTAGCGTGTACCCTCCGTAGCAAGAGGCTGGACGGTGGTGTATCTGTGCTCTCGGTTTGCGTGAACCTGATCTGGTCTTAAGAACCCCGGTGGCGGGTTGACATATGCAAGGGTTAAGTGCTACATATGTCGTGTGATTGAAGATCCTCAGCTGAGTATAATCGATTCGGATCACCGTACCTTCGCGGTTATGAAGACTTGGTCACTGCCCTATACGTAGAAATCCACTAAAGATGATGGTTTGTTAAGAAATTGGCTAGTACAAGTCAAGTGATTGATCTAGGGTAGAAAGAACTCTAGTTGCATGTAATTTTACTTAACTTGACAAATAAAACTGGATTTTTAAGGATCCAATTTAGTAAGCATTTCTGCAAAATAGAGTCTTTGATTTTGAAAAGCCTTACCTTGACTCCCTTAAGCCAGCATACCCTTGAGAGTCTTTTCTTTAGTCGGGTAAGACTTGCTGAGTAATTCCATACTCAGGGTTTATTCCCCCGTTGTTTTTAGGTGAGGAAGCGACAAATTTTTGTTGCTTTTGCTCCAAGGTGGTTCCCAAGGAAGAAAAACAAGAGTGAAGCTACGGGAGGACATGGTCCTCCATTAGAACTTTTGTTTAAAAACTTATCGGGAGGAGTTTTTGCCTCCCTTGGTATGTGTAATAATATTACTCTGCACTCCTAGGATAATCTGGTCTGTAATAAATAACTTGATCTTGCTTTCTAAATAAATGTAAGTTTATGTAATCGCTTCCGCATTTCTATACCTCCGATGTTCTGTAATGTCTGCAAGACGGGTGAAACGTTCCTGGAAGGGTAAGAAAGAAGATACCGAACTTGTCGAGTGATTCAGGAACATCTACAGGGTTGTCTGATGTCTGTTGGACAAGGACAACTGTAGGTGGGCCTAATTACTTGGGAGGTTCCGTCACAGCTGGTATCGGAGCGAAGCCCTTCTTTGCAGATATTATGAGGCATCTTCAAAAGGATTTTCTAAAAAGACTTATCTAGAAACTCTCTTCCCTTCTTACCTAAGTATTCTGAAGAGTTTATTTTAAAGACCAGGTAGTAAGAGTGCAACATATAGAAGGTGTGAATCAACTAAGGTTGATTCTGTAATTATACATGCATCATGCTAAGAACTATACTAATCAAATTTCCCCCCTTAGAAAAATGCCGCCGCGCACAAGGAGAACAGCGCGCAAACATACTGGACCGATTGGTGTGCCGTGTCACCAGCTGGCCCCAAGACATGATAATAGTAGTAGTGGAAGTAACGATCCTATAGGGGATCTCGAAGCAGAAGTAAGTCGGCTCCAAGCGGAACTCCGCCGCAGGACGGCTATATGGGTTGTAGATGGCGACCGAATAAATGAGTTCAGAAGAGACATCCGCCATCTGCGAGATCAGCTCGCGGATCAGGATTTGGCACTCGACTGGGTTGTTCAATCTCGTTCGCTTGCATGGGCCAAGGAGGAAAAGGCTCAAGCTCGAGTAGACGAGCTCAACTTGGCCGTTGAAGACCTGCAGACATATTGCAATACCTTACATGAAGAAGTTCATGTATTATATTCGCAACTGCATCCCAGTGAGCCTACGAATCCTGTCGAGTCGGAAGCTGGACCCTCGCATGTTGTGGGACAAGCGCTTGGTGGTGAGTTGGACCTTTTTCAGCCCCCTCCTTCTATGAGGCTGGTCGATGAATGGTCTCCCACACCCGACGACGAGGCTGCCAAAAGCAACCGGAAGCAGGAATAGTGGTGTAGTAGTAGAAATAGAAGTAGTCTATTGCATAATAGGTAGTGCTATTGTATAATAGGTAGTGTATCCTGTTGTAAAAATATGAGTCTGTAACATTACTCTCTTTGGTAATGTAAAATGGATGGTCTGTTCTTTGGCATATCATATTGTTTCCAAATGTTGTTGCCACAGATGCCTTCCAAGACTCGCGCACAGGACGGAGCTAGTACCTCCCGTGGGAGGGAGGCCACGCCGAATCCACCTCCTGTCCCTCCCACACTGGCCGAGGCGATTGCCGCCTTGGTAAATGCGACCGCGGATAATACCCGTTTTCTGAGAGAGATGGCGGGTCAACAGTTTCCACAGCAAGACGGGCGGGGTTATCAACAGGGTCCCCGTGAAACTTCTTACTTGGACTTCTCAGAGACACGACCACCGCTGTTTGTCAAAGCCGAAGACCCGTTAGAGGCAGACGAATGGCTTCGTGTTATCGAGCAAAAGTTCAGACTTCTGCGATGTTCGGAAACCCAGAAGCCCTTATTCGCAGCCCAGCAACTGCGCGGCCCTGCCAGCACTTGGTGGGGAAATTTTGTGGCCGTTCAACCGACCAATCATCAGATAACTTGGGAAGAATTCAAGGTGGCCTTCCGCGAACACTATATACCAGAAGGTGTCCTTCATATGAAGCAAGAAGAATTTATGAAGCTCAAACAAGGAGGGGATACTGTTAATCAGTATCTCAATAAGTTCAATCATTTGTCGCAATATGCAATCGATCAAGTGAACACTGATTTGAAGAAGAAGAATTGCTTTATGAGAGGTTTAAATGATCGACTGCAAAGAAAGATGGCAACCTGCATAGATCTTACTTATGGAAGAGCTGTCAGTACAACATTGGTAGTAGAAGCGAAGTATGCAGGCACTAGAAAATCCAAGGGTTTTGGAGGTGACAGGCCTAGTCAGGGCCCGGTGAAGAGGCAACGGTTTGTCATCCAGCCTTCCAACTAGAATCGTTCTTTCTCTCGTCCACCCTCCTTCCCTTTTAAGCAGCCAGTATTTATTCGTCCCAATAATGCCCCTACTGCATCAAGTCAGCCGGGTGCCCCAGGCACTCGATTCCCTGCCCTTTCCAGTTCATCAACGGGATGTTTCAATTGTGGGAAGTCTGGGCATTTTATCAAGGATTGCCCTTATCCAAAGCAGAACCAGTCAAACAATCAGCAAGGATCTGGGAATTCATCTCAAGCCAAGGGAAATACTATGGGCTAAAATACAAAGAAGACGGGACACATATATTATACACAAGTGGCCACTACACCGGACGGTGAGCCGGTAATGATGGGTACGTTCCTTGTGGCCAATTATCCCGCATTTATTCTCTTTGATTCTGGTGCTTCGCATACATTCATCAGCAAGAAATTTGTGGAGCAACATTGCATCTCATGCCATGAATCAAAAGAAGGGTTTAAAATTCACTCACCCGGGGGACAAATATTTACTAGAGAAGTGGCCTATCAAGTGCCCGTAACATTGGCCGGACGGGACTTTCCTACGAATATGATCGTTCTGAAAGGCCAAGATATAGATGTCATTTTGGGCATGAATTGGTTAGCCAGACATAAAGCAACTCTCAACACTGATCAGAGAATTATCAAGTTGAGTCATAATCAAGAAGAAATTCTTTTGCCTATCCCCATTCCAACCAAAGCTACTGGCAGAGCTTATGAAGCCATTATACCGGAGATCAAGGATATTCCGGTAGTATGCGAGTTTCCCGATGTCTTTCCAGAGGATTTGCCTGGACTGCCACCTGAACGGGAGGTAGAGTTTGTAATTGAGTTGAAGCCCGGTACGGCTCCAGTATCTAGAAGATCGTACCGAATGCCTCCAAATGAGTTGGCAGAACTGAAGATTCAATTACAAGATCTACTTGAGAAAGGATTCATCCGGCCAAGCTCGTCGCCATGGGGTTGTCCAGCCATATTCGTCAAGAAGAAGGATCAAACTTTACGGATGTGTGTGGATTATCGACCCCTGAATGAGGTCACTATCAAAAACAAGTACCCTCTTCCACGGATTGACATTTTATTTGATCAACTGACTGGAGCAAGGGTATTTTCCAAGATTGATCTCAGATCGGGCTATCACCAGATCCGTATTCGGCTCGAGGATATACCAAAGACCGCATTTACTACGCGGTATGGATTATTTGAATACCTGGTAATGTCTTTCGGATTGACAAATGCTCCTGCCCACTTCACGTATTTGATGAACTCGATATTCATGCCTGAGTTGGACAAGTTTGCGGTGGTCTTCATTGATGATATTTTAATATATTCCAAGAATGAAGAGGAGCACGCCCAACATTTACGGATCGTGTTAACGCGCTTGAGAGAACATCAGTTATATGCCAAGTTCAGCAAATGCGCGTTTTGGCTGGAGGAAATTCAATTTCTGGGACATGTACTGTCTGCCAGGGGGATTGCGGTAGATCCCAGCAAAGTCAATGACATTTTGGAGTGGAAACCCCAGACCACTGTTCATCAAGTCCGAAGTTTCCTTGGGCTGGCTGGATATTACTGCCGATTCATACCAGATTTTTCTAAGCTTGTGAAGCCAATCACAAGTTTATTGAAGAATGATATTAAATTCAATTGGTCTTCAAAGTGTGATGAAGCTTTTGAACAATTGAATATATTATTAACCACTGCTCCGGTATTGGCTCAACCGGATATTAATAAGCCATTTGATGTGTATTGTGACGCATCAGGCAGTGGCCTCGGCTGTGTGCTAATGCAAGAAGGCCGAGTAATTGCATATGCTTCAAGGCAGTTGCGTCGGCATGAGGAACATTATCCTACTCATGATCTGGAGTTAGCTGCGGTGGTTCATGCCCTAAAGATCTGGCGTCATTATCTGCTAGGTAATGTCTGTCATATTTATACAGACCATAAAAGCTTGAAATATATCTTCACCCAGTCAGAATTGAATATGAGACAAAGGCGATGGCTCGAGCTGATCAAGGATTATGAATTAGAAATCCATTATCACCCAGGCAAAGCAAATGTAGTGGCAGATGCGCTCAGTCGCAAGGCTTCCTGCCATTGTTTAACAGTGAGGACTTCTGACATTACATTATGCCAGGAGATGGAGAAATTAAACCTGGGAATGATTCAACATGGGACTCCAAATCATTTGAAGCTGGAGTCAGTCATCTTACAAAGAATAATTGACGCACAAAAAGATGATGAGGGTATGAAGCACATACGTGAGAAGGTAAGGGCTGGAACAGCCAAATGTTTCAAAGAAGACGATCAAGGTGTGATATGGTTCAACAACCACATAGTGGTGCCAAAGAATGAAGAGCTCCGCCAGCAAATTTTAGATGAAGCACATCTTAGTCGCTATTCTATTCATCCGGGAAGCACTAAGATGTATCATGATCTAAAGCAGCACTACTGGTGGACGAAGATGAAAATTGAAATTGCACGCTATGTGGCTAAGTGTGACACTTGCAGACTTGTCAAGGCCATACACATGAAGACTGCTGGTCCATTACAATCTTTGCCGATCCCAACATGGAAATGGGAAGATATTAGTATGTACTTCATTGTGGGATTACCCAAGACTACAAAAGGGTATGACTCTATCTAGGTTATCATTGATCGACTCACAAAGATTGCCCACTTTTTACCTGTTAAGGCAAAGTATTCAGTGGCCACTTATGCAGCATTGTACATTGCCCGTATTCTCAGTTTACATGGTGTTCCGAAGACTATAGTGTCGGATCGTGGACCTCAATTCGTATCCAAATTCTCGGAAGAACTTCATAAATCCCTGGGTACCAAACTGCTCCACAGTTCGGCCTATCATCCTCAAACCAGTGGACAGACTGAGAGAGTGAACCAAATACTTGAAGATATGTTGTGGGCATGTGTTCTGGAATTTCCACAAAAATGGGATGAATGTTTGTCGTTAGCGGAGTTTTCATATAATAGTAGCTATCAAGAAAGTATCAAGATGGCACCCTTTGAAGCTTTATATGGACGACGATGTCGTACTCCGCTAAATTGGTCTGAACCTGGTGAAAGGTACTTCTTTAGGCCTGATATGGTGAAAGAGACTGAAGAAAAGGTTCAGAAAATAATTCATAATATGAAGAAAGCCCAAGCTCATCAGAAGAGTTATGCAGACAAACGGCGAATGCCCTTGTATTTTCTTGAAGGGGACTATGTCTACCTGAAGGTTTCACCAATGAAGGGAGTATCGTGTTTCGGGGTTAAAGGAAAGCTTGCACCACGATATATTGGTCCTTTTCTTATCCTGGAAAGATATGGGCCAGTGGCATACCGACTTTAGTTACCCGAAACCTTGTCTGCGGTGCATAATATGTTCCACGTGTCACAATTGAAGAAGTGTCTTCGGATTCCCGATCGAACCGTTGAAGTGACAGATGTTGTCCTTGAACCAGACTTGACATTATGATATCCTGGCCCCTAGGATGGGATGTCCTGGCCCAAGGCTTAATAGAATTAATAGTGTAATCATACCAACAAGGTGCATCTTCTTTTTCGGAAGTCTATCTCGAAAGAACCTCCAAGTTAAGCGTGCTTGGCTTGGAGCAATTTGGGATGGGTGACCGACCGGGAAGTTTTCTCGGGTGCGCATGAGTGAGGACAAAGTGCGCACAAAAGACTCGTGTTGGTCTGTGGGGACAATATATGATCCTAGAGAGCTGCCAGGAGTAAGTACCGTCGGTCCAGGGATTGGACGGGGTGTTACAAGTGGTATCAGAGCCGACCCTCGCGGTTTCACGGGCGTGTGTGGGCTAGGGGGTTCGGGTATATGGCGCATGGCGCATGTGGGCCCGGAGTGGTCACATGGCATGGCATATGACGACACTAGACATACAGACATGGCCAAGAGGGGAGGTTCCTGGATTGGGGTTGACCGACGAGGACGTCGGTCTTCTAAGGGGGGTGGATTGTGATATCCTGGCCCCTAGGATGGGATGTCCTGGCCCAAGGCTTAATAGAATTAATAGTGTAATCATACCAACAAGGTGCATCTTCTTTTTCGTAAGTCTATCTCGAAAGAACCTCCAAGTTAAGCGTGCTTGGCTTGGAGCAATTTGGGATGGGTGACCGACCAGGAAGTTTTCTTGGGTGCGCATGAGTGAGGACAAAGTGCGCACAAAAGACTCGTGTTGGTCTGTGGGGACAATATATGATCCTAGAGAGCTGCCAGGAGTAAGTAACGTCGGTCCAGGGATTGGACGGGGTGTTACACATGACATATTCTGAGCACCCTATTCGAGTCTTGGATCAAAAGGACAGGGTTACCCGGAGAAAAACTCTCAAGTTTTATAAGATACAGTGGAACCAACATTCCGAAGATGAGGCTACATGGGAAACTCAAGACTTTTTAGATAAGAATTTCTCAGGCTTTTTAGCCTCTTGTAATTTGTAAAGCATGTATAGCTGTTGTAATAAAGGAGTGAGTCCCAAACCACCCATGTCTTGTACCAGAAATAAGGAAATAAGAATGTGACACATTTCCTTTTCCATTACTTACCCTAGGACTTTTAATCTCGGGACGAGATTCTTTTATGGGGGGAGGATGTAACACCCCTGGTGTTACTGTAACTAAAACTTGAGCATGGCATCATAAACATTGGCATTGCATATGTTTGACACACCTAGAGTGCATTCACTAGGTAAAAATTTCAAACAAGTTGTATTGTTATAGCATTTTGCAAATAGGACCCTGGATAGGGAACTTAACCCTAAATAGGGATTAAAGGGGTAAGACATAACCCAAATTGAGAAAACCTAAAAAACTTTAGGGGAATAGTCATAAAATGTTCCCAAGAACAAACTTGAATCACATTTATACCCCTGAGATACCAAAAACCCTCATTGGAACCCTCGAAAACCCTAAGTCCAAACCCTAGGGGCCTATGTGCAAAAACTGTGCACATTTGGACTAAAGTGTAAAAACTATAATGTTAAAGTATATAAAGTCCCATGGTTCACATTTGGGAATATTTACAAGCCAAACCCTAAGTTTTGGATTCATTTGCAAAAAGGACCCCAATTGAGATTCCACTCTAAGTCTGAAAAACAGTGTTATGGGCTCAACTTTGGGGCTTTGTAACTTTCAAAGTATAAGGTTGTTGCCCTAGGGAACCACATCAAAGTTGTAGAGCAAACAAAGGAGAACAATTTTGCTTAAGAGTGCAAGCCATGTTCTTGTGAAAAATCTGGAGATAATCATGCTCAAAATCAGGATGTCAGGCTGTTAAGGTCTGAATTTTCAGACTGACAGTGGACTGACATCAACTTCAAGCCCAATTTCAAGCATGATCCAGTGGCTTTTTGTGGCAACACCATATAGCAATGTTGTAGATGGTATATTGCTCTATAATTTTGCTGCAGAGCGTTGATCATGTTGCCATATGAATCTGGGAGAAAATGGAGCTCCAAAGTGCTCTGTCAGGTCGACCGCTTACACTCCGCGATAGTACAGTAGCTGAAATGGATGAGATCTCCAGCGCGACAGCTTCGCCGCCGGCGACATCTCTGCGCGAAGATTCGTGTCGCCGGTGTCCCGATTTGTACTCGGGGTAAGTCGATAGCGTCGCGGGTCAAAAGATCTTCGCCGTCGTGAGCTGGATGTCACTCTGGCTGGCTGCCGTATCTCCATGCCTTGCGGTCGGTGTAGATCAGTTCACCGGTGTTGGCTGCTCGTTGGTCGCCTGCCACGTGCTAAAGCATTCGACCACGTCGCTGTAAGTCGCGTCTCGCATGCACGGTGATCGCCGGAATGACCACCACGGTTGAGGCCACGAATCCACAACGTCAGTATTCTTCCTTATCTCCGGCTGCCAGCACGGCTCGACCGAATTGATCACCACCGCTCGCTCTCCCTATAAATTAAAGCCCCCACCAGCTCTCCAAGGTCATCAACTACCCAGCCACCAAGAATCGCTAGCAATCGATCACCAGTGTTGTCGGGGACCATAATTAGGGGTACCCTCAAGGCTCCTAATTCTCAGCTGGTAACCCCCATCAGCATGAAGCTGCAAAGGCCTGATGGGTGCGATTAAGTCAGGGATCAGTCCATTCGAGGGACTCGATCACGCCTCGCTCGAGCCTAGCCTCGGACAAGGGCAGCCGACCCCGGAGGATTTTCGTCTCGCCCGAGGCCCCCCTCCAGCGGCGAATATATTTCCGGCTCGCCCGAGGCCCTGTCTTCGCCAAGAAGCAACCCTGACCAAATCGCCGCACCGACCGACCAAATTGCAGGAGCATTTAATGCAAAGGTGGCCTGGCACCTTTATCCTGACGCGCGCCCCCCAGCCGGCAGAGCCGACGTGACCGCCGTCACTTCGCCGCTCCACTGACCGGCCTGACAGAAGGACAGCCGCCTGCGCCACTCCGACTGCGATGCCACTTGACAGAGTGAGACTGGCAGGCAGTCAGGCCCGGCCGAAGGCACCATAGGAAGCTCCGCTTCGCCCGACCTAGGGCTCGGACTCGGGCTAAGTCCCGGAAGACGGCGAACTCCGCTCCGCCCGACCCAGGGCTCGGACTCGGGCTAAGTCCCGGAAGACGACGAACTCCGCTCCGCCCGACCCAGGGCTCGGACTCGGGCTAAGTCCCGGAAGACGGCGAACTCCGCTCTGCCCGACCCAGGGCTCAGACTCGGGCTAAGTCCCGGAAGTCGACGAACTCCGCTCCGCCCGACCCAGGGCTCGGACTCGGGCTAAGTCCCGGAAGACGACGAACTCCGCTCCGCCCGACCCAGGGCTCGGACTCGGGCTCAGCCCCAGAAGACGACGAACTCCGCTTCGCCCGACCCCAGGGCTCGGACTCCGCCCTGGCCTCAGCCGACGGTCTCCGCCTCGCCTGAACCAGGGGCTCAGACTCAACCTCGACCACGGAAGACAGATTCGACCTCGGCCTCGGAGGAGCTTCCACATCGCCCAACCTAGGGCGCAGACCAGCCACGTCAACAGGAGGCGCCATCATCACCCTACCCCGAGCTGACTCGGGCCGCAGGGAACAAGACCGGCGTCCCATCTGGCTCGCTCCGCCAGATAGGCAATGATGGCGCCCCACATACCCTGTGACGACGGCGGCTCTCAGCCCCCTTACGGAAGCAAGAGGACGTCAGCAAGGACTCAACCGCTCCGACAGCTGTCCCTCCGCCAGGCTCCAGCACTCCTCCGACGGCCACGACATCACACCAGCTGGGTGCCAAAATCTCTCCGGCTGCCACGACGGCATGTACTTAGGGCGCTAGCTCTCCTCCGCTAGACACGTAGCACTCTGCTATACCCCCCATTGTACACCTGGATCCTCTCCTTACGCCTATAAAAGGAAGGACCAGGGCCCTCTTAGAGAGGGTTGGCCGCGCGGGGACGAGGACGAGACAGGCGCTCGCTTGAAGCCGCTCGCTCTCTCTCCCGCGTGGACGCTTGTAACCCCCTACTGCAAGCGCACCCGACCTGGGCGCGGGACGAACACGAAGGCCGCGGGATTCCCACCTCTCTCACGTCGGTCTCCGGCCGCCTCACTTTCCCCCCTTCGCGCTCGCCCTCGCGCTCGACCCATCTGGGCTGGGGCACGCGACGACATTCACTCGTCGGCTCAGGGACCCCTCGGTCTCGAAACGCCGACAGTTGGCGCACCAGGTAGGGGCCTGCTGCGTGTTGACGAACAGCTTCCCGTCAAGCTCCAGATGGGCAGCCTCCAGCAACCTCTCCAACCCGGGACGATGCTCCGTTTCGGGAGTCTTGAGTTCATGTCCCTCGACGGCAGCTACGACATGATACTCATTCCACCGCCGGGCGACAGCGGCAATGGCGGCCGACAGTCCGCCCGCCGGCGGCGAAATCAACGACGTCTTCCCCGCATGGTGGAAGAACAACCTTCGAGCTCATCCCTCCCTCTCCCCCGCCGACGGAGGGGAAGGCGGGGCAACCAAGGCCAAGCAGGAGGCAGTGCCTCGGCGGCTGTCGAGCGAGTTGACAGCGTCGGCACCCCAACGGGGGGCGCACCGGGTATCGACTTCGCGCTTGAGACAAAGACGAGCGCCGTCTCCCCGCGACACGCCAATCCCGAGCAAGCGGACGACGCCAGCACGCTCGCGAAAAGCTTGCTGGACGTCACCCTCGTACCTGAGACGACTGTGCATTCAGTCCCCGACGTGACTTCACCACCGTCCGTCGACCAAAAGGTACCGACCGATTCTCATCCCACGTCATTTAAATTCAGCCTCAACCCGCCTAGCGACTTCGCTTTGGCGGGCGTTCTCGTAGAGGCAAGTCCAAACCCTCTGGGGTTTCGTATGCGGTCACCTTGGGACCGGCTGACGGACGTCTCGACCTACGGGCCCTTCGGGTCCGAGGAAGACGACGAGCCCAGCTTCTGTTGGGATTTCTCTGGACTTGGCAACCCCAGTGCTGTGCGGGACTTCATGACCGCATGTGACTACTGCCTCTTCGACTGTTCTGACGGTAGCCGTAGCCTCGGCGACGAGGACTGCGGCCCAAGTCGCGAATGCTTCCATGTCGATCTGGGGATCCCTCCGAAGGCAACCATCTCGGCATGCCGGAGGACGGTGATCTCCCTAGGCCGGTGCCTCGCGTTGACATCCCACGGGAGCTAGTTGTGGTTCCCGTTCAGGCGGGGGGCCATGACCCACAGCTCGAGCAAATCCACGGGGTGCAGGCCAGGCTCGACGAGGGAGCAGGAGCGCTTGAGCCGATCCGCCGGGACGTCGGGCAGGCATGGGCGGGCCAGCCTCCGGCCGGAGAAATACGTCATCTACCCCAGGGCTTCCAGCACCGCATCGCCGACGACGTCAGGGTCAGGCCACCACCCGCATCTAGTGGGGTCGGCCAGAACCTGGCTGCAGCAGCAATGCTCCTCCGCGCGATGCCGGAGCCATCAACCACCGAGGGGCGGCGAATCCAGGGAGAGCTCAAGAATCTCCTGGAAGGCGCCGCGGTCCGACGGGCCGAGAGCTCTGCCTTCCGAAGGCAGGGGTACCCCTCGGAACCTCATGCTGCGACTTCCCGATTCATGCGGGAAGCCTCGGTCTACACCGGGCGCACGCGCAACACCGCGCCTGCGGCCCCGGGTCGCCTCGGCAACGAGCACCATCACCGCGACCGTCGGGCCCACCTCGACGAGAGGGTGCGCCGAGGCTACCACCCCAGGCGTGGGGGACGCTACGACAGCGGGGAGGATTGGAGTCCCTCGCCCGAACCACCCGGTCCGCAGGCCTTCAGCCGGGCCATCCGACGGGCGCCGTTCCCGACCCGGTTCCGACCCCCGACTACTATCACAAAGTACTCAGGGGAGACGAGACCGGAACTATGGCTCACGGACTACCGTCTGGCCTGCCAACTGGGTGGAACGGACGATGACAACCTCATCATCCGCAACCTCCCCCTGTTCCTCTTCGACACCGCTCGCGCCTGGTTGGAGCACCTGCCTCCGGGGCAGATCTCCAACTAGGACGACCTAGTCCAAGCTTTCGCCGGCAATTTCCAGGGCACGTACGTGCGCCCCGGGATTTCCTGGGACCTCCGAAGCTGCCGACAGCAGCCGGGAGAGTCTCTCCGGGACTACATTCGGCGATTCTCGAAGCAGCGCACCGAGCTGCCCAACATCACCGACTCGGATGTCATCGGCGCGTTCCTCGCTGGCACCACCTGCCGCGACCTGGTGAGCAAGCTGGGTCGCAAGACCCCCACCAGGCGAGCGAGCTGATGGACATCGCCACCAAGTTCGCCTCCGGCCAGGAAGCGGTCGAGGCTATCTTCCGAAAGGACAAGCAGCCCCAGGGCCGCCCATCGGAAGATGCCCCCGAGGCGTCAACTCAGCGCGACGCCAAGAAGAAGGGCAAGAAGAAGTCGCAAGCGAAACGCGACGCCGCCGACGCGGACCTTGTCGCCGCCGCCGAGTACAAAAACCCTCGGAAACCCCCCGGAGGTGCCAACCTCTTCGACAAAATGCTCAAGGAGTCGTGCCCCTATCACCAGGGGCCCGTCAAGCACACCCTTGAGGAGTGCGTCATGCTTCGGCGCCACTTCCACAGGGCCGGGCCACCCGCGGAGGGTGGCAGGGCCCACGACGCCGATAAGAAGGAAGATCACCAAGCAGGAGAGTTCCCTGAGGTCCGCGACTGCTTCATGATCTACGGTGGGCAAGCGGCGAATGCCTCGGCCCGGCACCGCAAGCAAGAGCGCCGGGAGGTCTGCTCGGTGAAGGTGGCGGCGCCAGTCTATCTAGACTGGTCCGACAAGCCCATCACTTTCGACCGAGCCGACCACCCCGACCATGTGCCGAGCCCGGGAAAATACCCGCTCGTCGTCGACCCCGTCATCGGCGACGTGAGGCTCACCAAAGTCCTCATGGACGGAGGCAGCAGCCTCAACATCATCTACGCCGAGACCCTCGGGCTCCTGCGTGTCGATCTGTCCTCCGTCCGGGCGGGCGCTGCGCCCTTCCATGGGATCATTCCCGGGAAGCGCATCCAGCCCCTCGGACAACTCGACCTTCCCGTCTGCTTCGGAACACCTTCCAACTTCCGAAGGGAGACCCTAACGTTCGAGGTGGTCGGGTTCCGAGGAACCTACCACGCGGTACTGGGAAGACCATGCTACGCGAAGTTCATGGTCGTCCCCAACTACACCTACCTGAAGCTCAAGATGTCGGGCCCCAACGGGGTCATCACCGTCGGCCCCACGTACAAACACGCGTTCGAATGCGACGTGGAGTGCGTGGAGTACGCCGAGGCCCTCGCCGAGTCCGAGGCCCTCATCGCCGACCTAGAGAGCCTCTCTAAGGAGGTGCCAGACGTGAAGCGACATGCCGGCAACTTTGAGCCAGCGGAGACGGTTAAGTCTGTCCCCCTCGACCTCAGCGGCGACGCCTCCAAACAGATCCGGATCGGCTCCGGGCTCGAACCCAAATAGGAAGCAGTGCTCGTCGACTTTCTCCCCGCGAACGTCGACGTCTTCGCGTGGAGTCCCTCGGACATGCCCGGCATACCGAGGGATGTCGCCGAGCACTCGCTGGACATCCGAGCCAGAGCCCGACCCGTCAAGCAGCCTCTGCGCCGATTCGACGAGGAGAAGCGCAGAGCCATAGGCGAGGAGATCCACAAGCTAATGGTGGCAGGGTTCATCAAAGAGGTATTCCATCCCGAATGGCTTGCCAACCCTGTGCTTGTGAGAAAGAAAGGGGGGAAATGGCGGATGTGTGTAGACTACACTGGTCTAAACAAAGCATGTCCGAAGGTTCCCTACCCTCTGCCTCGCATCGATCAAATCGTGGATTCCACTGCTGGGTGCGAAACCCTGTCTTTCCTCGATGCCTACTCAGGGTATCACCAAATCAGGATGAAAGAGTCCGACCAGCTCGCGACTTCTTTCATCACACCCTTCGGCATGTACTGCTATGTCACCATGCCGTTCGGTTTGAGGAATGCGGGTGCGACGTACCAGCGGTGCATGAACCATGTGTTCGGCGAACACATCGGCCGCACGGTCGAGGCCTATGTCGATGACATCGTAGTCAAGACGAGGAAAGCCTCCGACCTCCTTTCCGACCTTGAAGTGACATTCCGATGTCTCAAGGCGAAAGGCGTCAAACTCAATCCCGAGAAGTGTGTCTTCGGGGTGCCCCGAGGCATGCTCTTGGGGTTCATCGTCTCCGAGCGGGGCATCGAAGCCAACCCGGAGAAGATCGCAGCCATCACCAGCATGGGGCCCATCAAGGACTTGAAAGGCGTACAGAGGGTCATGGGATGTCTCACGGCTCTGAGCCGCTTCATCTCACGCCTCGGCGAAAGAGGTCTACCTCTGTACCGCCTCTTGAGGAAGGCCGAGTGCTTCACTTGGACCCCTGAGGCCGAGGAAGCCCTCGGGAACCTGAAGGCGCTCCTCACGAAGGCGCCTATCTTGGTGCCCCCAGCTGCCGGAGAAGCCCTCTTGGTCTACGTCGCCGCGACCACTCAGGTGGTTAGCACCGCGATTGTGGTCGAGAGGCAAGAAGAGGGGCATGCATTGCCCGTTCAGAGGCCAGTTTACTTCGTCAGCGAGGTACTGTCCGAAACCAAGATCCGCTACCCACAAGTTCAGAAGCTGCTGTATGCGGTGATCCTGACGCGGCGGAAGTTGCGACACTACTTCGAGTCTCATCAGGTAACTGTGGTGTCATCCTTCCCCCTGGGGGAGATCATCCAGTGCCGAGAGGCCTCGGGTAGGATTGCAAAGTGGGCGGTGGAAATCATGGGCGAGACAATCTCGTTCGCCCCTCGGAAGGCCATCAAGTCCCAGGTCTTGGCGGACTTCGTGGTCGAATGGGTCGACACCCAGCTACCGACGGCTCCGATCCAACCGGAGCTCTGGACCATGTTTTTCGACGGGTCGTTGATGAAGACGGGAGCCGGCGCAGGCCTACTCTTCATCTCGCCCCTCGGGAAGCACATACGCTATGTGCTACGCCTCCATTTCCCGGCATCCAACAATGTGGCTGAGTACGAAGCTCTGGTCAACGGATTGCGGATCGCCATCGAGCTAGGGGTCCGACGCCTCGACGCTCGCGGTGACTCGCAGCTCGTCATCGACCAAGTCATGAAGAACTCCCACTACCGCGATCCGAAGATGGAGGCCTACTGCGATGAGGTTCGGCGCCTGGAAGACAAGTTCTACGGGCTCGAGCTCAACCACATCGCTCGGCGCTACAACGAGACTGCGGACGAGCTGGCTAAAATAGCCTCGGGGAGAACAACGGTTCCCCCGGACGTCTTCTCCCGGGATCTGCATCAACCCTCTGTCAAGATCGACGACACGCCCGAGCCTGAGGCACCCTCGGCCCAGCCCGAGGCACCCTCGGCACAGCCCGAGGCACCCTCGGTTCAGCCCGAGGTACCCTCGGCCCCCGAGGGCGAGACGCTGCACGTCGAGGGGGAGCAAAGCGGGGTCACGCCTAACCAAAACTGGCAGACCCCATACCTGCAATATCTCCACCGAGGAGAGCTACCCCTCGACCGAGCCGAGGCTCGGCGGGTGGCGCGGCGCGCCAAGTCGTTCGTCTTGCTGGGTGATGAGAAGGAGCTCTACCATCGCAGCCCCTCTGGCATCCTCCAGCGATGCATCTCCATCGCCGAAGGTCAGGAACTCCTGCGAGAGATACACTCGGGGGCTTGCGGCCATCACGCAGCGCCTCGAGCCCTTGTCGGGAATGCTTTCCGACAAGGCTTCTACTAGCCCACGACGGTGGCCGACACTACCAGAATTGTCCGCACCTGCGAAGGGTGTCAATTCTACGCAAGGCAGACCCACCTGCCCGCTCAGGCTCTGCAGACGATACCCATCACCTGGCCTTTTGCTGTGTGGGGTCTGGACCTCGTCGGCCCCTTGCAGAAGGCACCCGGGGGCTACACGCACCTGCTGGTCGCCATCGACAAATTCTCCAAGTGGATCGAGGTCCGACCCCTGAACAACATCAGGTCCGAGCAGGCGGTGGCGTTCTTCACCAACATCATCCATCATTTCGGGGTCCCGAACTCCATCATCACCGACAACGGCACCCAATTCACTGGCAGAAAGTTCCTGGACTTCTGCGAGGATCACCGCATCCGGGTGGACTGGGCCGCCGTAGCTCACCCCATGACAAATGGGCAAGTAGAGCGTGCCAACGGCATGATTCTACAAGGGCTCAAGCCTCGGATCTACAACGACCTCAACAAGTTCGGCAAGCGATGGATGAAGGAACTCCCCTCGATGGTCTGGAGTCTGAGGACAACACCGAGCCGAGCCACGGGCTTCACGCCGTTCTTCCTAGTCTACGGGGCCGAGGCCGTCTTGCCCACAGACCTGGAATACAGCTCCCCGAGGACGAGGGCCTACACCGACCAAAGCAACCAAGCTAGCCGAGAAGACTCGCTGGACCAGCTGGAGGAGGCTCGGAATAGGGCCTTACTACACTCGGCGCGGTACCAGCAGTCCCTGCGACGCTACCACGCCCGAGGGGTCCGGTCCCGAGACCTCCAGGTGGGCGACCTGGTGCTTCGGCTACGACAAGACGCCCGAGGGCGGCACAAGCTCACGCCCCCCTGGGAGGGGCCGTTCGTCATCGCCAAAGTTCTGAAGCCCGAAACGTACAAGCTGGCCAACAGTCAAGGCGAGGTCTACGGCAACGCTTGGAACATCCAACAGCTACGTCGCTTCTACCCTTAAGATGTTTTCAAGTTGTTCATATACCTCGCACCCACACAAAGTTTAGTCATCAAGGAAGGGTCGGCCTCGCCTCGGCAAAGCCCGACCCTCCCTCGGGGGCTAAAAGGGGGGGAACCCCCTCTGCGTCGAAATTTTCCTCGAAAAAAGATCTTTTCTGCCAGAATGTCTTTCGTGCTTTTTGACTACTTCGAAAGTGGATCCAGAAAACGACGGAGTACACGTAAGTAGCCAAGGCTGACCGAGCCGAGGGACTCCTACGCCTCCGGGATACGGATACCTCACTCATCACCTTCTGCGATAAGTAACTCACGTTCGGATAAGTGATTCCGCAGACCGAACAAGTCCTCACGTTCGGAAGCTCTTCTGCCGAAGCGATCCTTCGAGCCTTCTCGACTGCGTCGGTGACAGAGCCCCATGGACGGGTAAGAGTGCGCGTAAGCGGCAAGGCTGACCGAGCCGAGGGACTCCTACGCCTCCGGGATACGGATACCTCACTCATCACCTTCCGCGAGAAGCAACTCTCGCTCGCACAAACATTTCTGTTACCGACAAAAAAGTCCAGATACTCGAAACAAGAGGAAAAGAGACGCAGCTTTACAACACGGCGAGGGTGTGTTTTGGGCCTCGACGGCCGCAGGAAACACGCGCTACAAGACAATCCGATCCTGCAGGCTCGGGTCTTGACGTTGGAAGGGAGCAGCAGCACCCTCGGCATCGACAACACTTTCGACGAGGTCCGACCTAGCCTCGGACGGCGACGCGGTCCAAAGATCTCCACTCCGAAGGACGATGTCATCGCCACGCCCGGGCCATCGTTGCCAGGGTCTTCTCCGGGAATCCGGCCCGAGCAGGCGGCTCGGCCGGTCACCCCGGGGCCTCGGCCAGCTGTCCTCCAAGGACGTCAGCCCGACCCGAGGCCTCGGCTAGTCAATTCCGGCGTCGATCCCGCTAACGGACGACCCGACCAGGCTTCGGCCAACCAGGTTTTCTTTTCGAGCCAACTCTGTCTCTGTTCATGCTGACACCGCTACCCCTGGCCTTGGCTCATCGGAGAGCGGCCGAGGGGTTCCTTTAACTAAGCTAGAGAAGCCTCGGACAACAAGGCCGACCGAGCCGAGGGACTCCTACGCCTCCGGATACGGATACCTCACTCGTCACCTTTACACGGGGCGACTCAGGTTTGGTGAAGCGGATCAGACAACCAACAAGCGAGTCTTAGTGTTCGAAAATGAGGAAAAACACGGCTCCGTGCCAAAATTACATACATGTTCAGGCCTCGACAGCCACAATGAACAAAAACACTGCATTCAAAGTGCCATTCCAAACGGAACTCCGGTTCCACCTCCGCAGGTACGAACAACCCCACTCGATGGGGGGGGGGGCTGCGGAGCAACAGAAGACCGACGAACGGCGCGTCGTCGCCCGCTCCAGCAGTGGCGACGACAACGACCCCCGCTCCGGGTGGCCGAACTGCAGCAGCGCAGGCCTCAGGGCGGGTGCTGCTGCAATCTTGCCCTCGCCCACGTCGACGCTCGAGGGGCGAGGACAAGTACAAAGAGCCGGAGGCCCGAAGTGCGGATGGTGGTGGTGATCCCGTCGGCGACGGGGACTTCTCGAGCCGCCTCCACCTCGGCACCGACGACAGGGGTCGTCAGCCCTCCGGCAGATCCCCACTCAGATCCTCCCGGGCGAGTGGGGCACCGACCTCCGCGCGGAGGCGCCATACCGGTGCAAAGGCAGGACCGCCCCAGAACACGAACGCCGCCCTAGCAGCGCGCGACATCTTGGGCGGTCCTCCCGTGCACACGGCGCGGCAGCCGCCTTCCGGCAGGAGGGGCACCGGGAGCCAAGCCGACGAGCTCGACACGCTGGGGCTGACGACGCCCGCCGTCGACCAGCCCCGCGTTGTCGAAGTCCGACCCGCCCGCAGGGCCAGCGAGCGCCCTCTCCCTCGAACGTCGCAGGAGAGGGTGACCCACGAACCCGCGTGGGAGGTAGAGCTCCGGCTCAGCCCTGCCTCCACCCCAGCGAGGATGATGAACATCCTTGAAGCTGAGGGTGGGACCAAGATCGCAGCCCGGCTTGCTTCTCCCCACCCAGGGGCTGGTGGTCACCGTCTTGGGTGACCGCCGGCGGGGGGGTACAGCCGGGCTGGCTGATGAAAATCCTTGAAGCCGAACGATGGCTGAAAGGTACCAACTCCCACGGAGTTGCGTTCCCCCGACGACAAGGCAGAAAGACGGCGGGTATCCCCCATCCGGGGGCTTGGAAGGTGGAAAGACACGATGCATAAGGGAGCGCGAAGACATGGTCGCCTTCCAAGGGGGTCACCCTCCTTTTAAAGGCGACTCTCCCTACCTGCGTCCCCAGCCGTCGCGGGCTGAGTCTTCTCCAACACGCTCCAAGGTCCTCCCCTGCGGCGCGGGGGCTGGGTCCCACACGTCATGCAAGCTGGCTCAGAGCAGAAGAAGCCAAACCGCCGTGCGCGGTGCGCACAACCGCCCAGCGGTTACAAGTGACTCCACTTTTGCCCAGACCAACGGGCAAAAGGGGCGGGCAGCCATGCAGGCGGCATGCAACCGCGCCAAGTGGGCGCGCTTCTCCGACTCCCAACACGCCCAGCATGGAGGCCCAGGCCCACGCGTCATGCAACCGGCGCGCCGAATGCTTCGTGCATGCAACTGCACCGCCACTTGCGCCACCACCGCGCCTCCTCGACTGCGGAACCAATACCGCGACTCGAGGCGACCCAGCGCACGACCCAGCAGCGCCAGCCTGGCGCGACGGTCAGTGCGGCCAAAAATGGGCCGGCGGTAATGACGGTGGCAGGCGGGCAGGAGCAGCGGTCACGTCGTCAGCCAAGCTCACATCCCATCCGGGGGCAGCGAGAGAACCCTCTCTCACGGCGCGAAGACAACGCGCCCGTGTTCCGTTCCTCGAATGGCTCGCGCACGCGCAACGGCCGCCCCGCCAACCACTCGCCCCGTCGCATTAACTCCGCGGCGGGACAGGCGGCGCCTCTGGCAGGAGAAGCGGGCGACGCTTCGCCTTCGCATTAATGACCGCATCAGTAAAGGTACGCCGCGTCGTTCGATTTCGTATCCTTTTCCTTTTTTTCCTCTTTCTCTCTCTTGCAACAGGGATCGGGAAAGGGGGAAACCCCGAAAAGGATCCTTCCCCGTGAAGGAACCAGGCTCCGAGCCTCCCTACTGATCAGAGGTTCGAAGGCTGGCCCCTCGGAAGGGTTCGACAGCCGCCTCAGATCACGTGGGCCCTACACCCACTACTGGTCAGAGGTTCGAAGGCCGGCCCCTCGGAAGGGTTCAACGACCGCCTCAGGCTACTCGAGCTCCGCGCCCACTACTGATCAGGGGTTCGAAGGCTGGCCCCCGAAGGGTTCACAGTGTGGCGGAACTGCCCGAATTATTCCAACTTAAGTGCCTAAGCCCCGCCTTAGAGGCTAGACCACACTTAAATGGGAATAACCCGTCAATCCCTCGGATCTAGTCCGACACGGCCACTGACAGGATCAAGTACCACAATCTCACTCGAAGGTGAGTCACAGAGCAAATACAATAAAGCATAAAACCATACATGTCAGAGTATTAGATTATTACATCACCATCATCATCATCGGAGTTTTTGCAAAAGTACCCATCATTGTTCGAGGTGCAGCGGAAATAAACTAACGGTAAATAAATAGAGGGATGGGGAAGCCTGTCCCATCACTCCTCATGCTCCTCCTCAGCCGAGGCAGGGTCCCATTCAACAGTCCAGCCCGGTGGCAAGGTGGACGGCCAAGCTATTCCAGCAACCATTTCCTCCAGAGAACCTGTAAAAAAATTATGCCACAAGCAAGGCTGAGTATACTAATACTCAGCTAGACTTACCCGGTGTGAGGAGTCTACTCCTCTACCTCTAGACATGCAGCTATTTTTGGCTGTGGGGTTTGGTTGCCAAAAGCACTAGCTGAGTTTCTAAATCAAGATTTTAACTTAGTCAAAATTAAGTGTGACTCTCTTAAGGCTAAAAGTGGACTATCTACTCATACATGGTAGCAAGCATTATTAGCAATCAACATCTTATCTCAACTCATCATACTTCCACTTGTTACTCAATGCAGTACAATGGATCAAGCAGTCTCATTAGCTGCGAGAAGCAGACGATTCGAATCGACTTTTTATCCTTGCAAGGTAAACCTAAACACACGACATGTAGGGGCACTCTGTCCCCACACACATCAACCGTCCCCATCGATTCCCTGGCAACAGATCAGGGCTCATCGCCTTGGCGTACAATGCCCCACTGACCCCGACTGGCCGTCGTGCAGTGACCGCACTTGTACCCACCATAACCGGAATGGGAGACCAAGTCTCAGGTCGCGTGAGGGGTAAAGTCTGCGGGCAGGTTCACTCAGGTACTAGGCTTACCGATTTACCATATTTCTCGGTATGTGTTTAGTACGTTCAAACGCTTGACACAGGTATCCGCACGTTAATCCTTATTCCATTTTCCCATCTCGTAGTCAACAATCCCCATGGATTGTTGTCTACCACTGATATCATAATAGTATGAAGGTGGGTACAACCAAATCCTGATCTCGCACGAGTGCTAGAAAAATCACTCGTCTTCTACCGAGATCCTAATTAGATAAAGCAACTACTCGACCTATCATACTAGTATTCATCTCAAAAGGATTCCTGAGATCATGCAGCTAGGGTTTCAAACAATTCCTACACCTAAGTGCACAATCAATCCTACAATCATTAAGTGAAGTAAAATAGCATAAGTAACAGGTTATGCATAAAACCGGGGCTTGCCTTCCAAAGCAGTGGCAGGCAGGTCCTCTGGTGCAGGCTCGGGTGCTGGATCTGGGGCTACCTCCTGAGCAACTCCTTGCTCCGGCACGAGGATGTACTCTCCGTCAGCAAGGTTACAGTCTATCGAAATGCAATGAACATGTATGTCATGATTATGCAAGATTTAATAACATTAAGCTAAAAGAAACTAAGTCAAGAATTAACTTAGGGTTTCCTGGTTATGTGGGGCTTCTAGTGGTATATATATACATAGACTTATTACCTTTTAAGCTTAGGTTTCCTTTTAGGATAACATAGTGGAGTTGTATTGTCTTTATAGATTTCAGTGGACAAATTTATAAAGGTTTTAGGATGACATTAATTTCCATTATTCATTTTCCTTTCTTTAATTTCCATTTAGGGTTTCTAGTGTAGGTTTGAACTACGACAGTGTTTTAAGAATTTCCAAAAATTCTGTAAAAATTACAGTGGGTTGTCATTTGCTATTCTAGCCTGTTTTAAGAATTTGGGGCTTAAAGTACAAAGGCTAGGCTTGAAACAAAAATAACAATAGTTATGCAAAATGGGCCACTTTACACTACATCTCTTAGTTAGGGGTAGGTTCTGTCCTAAAGGTTATTTTTGCTGGCATCCCATAGTAATAATAGGCTTCTGTGCTAAAAATCTCAGAAAACTAATGGGTGGTTATTTAGTTATGATTTTCTTAATTTTAATGTCAAAAAGGCACTCTCTACTACATTATTATTTGAAAAATGTCAAACAGCAGATTTCATATTTTTCCTACATTCTCCTTAATAAAACATTAGTTATTCCAAGGGTGGGGGTGTTTTTACCTTGGGGTCATTTTTGTAGAGTTTTTCTAAGTTTCACTTGTTTTATTAAAACAAAAGGGATCCTACTTATTTTATACTAAACCAGGGTATGATATATTTTTCCAGTGAACTATATTGAACAAGTATCCTAACAAAAATAGAGGTACTCTCTGGTCCATTAATTAAATTACATTTTCTATTTTCCTTATCCTTAAGCATATTATAGAATAAGGGGTAAAAACTAACTTAATGGAGTGGACAGAGAGGTTTAACATTTTTATTTGGGTTAGTAGGTAGATACAAACTTCTCAAAATTTTTCTAACCCCAGTCAAATAGTGTAACTAATTTTGGCCCTATTATTAAGCTTTTGGTCAAAACTATAATTAAATTAGAGCTTTAAAGTTTTCTATAATACATAGGGGGTTTTATATTTTTCTTAAGTAGGTTACATTATTTAGTGTCCGACAAAATTGGTTTGACCAAATTTGGATGAATTAAACAGAAGTTATGCATTTTCAAAGTTTCTGTCCAATTTAAAAACAGATTTAATAAAGGTTTTCTGGAAAAACAGTTTACACCGAGGTCCCTGGGTTTAAACTAAATCAACCTTCGCAAATCTACCCTCGCGCCACTATTCCCCTGTGTCTCTGACATTTCACAAAACCCCCTGACCTTCTCTCCCTCTCACCCGCAGTCCCTCCCCTTATGCAAACAGTAACCGCGGGAAAGAAAAGGGTGGCGCGGCTTACCGGCGGCGAGGGAGGTCCGGCAAAGGGTGGGGTTGGCTCGGGGAGACTCTGGCGGTCACGTCGAGGTACGGCTTGACGTCAGGGATGGCCGGAATCGCCCGGTCCACGCGCGCAGGCGGGTGTCCTCGTCGGCGGCGAGTGTACCGGCCAAACCACGGCGAACTGGTTCAATCCGAGGGCACGGTGAGCTTCACGGGGTAACGTAGCGACCGTGTGCACAAGGAATCGAAGGATGGTGGAGTGGTTTACCCGGTCCACGTACTCCGGCGGGGTTGAGAGCTCCGGCGAGCGTGGACTGGCCTCTCCGGCGAAGTAAACTCCGATTCCTCGCTCGGGGAGCCTCACGGAGGTGTGCACAGTCTTCTCCGAGGGCTGGACGGAGTTGGGAATGGCTCCACTGGCCGGTCTACGGTTTCAGAGGGATTGGGCGGCCGCGGACTCGCTGCGTACGGGCAAACGGCGACGAGCTAGACTCCGGTGAGGTTTGAGGGTGCGCGGAAAGGTACAATCGAAGTCTGGGAGGGTTTTATAGGCGCGGGCGCGGGCCATGGCGCTGGCTTGGCTCGGGCGCGGCGCTGGGCATGCGGGGGCGCGCGCGAGCGTGCTCTGGCGCGGGCAGGAAGCGTCGAACACGTGGAGGTGTGTTTCTTCCATTGTTCAAACGTCTCCAGAGATCGCAAACATGCGAATCTTGCCATGAATCCGGCGCAGGTCTCTTCCTGGCACCTAGGGCTATCTCACATGTGTGAGTTCCAATGGAGGATACGCCCTAGATCAGGAGATAGACGGGCGCCAAATCTGGCTTGTCTCACTGCCCACACCGCGACAAAACTGATGCCAAATCCTGTCAAACGTCCAAGTCTCGGTTTCTTCTTTTTCCAGGGGGTGCCTTAGGTGGTATACCACATTTTTGGTATAGAACCTAAGTGGTTTTGGAGCCATCTTTAAGGTGAACACGGCTGGTCTTTGGATTAGGGTTAGAATTTGACTTAGAGGGAAATAGAGAGCTCTAGCTCTCTCTCCACTTGGAGATTTGAATTGGGGTTTCTCCAGGGGTCTTTTTGCAATATTTCCTTCCCCTAATTGATGGTTACAAGGTTAGTTAAGGTTTGGGTAAAATTATTCATGCTTTGCACACTTGGTCACTCTCTTTCCCTTCTTACCTAGGGTTTTGGGAGATAGGGTTTAAGAGAGGTCTAGGGTTCTTCTCCCCTCTTATCCAAGGTAGTAAGTGTGCAAGGATTAGAGTAATGCTTTTGGTTACTCAAAATCCTTGGTTAACATCTAGCTTTCCAAGGCCCTCATGCTTTTGTCCCTTAAGTTCTTCCACATGTGATTATAGTTTTTAGTATCAAGGTGGGTTCTAGCCAAGGTAACACCTGGGGTGTTACAGCCCTTCCCCCTTAAAAGAATCTCGTCCCGAGATTTAGGTAGAGTCCCTTGGAGGGTGCTTGAAGGTGTGCTGGTGTCGTTTTCCCTATACACTTCAGTTTCTCTTATTAACTGCTCTTCGAATGTCATCCTCTTTGCAACTTCAGAAGGAAGCCCTTCTTAAGTTAAATCCACAACTTAGACTATCCTTGTTATCTAAGTTTTTCTTATAATTGAATTCAAAGGGCAGGTGGGGGTGGGGTTTTGGGGTTACATACCGACTCCTTTGGGCAGAAAGTCGGGGAAGCGAGAGCGTAGAAAATCCTCAGTCTCCCATGTAGCTTCTTCTGCTGAATGGTGACTCCACTGGACCTTGTACATTCTGACCGACCTTGCCCGAGTTGATCTCTCCTTTTGATCTAATACCTTGACGGGGTACTCTTGGTAGGACAAGTCTAATTCTATCTCAATGTCTGGTTCTGGTAGCACTTCAGTGGGTAGACGAACACATTTCCGCAGCTGAGATACATGGAACACATTATGAACTGCTGACATGTGAGGTGGCAATTCCAATTGGTAGGCTATGGGTCCACAACTTGCCTTGATCTCATAGGGTCCAATGTAGCGAGGAGCTAACTTGCCCTTGATCCCGAATCTCTGGACACCCTTGGTGGGTGATACCTTAAGATAGACATGATCTCCCACCTCAAACTGTAGAGGCTTCCGCCTCTTATCATGATAGCTCCTTTGCCTGGCCTGAGCAGCTTCCAAGTTCTTGGTAATAACCCTGACCTTTGCCTCTGCCTCGAGTACCAAGTCTGGCCCAAAAATTTCCCTTTCTCCTGCTTGAGACCAATTTAGTGGGGTCCTACACCTTCTCCCATACAATGCCTCAAAAGGTGTCATCTTCAGACTGGACTGATAGCTATTATTGTAAGAAAACTCTGCCAAAGACAGACACTTGTCCCAATCCTTCCCATAATGTAGTGCACATGCTCGCAACATGTCTTCCAAAATCTGATTTACCCTTTCTGTCTGGCCATCTGTTTGTGGGTGATATGCTGAGCTTCGGATTACTTGGGTCCCAAGTGATTCTTGCAGCTTCTCCCAAAAGCGTGCCACGAACAGTGCTCCTCTGTCAGATATAATGGTCTTTGGAATACCATGCAATCTTACTATCTGATCAACGTAAATCTCCGCATACTTTTCTGTCTTGTGGGTGGTGTGTACTGGCAAGAAATGAGCAGTCTTGGTCAATCTGTCCACGATAACCCAGATAGAGTCATGGTGTCTGGAGGTATTGGGTAATCCCACTATGAAGTCCATGCAAATGTCCTCCCATTTCCAAGATGGTATGGGAAGGGGTTGCAAAGGGCCTGCTGCCTTCAAGTGACTAGCTTTAATTCTCTGTCAGGTGTCACACTCGGATATGTACTTGGCAATTTCCCTTTTCATTCTAGTCCACCAATATAGGGATCTGAGATCATGGTACATCTTGTTGCTACCAGGGTGCATGGAGAATTTGGAAAGGTGAGCTTCATCCAGTATCTTCTTTCTGAGCTCAGGGACCTTGGGAACAACCAATCGATCTCCAAACCATAGAATCCCCTTGCTGTCCTGTCGGAAACACTTGTATTTTTCTGCCTTTTGCTTGATCATATTTTTGATAACCTGAACACCCTTATCCTCAACCTGTGCCCTGATTATCTGTTCTTGCAACGTGGGCTCCACCGAGATATAGCTTAGGTCACCCGAAGAAACAACTTCCAGGTTCAATCTGCACAATTCATCACACAGGGTGGTAACTCCCACATCCATGCTCATACAATTGCACTGGGCCTTTCTGCTCAAGGCATCTGCCACAACATTGGCCTTCCCTGGGTGGTAATGCACCTCCAAATCATAGTCCTTGATTAACTCCAACCATCTTCTTTGCCTCATGTTCAGATCTGCTTGAGTGAAGATGTATTTGAGACTCTTGTGATCGGTGTAGATGTTACAGTGAGCTCCCATCAAGTAGTGTCTCCATAACTTAAGAGCATGAACTACAGCTGCCAATTCTAGATCATGAGTGGGGTAGTTCTGCTCATGGGGCCTGAGTGCTCGGGAAGCATAAGCAATCACTCTGTTCTCTTGCATCAAGACACATCCCAATCCGGTACCAGAAGCATCACAATAAACTTCAAATGGCTTGGTGTTGTCAGGTTGGGCCAGCACTGGGGCTGTTGTCAAATGCTGCCTCAAGGTATGAAAGGCATCCTCACACTTTTGGCTCCACTCAAATTTGACTCCCTTCTTCAACAGTTCAGTCATTGGTTTGGCAATTCTGGAGAAATCTGGAATAAATCGTCGATAATACCCTGCCAATCCCAAAAAACTCCGAATCTGCCTCACTGTAGTCGGGGGCTTCCAATCCATCACCTCCTGCACCTTCTCAGGATCAACTGATATCCCATCCTGAGAAATTGTATGACCCAAGAATTTGATCTCCTTCAGCCAGAACTCACACTTACTCAACTTAGCATACAACTGATGATCACGCAGTCTCTGAAGTACAGTATGCAAGTGTTTGGTGTGCTCGGCTTCATTCTTGGAATAAACCAGAATGTCATCAATGAAAACGACCACGAACTTGTCTAGCTCTGGCATGAATACTGAGTTCATCAAGTACATGAAATAAGCCGGGGCATTGGTCAGCCCGAAAGACATCACCAAAAACTCATACAGCCCATATCTGGTTGAGAAAGCCGTCTTGGGAATATCGCTGGCACGGATCTTGATTTGATGGTATCCTGAGCGAAGGTCTATCTTGGAGAATACCTTGGCTCCCACCAACTGATCGAACAGAACATCAATGCGGGGCAGTGGGTATTTGTTCTTGATAGTCACCGCATTGAGAGGGCGGTAGTCAACACACATCCTCAAACTCTCATCCTTTTTCTTCACAAATAATGTTGGACATCCCCATGGTGAAGTGTTGGGACGAATAAACCCCTTGTCCAACAATTCTTGCAATTGCTTCTTCAATTCTGCCAATTCCGCGGGAGGCATCCTATAGGGTCTCTTGGAGATAGGAGCAGTCCCGGGTTGCAACTCAATTGCGAACTCAATGTCTCGGTCAGGTGGCATCCCTGGCAATTCATCTGGGAAAACATCTGGGTAGTCGCAGACCACTGGGATCTTTTTCACTGGGGAATTCATCATGACGAAAGCACAAGAACGGGTGCATCCCTGATCGGGCAAATATAATGTAGTTTCACCACAGGTTGGTGAGTGCACCTCAATGGCCCTGGCTGCAATATCAATAACTGCTCGATGCCTGGTTAACCAGTCAGTTCCCAATATAATATCCACACTATCCAACCCCAAAATGAGGAGGGTGGTTTTAATTATTAGACTACCAAACTTTATGGGCACGTGTCTGTTGATTTGATAGGTGGCAACCCTGCCTCCTGGTGTTGAAATTGTAATGCCCCCATCGGTGTGGTGAAAGGGCAACTGGCATTTGGCACTAAACTTGGCACTGATAAAACTATGCGATGCACCAGAATCAAAAAGAACAATAGCGGGATAATTTAAAACTGTAAAGATACCAGTCATGACGGGTGCTCCCTCTGGAATATCAGCCATGGTGGTGAAGTTCAGCCTGCCTTGCCTCACTTGCACCTTCTGCCTCTTGCCTTGGTTCTGATTGACATTCTGCCCCTGCTTCTGCTGGTTCCTGGGGCAATTCTTGGCATAATGCCCAGTGTTGCCACATGTGAAGCATCTGTTGTCATTTGCCTGGCGGTACTGCTGCTGCTGCTAATTGCTCCTCTGAGCTGGAAATTGGGTGCGGTTGGGTGCCTGCTGCTGCTGCTGCTGCGGTCGGATCACCCATCGCCCTTGCTGCTGCTGGGGTCCCCTGCCCTGGGTGTCGGACACAATCCTGAAGCGCTGTGGCTGAGCTGAGGGTCCTGCCACAGGGGTCTTCCTCTTCTTCTCTGCCTGTCTAGCTGTAATGCAGTCCTCTTGGGAGATAGCCATGTTGACTAACTCATTGTAACTGTTGGCCCTGATGGTGTTGAGACGGTCACGGAGCTTAGTGCTGAGCCCCCTCCTGAACCTGTCTCGCTTCTTCTCATCTGTATCTGCATGATATCCCGCATACTGGCACAAGTCATTAAAAGCCTGGGCATACTACAACACTGTCCTGTTGCCCTGAGTGAGTGCCAAAAACTCATTGAGCTTCCGGTCCATAATCCCGGCTGGTATATGGTGTCCTCTGAAAGCTGCCTTGAACTCCCTCCACTCCACCTCTCGGTCCTCTGGCTGCATAGCAAGAAAATGATCCCACCAAGTCCTTGCGGGTCCGCGAAGCTGCTGGGTGGCAAACCTGACTTTGGTGACCTCTGAGCAAGCTCCATGGAGCAGTGGGAATTTGGATTCCACCACTCGCAACCAGACATCTGCATCAAGTGGGTCCTCCGCCCTTGTGAACAATGGAGGCTGGGTGCTAAGGAATTCCTGATATGTAGCCGCTGCGGGGTGACGCTGATGGTCTCCACCACCATAATGCTGAGGTGGTGGCTGACGTTGAGCCAGCTGCCTCAGGATCTCATTCTGCTGAGCCATGAGCTCCTGCAGAGTGGGAGGTGGTGGCGGCGGTGGAGGAACGCGCTCGTTCTGGCCACGACGCTGCCTCCCGGCCATCTGAAAAACCACATACATACTTAACACCACTGTTCCAAGTTCAAGATTTTATCACGGAGACAAAGTTAAAACAACATGATAGACTCCGACTTCAACAAAAGGATTTTTAAAAGACACTAATTCTTTCTTCCAAATTTAGACTGATGACAACATCCATCAAATAAGCTTCCAAGAGAGTTTAGCATGATTACATCAAATTGTTCCAAAATGACTCAACTCTATTTGGCCTAGTACCCCAAGGGTGCAAAAGCTAAGCTAGCTGCGAGGAGTCCGACTATCCAACTTCTAAGCTTATCCTGAACACCTAGTGAGCGAACGAAGCAACACTCGACTCGGGGGAAGGTGGTCTTCCCGAGCCAGCAGTGTCCACACTGGAGGCAGGCTCATCTCCTCCCTCAATGTCGACGTCCTCGTTGGCCTCCTGGTCCTGGATCTCCTGGTGATGCATGTCCAGGTGCTCGTTAGCCTCAGCAAGCTGCTGCTGAGTGTTAATGAGCTGATCCTCTAGAACCTCGATGGTGTTCTCCCTGGTGCCCACCAGCTCCTCCAATTCTTGGATATCCGTGGATAGCTGCTCCACTTGCAAGTCCTTCTCCACCATTTCTTGAGACAAGTCAACCACGAGCTCCTCTCTGTTATCCAATGTAATCTTTGTTGCCTCTAACAGTGCCATCAGATGGGACATCGCCTCACCGCGCATCACCTGCAGACGGTACAGGGCATTCATGCACCGTACGGTCAAGTGCGCGGTCTGTCCTGGGTAGATGGCCCAGATATCCTTGGCATGCTCCACCCGATCCTTCCACATTGGGTCGTCCTCCCTCTCAGCGGGGAACAAGCCAATGGGGTGGGTAGCCAGCTCCAAAGGATGGAATCCGCAGAAAGTAGTCAATCCATGCAGAGCGATCGCCTCGATCGTGTCCTCTGCTCGGTATCCGAAAGACTCGGAGTCCAAAGAGCGCCAGCCTGGCTGTAGGGGATGAGGCTCCAAGGTCATCCTCACTCTACAGCGAGGCACTCGGTGCTTCTCGAACTGCTGCACCGCGTACTGAGGGGGTGTCATGTATCCGGCCCCCTGAAGTACCTCCCACAAAATGCGGGGAAAGCCCTCTCGTGCAAGTCCGTCAGTGTGGGTCAGTGCATTTCCGTCATCGGAGGATCCGTGGGAAGTCATCTGTGTACGGTTAAGCGTAAGTAAAAGAAAAAGAATTATAAAAAGAACAAGGAAAAAATAAAACTCAGCCCTTCTCTAGTTAAATGAAAAGGCACTGGAGACCTAGTTGGTTGTTATCTTGTTTTTAAGTCCTTTACTCAGTTATCCATTTGCTTAATTATGAATGCATGCATGCTCGTCCTGAACGACCTCACAACAAGATAAAAGGAATAGGGAGGAACTCCCATCCTGTAAAAGTGGCCTGTAGGGCCTAGTTACTTAGCCACCTAGCTACCCTTTTATTACCCTAAGGCTTCACGTCCTAGGTCTATCCTGCTCGTCCTACTATCTATCCAATATTGTTTCTATCAAGTTTTATTTGGAAAATTGATGGTATTTACATTTTATTGATTCCTCTGTGGTGGTACAAGCTCCGATACCAGCTGTGGCGGAACTGCCCGAATTATTCCAACTTAAGTGCCTAAGCCCCGCCTTAGAGGCTAGACCACACTTAAATGGGAATAACCCATCAATCCCTCGGATCTAGTCCGACACGACCACTGACAGGATCAAGTACCACAATCTCACTCGAAGGTGAGTCACAGAGCAAATACAATAAAGCATAAAACCATACATGTCAGAGTATTAGATTATTACATCACCATCATCATCATCGGAGTTTTTGCAAAAGTACCCATCATTGTTCGAGGTGCAGCGGAAATAAACTAACGGTAAATAAATAGAGGGATGGGGAAGCCTGTCCCATCACTCCTCATGCTCCTCCTCAGTCGAGGCAGGGTCCCATTCAACAGTCCAGCCCGGTGGCAAGGTGGACGGCCAAGTTATTCCAGCAACCATTTCCTCCAGAGAACCTATAAAAAAAATTATGCCACAAGCAAGGCTGAGTATACTAATACTCAGCTAGACTTACCCGGTGTGAGGAGTCTACTCCTCTACCTCTAGACATGCAGCTATTTGGCTGTGGGGTTTGGTTGCCAAAAGCACTAGCTGAGTTTCTAAATCAAGATTTTAACTTAGTCAAAATTAAGTGTGACTCTCTTAAGGCTAAAAGTGGAATATCTACTCATACATGGTAGCAAGCATTATTAGCAATCAACATCTTATCTCAACTCATCATACTTCCACTTGTTACTCAATGCAGTACAATAGATCAAGCAGTCTCATTAGCTGCGAGAAGCAGACGATTCGAATCGAGTTTTTATCCTTGCAAGGTAAACCTAAACACACGACATGTAGGGGCACTCCGTCCCCACACACATCAACCGTCCCCATCGATTCCCTGGCAACAGATCAGGGCTCACCGCCTTGGCGTACAATGCCCCACTGACCCCGACTGGCCGTCGTGCAGTGACCGCACTTGTACCCACCATAACCGGAATGGGAGACCACGTCTCAGGTCGCGTGAGGGGTAAAGTCTGCGGGCAGGTTCACTCAGGTACTAGGCTTACCGATTTACCATATTTCTCGGTATGTGTTTAGTACGTTCAAACGCTTGACACAGGTATCCGCACGTTAATCCTTATTCCATTTTCCCATCTCGTAGTCAACAATCCCCATGGATTGTTGTCTACCACTGATATCATAATAGTATGAAGGTGGGTACAACCAAATCCTGATCTCGCACGAGTGCTAGAAAAATCACTCGTCTTCTACCGAGATCCTAATTAGATAAAGCAACTACTCGACCTATCATACTAGTATTCATCTCAAAAGGATTCCTGAGATCATGCAGCTAGGGTTTCAAACAATTCCTACACCTAAGTGCACAATCAATCCTACAATCATTAAGTGAAGTAAAATAGCATAAGTAACAGGTTATGCATAAAACCGAGGCTTGCCTTCCAAAGCAGTGGCAGGCAGGTCCTCTGGTGCAGGCTCGGGTGCTGGATCTGGGGCTACCTCCTGAGCAACTCCTTGCTCCGGCACGAGGATGTACTCTCCGTCAGCAAGGTTACAGTCTATCGAAATGCAATGAACATGTATGTCATGATTATGCAAGATTTAATAACATTAAGCTAAAAGAAACTAAGTCAAGAATTAACTTAGGGTTTCCTGGTTATGTGGGGCTTCTAGTGGTATATATATATACATAGACTTATTACCTTTTAAGCTTAGGTTTTCTTTTAGGATAACATAGTGGAGTTGTATTGTCTTTATAGATTTCAGTGGACAAATTTATAAAGGTTTTAGGATGACATTAATTTCCATTATTTATTTTCCTTTCTTTAATTTCCATTTAGGGTTTCTAGTGTAGGTTTGAACTACGACAGTGTTTTAAGAATTTCCAAAAATTCTGTAAAAATTACAGTGGGTTGTCATTTGCTATTCTAGCCTGTTTTAAGAATTTGGGGCTTAAAGTACAAAGGCTAGGCTTGAAACAAAAATAACAATAGTTATGCAAAATGGGCCACTTTACACTACATCTCTTAGTTAGGGGTAGGTTCTGTCCTAAAGGTTATTTTTGCTAGCATCCCATAGTAATAATAGGCTTCTGTGCTAAAAATCTCAGAAAATTAATGGGTGGTTATTTAGTTATGATTTTCTTAATTTTAATGTCAAAAAGGCACTCTCTACTACATTATTATTTGAAAAATGTCAAACAGCAGATTTCATATTTTTCCTACATTCTCCTTAATAAAACATTAGTTATTCCAAGGGTGGGGGTGTTTTTACCTTGGGGTCATTTTTGTAGAGTTTTTCTAAGTTTCACTTGTTTTATTAAAACAAAAGGGATCCTACTTATTTTATACTAAACCAGGGTATGATATATTTTTCCAGTGAACTATATTGAACAAGTATCCTAACAAAAATAGTGTAACATTTTTATTTGGGTTAGTAGGTAGATACAAACTTCTCAAAATTTTTCTAACCCCAGTCAAATAGTGTAACTAATTTTGGCCCTATTATTAAGCTTTTGGTCAAAACTATAATTAAATTAGAGCTTTAAAGTTTTCTATAATACATAGGGGGTTTTATATTTTTCTTAAGTAGGTTACATTATTTAGAGTCCGACAAAATTGGTTTGACCAAATTTGGATGAATTAAACAGAAGTTATGCATTTTCAAAGTTTCTGTCCAATTTAAAAACAGATTTAATAAAGGTTTTCTGGAAAAACAGTTTACACCGAGGTCCCTGGGTTTAAACTAAATCAACCTTCGCAAATCTACCCTCGCGCCACTATTCCCCTGTGTCTCTGACATTTCACAAAACCCCCTGACCTTCTCTCCCTCTCACCCGCAGTCCCTCCCCTTATGCAAACAGTAACCGCGGGAAAGAAAAGGGTGGCGCGGCTTACCGACGGCGAGGGAGGTCCGGCGAAGGGTGGGGTTGGCTCGGGGAGACTCTGGCGGTCACGTCGAGGTACGACTTGACGTCGGGGATGGCCGGAATCGCCCGGTCCACGCGCGTAGGCGGGTGTCCTCGTCGGCGGTGAGTGTACCGGCCAAACCACGGCGAACTGGTTCAATCCGAGGGCACGGTGAGTTTCACAGGGTAACGTAGCGACCGTGTGCACAAGGAATCGAAGGATGGTGGAGTGGTTTACCCGGTCCACGTACTCCGGCGGGGTTGAGAGCTCCGGCGAGCGTGGACTGGCCTCTCCGGCGAAGTAAACTCTGATTCCTCGCTCGGGGAGCCTCACGGAGGTGTGCACAGTCTTCTCCGAGGGCTGGACGGAGTTGGGAATGGATCCACTGGCCGGTCTACGGTGGCAGAGGGATTGGGCGGTCGCGGACTCGCTGCGTACGGGCAAACGGCGACGAGCTAGACTCCGGTGAGGTTTGAGGGTGCGCGGAAAGGTACAATCGAAGTCTGGGAGGGTTTTATAGGCGCGGGCGCGGGCCATGGCGCTGGCTTGGCTCGGGCGCGGCGCTGGGCATGCGGGGGCGCGCGCGAGCGTGCTCTGGCGCGGGCAGGAAGCGTCGAACACGTGGAGGTGTGTTTCTTCCATTGTTCAAACGTCTCCAGAGATCACAAACGTGCGAATCTTGCCATGAATCCGGCGCAGGTCTCTTCCTGGCACCTAGGGCTATCTCACATGTGTGAGTTCCAATGGAGGATACGCCCTAGATCAGGAGATAGACGGACGCCAAATCTGGCTTGTCTCAGTGCCCACACCGCGACAAAACTGATGCCAAATCCTGTCAAACGTCCAAGTCTCGGTTTCTTCTTTTTCCAGGGGGTGCCTTAGGTGGTATACCACATTTTTGGTATAGAACTTAAGTGGTTTTGGTGCCATCTTTAAGGTGAACACGGCTGGTCTTTGGATTAGGGTTAGAATTTGACTTAGAGGGAAATAGAGAGCTCTAGCTCTCTCTCCACTTGGAGATTTGAATTGGGGTTTCTCCAGGGGTCTTTTTGCAATATTTCCTTCCCCTAATTGATGGTTACAAGGTTAGTTAAGGTTTGGGTAAAATTATTCATGCTTTGCACACTTGCTCACTCTCTTTCCCTTCTTACCTAGGGTTTTGGGAGATAGGGTTTAAGAGAGGTCTAGGGTTCTTCTCCCCTCTTATCCAAGGTAGTAAGTGTGCAAGGATTAGAGTAATGCTTTTGGTTACTCAAAATCCTTGGTTAACATCTAGCTTTCCAAGGCCCTCATGCTTTTGTCCCTTAAGTTCTTCCACATGTGATTATAGTTTTTAGTATCAAGGTGGGTTCTAGCCAAGGTAACACCTGGGGTGTTACACACAGCCGCCTCAGACACAGAGCGAGGGATGACCATGGGTACGTTCGATACATAACCAAGGCTCGGGCTGCGCTCCCGAGGTACCCTAGGACATTTCCGAGACCAGCGGGAACGATCTTGTAACAGAATCCCATCAGAGGGAGGCATCGAGCCCTCAGACCCCGTCGCCAGGGGACCGGGTCCGGCAGATCACCCGCAGGTACTTTTGGGCGTGCCTCTGGGCCCCTAGCCGACCCCTAACGAATGGGGCACGGACGTCCACTCGGATTACCCGCCTGCAGCTCACCGGAGACACCATGTTCGGCGCCCATCGAGGGCAACATGGCGCTTTCCCCCCCCCCCTCCTCCTTGCGGAAAGGCGACGCAGGGGCGTATATAAAAAAGTCGAGTCTGTCCCTGATCGCCCTCTCGCCCTGTGCAGAGGCTCGGGGGCTGCTCTCGCAAACCTGGCTCCGGCCGAACCGTTGACAGCGTCAACATACCAGCCCGAGAACTTGGGACCCGACCGTACACCCGGGCTACGGCCAGCTCGCATGAGGGAACGATTAGACCAGCCGAAGCATTACGCAAGGCATTAAGACCTCGAAGGAGTGAAACCACTCCTCCGAGGCCTCGGGGGCTACACCCGGCGGGTGCGCTCGCGCGCACCCACCGGAACAAAACGCAACCGAGAAAGGCTGGTCCCCTTGCAAAAAAGTGCGATGAAAGCCTCCAAGCGAGTGCAAACACTCCCTTCGAGGCTCGGGGGCTACTGTCGGGGACCATAATTAGGGGTACCCTCAAGGCTCCTAATTCTCAGTTGGTAACCCCCATCAGCATGAAGCTGCAAAGGCCAGATGGGTGCGATTAAGTCAGGGACCAGTCCATTCGAGGGACTCGATCACGCCTCGCCCGAGCCTAGCCTCGGACAAGGGCAGCCGACCCCAGAGGATTTCCGTCTCGCCCGAGGCCCCCCTCCAGCGGCGAATATATTTCCGGCTCGCCCGAGGCCCTGTCTTCGCCAAGAAGCAACCCTGACCAAATCGCCACACCGACCGACCAAATCGCAGGAGCATTTAATGCAAAGGTGTCCTAACACCTTTATCCTGACGCGCGCCCCCAGTCGGCAGAGCCGACGTGACCGCCGTCACTTCGCCGCTCCACTGACCGGCCTGACAGAAGGACAGCGCCGCCTGCGCCACTCCGACTGCGATGCCACTTGACAGAGTGAGACTGACAGGCAGTCAGGCCCGGCCGAAGGCACCATAGGAAGCTCCGCTTCGCCCGACCCAAGGCTCGGACTCGGGCTAAGTCCCGGAAGACGGCGAACTCCGCTCCGCCCGACCCAGGGCTCGGACTCGGGCTAAGTCCCGGAAGACGACGAACTCCGCTCCGCCCGACCTAGGGCTCGGACTCGGGCTAAGTCCCAGAAGACGGCGAACTCCGCTCCGCCCGACCCAGGGCTCAGACTCGGGCTAAGTCCCTGAAGTCGACGAACTCCGCTCCGCCCGACCCAGGGCTCGGACTCGGGTTAAGTCCCGGAAGACGACGAACTCCGCTCCGCCCGACCCAGGGCTCGGACTCGGGCTCAGCCCCAGAAGACGACGAACTCCGCTTCGCCCGACCCCAGGGCTCGGACTCCGCCCTGGCCTCAGCCGACGGTCTCCGCCTCGCCTGAACCAGGGGCTCGGACTCGACCTCGACCACGGAAGACAGACTCGACCTCGGCCTCGGAGGAGCTTCCACATCGCCCAACCTAGGGCGCAGACCAGCCACGTCAACAGGAGGCGCCATCATCACCCTACCCCGAGCTGACTCGGGCCGCAGGGAACAAGACCGGCGTCCCATCTGGCTCACTCCGCCAGATAGGCAATGATGGCGCCCCGCATACCCTATGACGATGGCAGCTCTCAGCCCCCTTACGGAAGCAAGAGGACGTCAGCAAGGACTCAACCGCTCCGACAGCTGTCCCTCCGCCAGGCTCCAGCACTCCTCCGACGGCCACGACATCACACCAGCTGGGTGCCAAAATCTCTCCGGCTGCCATGACGGCATGTACTTAGGGCGCTAGCTCTCCTCCGCTAGACACGTAGCACTCTGCTATACCCCCCATTGTACACCTGGATCCTCTCCTTACGCCTATAAAAGGAAGGACCAGGGCCCTCTTAGAGAGGGTTGGCCGCGCGGGGACGAGGACGAGACAGGCGCTCGCTTGAAGTCGCTCGCTCCCTCTCCCGCGTGGACGCTTGTAACCCCCTACTGCAAGCGCACCCGACCTGGGCGCGGGACGAACACGAAGGCCGCGGGATTCCCACCTCTCTCACGCCGGTCTCCGGCCGCCTCACTTTCCCCCCTTCGTGCTCGCCCTCGCGCTCGACCCATCTAGGCTGGAGCACGCGGCGACATTCACTCGTCGGCTCAGGGACCCCCCGGTCTCGAAACGCCGACAAGTGTGCTCGAATTTCTTCTTTCCCCCAAATCAAGTTTCCGCCACCGTAGAACCAAGCTCGCCGTGGTCAGCCTGTTCCAGGTGAATTCATACTCCTCTGTTGATTGTTCTAGCATTTCTAGGCTCTTCCAAAGCTTCCTGAACCCTTTAATTGTACTGGACCGCCATGAATTTACGGGAACGGGTTCATCAGTCCGCCATGTTCACGGTCACCGTGGCCAAAGAAAACCAATTGGCCGTAGATGAAATTGGGTTGGGGGAAATGGTCGGGGTGGATTCAATTTCGTGTCAGTCGCTCGGAGACCCTAGTCATGGCCCCATTCGGCCGGTCCAGACAGCTCGCCGGACTTCGGCCGCGCTCGACGCCATCGTGGACTCAGCACAGTGAAGGATTAGAACCTCGAGGGGTTTTCTGTAGTATGTCAGCGACTCAGTGTAATAGTGATAGAACCCAGTTATGGTTAGCCAAGAAACCGAGGTCCTTTTCGCAAGACCGCCAGAGCAGCGCGGAGGCGCGCATGGGCGCACTTCTGCCCTAACTGGGCCGACGCAGGCCTGTTTGAGCCCAGTACTGTTTAGAGTTTTCCCTTTTCTTTTTCAGTGGAACTTTAGAAATATGTAGAAAATTATAGAAAATTCATAAAATTGTCAAACTAATTTTCCTAGGCTTCTTATTTTCCATAGAATTTAATAAAAATAGTTGACTGATTTTTAGATAAAATAAGGAATTTTGGAGTATTTAAAGTAGCTTAAAACATTAGTCCTGGATTTTTAAAAAATAAATGGTAATCCCAAAATTTCTCAAACTTTTTATATAAGCTCTACACATTATTTAGAAGCCTTGGGTAGAGTTTGGGTTGATTTGGACCTTGTTTGATACTTAGAACCCAAAACCCCCCTGCCCTTTGAACTCCTTTACTGACTCCGGAAACCCTAAGTTCTCGGAGTTCCGTGAAGGAAAGTTGTATTCAAGACTTAGATAATAAATCTTTATTATCTTTGCACTCTCATGAGCATTACATGGCATTCATTCTTATATACACATATATATGGTTATATTTAGAAAACGAAGAAGAGATCGAAGTAACTGAAGAGAAGACACCACCACCTTCGGAATCTCAGGACAGAAATTGTTTCTACTTTGATATCTGCGGGTCCGAGCCTGACTCACCTACTAACGAAGGCAAGCCCCGGTGCATTTGCCACCTTCCTTGATGTTTTTAAAATCTTTCTCACTTGATTGATGCATTAGGTGATAGGAGTTGAATGCTTAAACAATTCCTGCATTACCTTCCTTGAACTTGATTACCTTCCTTGAAACCCTGTTTTTACCAAAAGGTTTTTCTATGCTTAGTATTGCTCTAGAAAAACAAAAGGATTTGTTTTACAAAAGACGATTGGCAAAGTGGGAGGGTTGTTTTCAAAAATAAAAATTGATGGTGGATCCATCATGGCCATGATGGGTTCAACATCGGAAAAGATGTACCTCTGCCAGGTACCAAGTTTTTGGGTTTAATGATTAAGCTGAGACCGGGCGGGTGACTTGCACAAGAAAGGAGTCTCGGTGTAGTGTCTCCGTCTGAGTCGATTAAGGACCGTCTCGATGTAGGCTTGCTGACCGAGGACCCTTTAAATGGTCACATGCCTCGTCATGGGTAAGCCTTGCCTCGGGCAGACTAAGGCCAGAATAAGATAACACGAAATGGGCGTGGAGCGGTGGCGGGAGTAGCGTGTACCCTCCGTGGCAAGAGGCTGGACGGTGGTGTATCTGTGCTCTCGGTTTGCGTGAACCTGATCTGGTCTTAAGAATCCCGGTGGCGGGTTGACATATGCAAGGGTTAAGTGCTACATATGTCGTGTGATTGGAGATCCTCAGCTGAGTATAATCGATTCGGATCGCCGTACCTTCGCGGTTATGAAGACTTGGTCACTGCCCTATACGTAGAAATCCACTAAAGATGACGGTTTGTTAAGAAATTGGCTAGTACAGGTCAAGTGATTGATCTAGGGTAGAAAGAACTCTAGTTGCAGGTAATTTTACTTAACTTGACAAATAAAACTGGATTTTTAAGGATCCACTTTAGTAAGCATTTCTGCAAAACAGAGTCTTTGATTTTGAAAAGCCTTACCTTGACTCCCTTAAGCCAGCATACCCTTGAGAGTCTTTTCTTTAGTCGGGTAAGACTTGCTGAGTAATTCCATACTCAGGGTTTATTCCCCCGTTGTTTTTAGGTGAGGAAACGACAAATTTTTGTTGCTTTTGCTCCAAGGTGGTTCCCAAGGAAGAAAAACAAGAGTGAAGTTGCGGGAGGACATGATCCTCCATTAGAACTTTTGTTTAAAAACTTATCGGGAGGAGTTTTTGCCTCCCTTGGTATGTGTAATAATATTATTCTGCACTCATAGGATAATCTGGTCTGTAATAAATAACTTGATCTTGCTTTCTAAATAAATGTAATTTTATGTAATCGCTTCCGCATTTCTATACCTCCGATGTTCTGTAATGTCTGCAAGACGGGTGAAACGTTCCTGGAAGGGTAAGAAAGAAGATACCGAACTTGTCGAGTGATTCAGGAACATCTACAGGGTTGTCTGATGTCTGTTGGACAAGGACAACTGTAGGTGGGCCTAATTACTTGGGAGGTTCCGTCACATATAAAAGGGCAGGGCTCGCTCGTCCGGACACATAAGCGCACAAGTTGTAACACTTTTCATTGGAATACTACAATCAGTACTACACTGGAGTGGGTGCGAACTCGAATCAGTATAAACCCGGTGTCTCAAGTCCATTGTTCGAGTCCTAGCGATTCAGCATTCGTAGTGAGTTTGCGCTAGCATCCCACCGAACAAAAATTTTATTGTCTACCGGTTTCCGAAACCATGACAATTTGTCTCAAATAATTTTACTATAAAAGTATATCAAATATCTATCTAATGATACTAATTATGTACTATAAATACTAATATATTTATATATATATTTGGTCAAATTTCACAATAGCTGACTCTTCAAAAAGTGAGAACGATATGCATTTTTAGACACAGAGAGTATGTTACAAGACTTTTGTGCTTTAAACATATTGCTACACTTGTCAGTTTTAGACACATGGGTGAATTTAGCAAAACAATATCTTGTCATTTTTGTAGGGTGCTTGGCCTTGGCCTTGGCCTCGGCCTCAGCCTCACCATTGCATAGCTCACTGTTTCATTTCATTCAACCGTGTACAGCATCTCATAACTAGTTACTGTGGAAATAATAATGTCTCTGTTCTAAATATAAATTTTGCTTGTATCACAAACATGTCAAATATAAAATATATATGGCATAGATAGATAATATGACACTGTTGCTATGGAGAACAAGAACGAACATTCTTCTTTCCACCACGAAAATTGTACACCCATTAAAGGAGCCTCTAGCAGGGCACCTCGCCACAGATATCACAGCTTCCTTGGTCACCAACAGACTACCATGCCCATCTCCAGCCAAGCGTGGATATAAACATGCAAAACATTGTCTTACACTATAGACTGTACTGTTTACAGAGTAAAATTTAAAATAGGGAGTAAGATAGAGAATAGGATAGAGAGGCTGCTGGAGATAGCCTAAGAACATCAGTTATACCCCATCAATGGATCGACAACGACAACTAGTTGCGGCTAATCCACATGGTGTGAGCAGGACCAGCCCCATCAAGGTGATCATGCGACAGGAGGGCACGCCTCGCTGTCCTTCGAGGTGTCGACCTCTGAAGGCGGCATGAACTGCCACATTGGGTACCCTGGGTAGCCGACGAAGGGCATCATCAGCTTCTGCCCTGCAGCTTGGCCCTGGGCATGGAATGGAGCTAGGGGCGCCTGGGCGAAAGGCGCCGGCATCAGGGTCGGATGGGGCATGTAGGCTGGAGCCGATGCCATCAGCTTCATCTGGTGCTCTAGACTCTCCTTCTCCAGTTTCAGTTTCTGCTTCTCGTCGCGAAGCTCGTCCTTCTCGGCCTGGAATTTGAAGAAACAGGAACAGATTCATAAATGTTAACAAGAAATAACACGGGCATGCTCGCGCCATAAAAGGACAATGTTTTATATGTGAGTGAGTTAACAGTATTAACAAGAAGTAGCTGAATAACCTTTAGTTCTTTAATCTTTTCTTCGAGGCTGCCATTAGTCTCCTTCAGTTGCTGTGATTCTGAACGGAGCTGAATAACCATGCGAGTAGCATCGCTTAGGATGGCAGCTTTGTCAGCTTTCACTGGCTTCCCAGGTTCTAATGCAGACCCCAGTTCAAGAAACCTAGAAACCATAAGAAATAATAAAAAACGTGTGCCAATGACATGGCAATCCACCTTTGGTACTCCAGTGCCAGCAAAATTGTGTTTACGGTCTACCTGTCATTCAGCTTGTTCCTCCTCATTCTTTCCCTGCAAGCTTTAGATGTTGGCATATCACTGGATCCTGACCGTAAACTGTAAGTTGCAATAGAGTTAAGAATGGTGGCTGCATACAGCACGGCGGCAATATGAATTTTGTTTAAGTCGTAGAGCGAAACAACAGACACACCGTTTACTGCTGCCAGGCTCCTTGAAGACATCATTGGGCTCCTTGAATGCATCATTGGCGTTTACATAGCTGCCCACTTCCACACTGTAAAATATAAGGGTGATTAGCAGCTCCAACTGGACATGAACTTTTTTTTCGTATTTGGCTAGTACCTGTTCTCAACCAATTAACTGGAAACCATTCATGGACGAAAGTAATCAGACAACTAGCTACATGTAAGGCATTGAATTCTGAGCATATGGAGTGGACCGCTTTCAGTAAAGCAAGAAAAAAAAGGTCAAACAACAAGATCACTGCAAATTACTCTCAAAATTAATATCATAGCAGCATCAGCGCATACATGACAGGAGAAGATGAGAAGTTGTATCTTTGGCTCTCCAGTCAGGTGTCACGATTCCATTTCCATCCATGGCCGAGCAACACATGGCATCCCATCACTCGCAGCCACACCACTTATCATCAAGACTGGTATTACAATCGCCATCAATCAATTAAAACATCCATCTCAATCGTTTGAGCAAATCATTGGTCATAGTCACACGTAATACATCCGTTCCACTGTCATAACTCATAAGCACAGTCACGGAAACACGAGAACAAACCTACCAAGGCAAGTTATCTTGCAGCGCGCAAACTCAGCAGCCTTGTTTTTTTAGGAAACCATTTTTTTTGTTTGGGAACTCTAATCTAATTTAACCTGTACAAAAGCAGCCTCGGCAGGTTTATAGCACGAGCAACAGACTGGAAGATCCGCAGTGTAAAGAAACCACCTCTACGGATCAGACGCCTCCACGCGCATGCATCTAGTAGACTACTACACAGCCCAAATCCCCAAAACAATTCATCCGCCCGTCACGATTCCACAATATACTCATCGCAAAGATACGGAACGCCGGGGTCACGGGACCTGTCGCCAGGACCGTACGCCAAACAAAGCATCCGTGCCTTCCGGAACTAGGAGGTGGCGTGGGGAAGGGAGGAATCGGTCGGTCGATCTGGGCGGACCTGGGGTTGGAAGACGACGGGGACGCGTCCCACGGGAAGGCTCCGCAGGCCGCGGCGGGCAGGTCGTCGAGGATGCCGCAGTCGAGGAACCAGTCGTCTCCGGTGCCGGTGCCACTGTCCGCCGGGCCAGGGGGGAGAGACATCGCCGCCGCCGCCGAAGGGACGGAGCCTTGTGGGGAATGGGATGGGTATATTCGTGGATCTCTTGGTGGCTCGCATCGCGGACCCGAGTCCCGAGATTAGGAAGGCGAGCCGTGGTATGGATGACAGGTGGACCCGGTCGCGTTTCGCGCCCGTGGTTGGTGGACGGTGATTTGCCTTGTCTTTTTTTTCTTCTTTTCCTTTTCTGCGTGGCCGAAAGAGCAGGTGAGGTGAGGGTGGTGACGTGGCGTGGCTGGAGAACAGCGGGATGAAGGCCGCCAGGCGCCAGCCAACGAGAATACCCACTGTCCCACTCCCAGTCTATAGATGTTCAAAAAGCACGTGGCCCGTTAGTCCAGCACGGAGCATGATTTTTTAGCACGACACGAGCTCAGCACGGCACGGATTTAAGCGGGTCCAAGCTTAGCCCGGCCCGAAGAGCGTGCCAGGCTCGACAGGAATTTGAGCCCGTTGGGCTGGCCCGAGCACGGCCCGTTATCAGCCGGGCCTTTAAACCGGCCCGTTCACAGAACTCCCCTCCCAACGGCCCCACAAATAATGGGTTGCCTCCCAACGGCCCAAATAGCGCACTCCGCAACCGCACGCCCGCAGTCCCTCCCACACCGTGTTATTTAGTCCATGAGCAAAGACACCGTGGTAACCCTAACCCTCTCTCGCTCATGCGTCCTCTCCGTGTGGCGGCTCCCGGATCCAGCTCTCGCTCTCAGTCTCTCTCGCTCCTGTGTGCGGCTCCTGTGCTCCGGTGCTCTCGCTCTGTGCGCGGCTGCCTCCGGTGCTCCCTACTTCTTCTCCGGCTCGAGAGCTCCGGTACTCTCTGGTCCCTCCTCCCGGCGCGAGAGGATTCTTCTCCGGGTACTGGCAGCTGGTGGCGGCGGTGATATGCACGGCGAAGGCGTCGGGCAACCGGGCGCTGTTCGTGCCGGCAGAGGGGATGGATCTGCTCGCCCAAATGTTCCTGGAGCCGCCATACTACCCCAGCCTGGACGCCGCCAAGACGTTTCTAGCGGATTACTGGGTATAGCAGATAGCGTAGTTTTGCAGGATTTAAAATACTATGCATGCATCGTAATTTCGTTGGGGCCTTTTGCCCTTTAGCGATCATGTACTGGTGTTCTATGTAGATAGATTGATTCAGCTAGATAACAGTAAGATCTCTTTATCTCTGAGGATTTTTTGTGATGTCAGTTTTAGGTTTTTGTGCTAAATATGATTGTGTGTGTTACGGGCTCGGGTCGGCCCGGTCTAATAAATGGGTCGTGCTATTCAGGCCAGCCCGGCACGGTCGGGCCTCCACCGTGCCGTGCTCGGGTGGCTGTCTGGGCCCGTCGGGCGGCACGGCACGGCCCGATTAAGTGATCGGGCTTAACCGTGCCGGGCTCAAACGGGCCGGGCCAAATCGTGCTCGGGCTGGGCCGGGCCGTGCCGCCCGTTTGGACATCTATATCCCAGTCTCCCACACTTCCACTGCGAGAAAATTGGAATTCTATCATTATCAAACTACTGATTCGCTCGAATGCCATTATGAGAACACGCTTCGTTGTTACGCCATTCTCAAACACTGGCTTACAAATAAAATGTCATTTAGGAAGTCATTTGACAAAATATCAACTGATCGAACTGTTTTACCCTTAAACTAAATTATTGCTCGTGAATTATGTCTCTCGCTCGTTTTCTGTTTCTCTCACTCGTTCTCTGGCTCTCGCTCGTCGTTTTCTGTCTCCTCTCTGCTCCTCCTCTCTGCTCTCTGAGATCTCGTGCTCTCTGGACCGCGCACGGCGCCCGCGTCCCTACGGCGAGCTCCACCACAGCGATCTCCACCATGCCGCCCAGGCTCCCCACGGCGAGCTCCACCACGTAGCCCGGGCTCCCCACGGCGAGCTCCACCGCCGGCAGCCGGTTCTCCTCGGCGAGCTACAACGACTTATCCTTCGGCAACCCTTGGTGGCCTGTTCCCCTCAGCTAACCTCGGCGAGCTCCAGGTATGCATATGGGCTTAAGGGTTTTAGGCTTTAGGGTTTGTTCTGATTTGAGTTAGCAATAGCGGAGATCTCACATTATTGGTCACCAACAGTTGGCTAGATGGATTACAGCTGGAATGATTCTATGTACGGGTATGATTCTACATTTAATAACTTTTATAGAAATCGAATGAAGTAGTATGATTGTACATTTTTATTTTTATTTTCAGTTTTGACGATGAGCTTCCGCCTAGCTTAGCATTGGTAGTACATCCTAGTGGTCACCCAAAGGTTGGTACTGACTGGGACGCACTTCAAATTGTTGAGAGGCAAGATGAGGAAGGTAGGATAGAAATTGTTGACGATGACAGAATGTATGAGTTGATCGGTTTGAGAGCTGAGGATGAAGCTGCTGAGAAGGCTGTTGAAGCTTTCAAGATGCAAGACGGTGATGTCAATAGAAGTTATAGTGAGAATGAAACTATTGATGCAGCCATCCCTGTTGATGATGAAATTCCAGATGAGAGAGTGATGTTGCATGATCCAGACAAGCCTTGTATGGATATTGGAACAGTGTACCCCAGCATGCGTGACTTCAGGCTAGCTGTGAGACAGTTTGCGATCAATGAAGAGTTTGAGCTAGAAATATATAAAACTGATCCGAGTCGATTTATTGGTAATTGCAAAGGAGAAGGTTGCCCTTGGCATATTGTGGGACGTAGGCAACAATCTGGGAATAGTGTTATGGTATAGAGTTGTTGTTACTAATCTATGTTGTGCCCTTGCCATCTTTGTTGTTACTAACTGAGGTTTATTATTGCAGGTCACTGTCTTAATTGAGGAACACACTTGTACGTCCAGTGCTAGAAGGAAAACCACGACCCCTACTAGCGCTTGGGTAGCATCAAAGGTTATCCATCTCCTCAAGAAGGAGTCTAACATGGGTCCGAAGGAGCTGCGGAAAAGGTTGGAAGAAAAATATAAGTGTGAAATTCATTATGACACAGTTTGGAAGGGGAGGCAATTGGCGATAAAAGAGTTACATGGTAGTTGGGAAGAGAGTTTTCAAATGCTTTTCAATTGGAGGGCAGAGGTGTTGAGTCGTTCTCCGTGGAGTGTCATTGAGATTGATATTAAGGAGGTAGATGGCAAGATTTATTTCCACATATTTTTTGTGCATTAGCCCCTTGCATTCAAGGATTTTTAGAAGGTTGCAGACCATACCTCAGCATAGACTCAACTGCCCTCAATGGTAGATGGAATGGGCATATGGCTGCAGCCACAGCTATTGATGGTCATAACTGGATGTATCCACTTGCATTTGGATTCATAGATGGTGAAACTGATGATAATTGGGTATGGTTCATGAGCCAACTGAAAAAGGCAATAGGAGATCTTCCATTGCTTGTTGTATGTACAGATGCATGCAAAGGGTTAGAAAATGCAGTAAAACTTGTTTTCCCTCAGGCTGACCAAAGAGAATGCTTTAGGCATCTAATGCAGAATTTTGTTAAGAGGTTTGGAGGTGACATATTCTCTAAGATGTACCCTACAGCTAGGGCATATAGGTAGGGATGGCAACGGCTACATACCCGTCGGGTAGTACCATTCCATACCCGTACCCATCAAAAAAATTCTACCTGTCGGGTTACCCATATATACTCGCGGGTATAAAATCTTACTCATACCCGTACCCGCGCGGGTATTTTTACTCGTCGGGTAACCCGTACCCGCTAGGAAATAATTAAATTCCAATATACCAATCACTCAAAATATTAAATAAACATATAAATACAACTTCAATTTCACATATAACAAATCATATGATTACATAACTTGGTATCTAGACAAATGATAACTAGAGAAGGGTTTTATTCTAGCTAAGTTGGACTCTATTAGATGTTTATAGTGCTATTGATGCAGGTATATTTTACCCACGGGTAGACGGGTATGGGTAGTACCAACCCTTACTCGTACCCGTCTACCCAACGGGTAGAGGTTTTTAACCATTAACATACCCGCGGATAGAGAAATCATCCCGTACCCGTCTTCATATCGGGTAAAACCCGTCGGGTATTCGGGTACCTATTGCCATCTCTACAGATAGGCCAACAGTTTCGCAATTCTTTTACAATCAAGTTGTGGAAGCTTCCCCAGATGTAAAGAAATGGCTAGATACTTACCACAAGCTGAAATGGAGGAGTCAGTTTAATCCTGCCATCAAGTGTGATTATGTCACCAACAATCTAGCTGAAGTCTTCAACAACTGGATTAAAGATTGGAAGGACCTTCCAGTTGTTGAGCTTGCAGACAAGTGTAGGGAGATGATAATGGTGTTGTGGGAGAAAAGGAGAAGAATTGGAGATAAACTTAATGGGAAGATCTTACCTGCTGTTTTACAACAATTGAAGGCAAGGACTAGAGGCCTAGGGCATCTATCAGTGACAAAGGATGGTTTTTTCTCTGCACAGGTTGAGGACAGCACAAACACTCACAACAGACATGTAGTGAAGTCATATTTGCATGAGTGTACATGCCTAGAGTGGCAGCACACCGGCAAACCTTGTCCACATGCATTGGCTTTGATTACAGCACAGGAGAGTGTGGATGTCGAATTGGAAGATTTTGTGCATGAATTCTACTCTGTACATGAAAGGGAATTAGGCTTACACCTAGTCCCTAATTAATTTTGGTGGTTGAATTGCCCAACACAAACAATTGGACTAACTGATAGTCGCCTAGAGGGGGGGTGAATAGGGCGAAACTGAAATTTACAAATATAAACACAACTACAAGCCGGGTTAGCGTTAGAAATATAAACGAGTCCGCGAGAGAGGGCGCAAAACAAATCCCAAGCGAATAAGCAAGTGAGACACGGAGATTTGTTTTACCGAGGTTCGGTTCTTGCAAACCTACTCCCCGTTGAGGAGGCCACAAAGGCCGGGTCTCTTTCAACCCTTCCCTCTCTCAAACGGTCCCTCCGACCGAGTGAGCTTTCCTTTCTTCTCAATCAACCGGGAACAAAACTTCCCCGCAAGGGCCACCACACAATCGGTGCCTCTTGCCTTGGTTACAATTGAGTGTTGATCACAAGAACAAGTGAGAAAGAAAGAATGCGATCCAAGCGCAAGAGCTCAAAAGAACACGGCAAATCACTCTCTTTAGTCACTAGGGCTTTGTGTGGAATTGGAGAGGATTTGATCTCTTTGAATGTGTCTAGAATTGAATGCCTAGCTCTTGTAAGTGGTTGAGAAGTGGAAAACTTGGATACAATGAATGGTGGGGTGGTTGGGGTATTTATAGCCCCAACCACCAAACTTGACCGTTGGCTGGAGGCTTCTGCTCGATGGCGCACCGGACAGTCCGGTGCACACCGGACAGTCCGGTGCCCCTGCCACGTCATCACTGCCGTTGGATTCTAGCCGTTGGAGCTTCTGACTTGTGGGCCCGCCTGGGTGTCCGGTGCACACCGGACATGCACTGTTTGATGTCCGGTGCACCGGTATGGGCGAGTCTGACGACTGCGCGCGCTGCGCGCGCATTTAATGCACCGCAGGGAGCCGTTGGCGCCGCAGGGAGCCGTTGCTCCGCTGGCACACCGGACAGTCCGGTGCACACCGGACAGTCCGGTGAATTATAGCGGAGCGGCTGCCGCGCGAACCCGAGGCTGGCGAGTTCAGGAGGCCGAGCTTCCTTGGAGCACCGGACATGTCCGGTGCACACCGGACAGTCCGGTGAATTATAGCGCACCGGCTTCCGAGAAATCCCGAGGGTGAAGAGTTTGAGTCTGAGTCCCCTGGTGCACCGGACAGGTACTGTGCACTGTCCGGTGGCACACCGGACAGTCCGGTGCGCCAGACCAGGGGTGCCCTCGGTTGCCCCTTTGCTCCTTTATTGAATCCAACACTTGGTCTTTTTATTGGCTGAGTGTGAACCTTTTACACCTGTATAATCTATACACTTGGGCAAACTAGTTAGTCTAAAGATTTGTGTTGGGCAATTCAACCACCAAAATTATTTAGGAACTAGGTGTAAGCCTAATTCCCTTTCAATCTCCCCCTTTTTGGTGATTGATGCCAACACAAACCAAAGCAAATAGAGAAGTGCATAATTGAACTAGTTTGCATAATGTAAGTGTAAAGGTTGCTTGGAATTGAGCCAATATAACTACTTACAAGATATGCAAGGAGTGTTTCTTTCTTATATAACATTTTGGACCACGTTTGCACCATATGTTTTGTTTTTGCAAATTCTTTTTGTAAATCCATTTCAAAGATCTTTTGCAAATAGTCAAGGGTACATGAATAAGAGTTTGTAAAGCATTTTCAAGATTTGAAATTTTCTCCCCCTGTTTCAAATGCTTTTCCTTTGACTAAACAAAACTCCCCCTAAAAGAGATTCACCTCTTAGTGTTCAAGAGGGTTTTGATATACCATTTTTGAAATACTACTTTCTCCCCCTTTTGAACACAATAGGATACCAAATGATAAATACTTCTTTGAAAATACTAAGTTTTTGAAATTGGTGGTGGTGCGGTCCTTTTGCTTTGGGCTTATTTCTCCCCCTTTTTGGCATGAATCGCCAAAAATGGAACCATTAGAGCCCTCGAAGTAATTTCTTCCCTTTGGTCATAAGTAAATGAGTTAAGATTATACCAAAGACGAAGTCTGGTCCTTTTGCTTTTGAGCTTTTACTCTCTCCCCAAGGATGAAGTCCTTTTCTTTGATGCTCATTTCTCCCCAAAGAATAGAGAGTTGCTCAGAGTGATGGCGAAGTATGTGATACGGAGTGGAAGCCTTTGTCTTCGCCGAAGACTCCAATTCCCTTTCAATATACCTATGACTTGGTTTGAAATAGACTTGAAAACATATTAGTCATAGTACATAAAAGAGATATAATCAAGGTATTTAAAAGAGCTATGTGTGCAAGCTAGCAAAAGAAATTTCTAGAATCAAGAATATTGAGCTCATGCCTAAGTCTGGTAAAAGATTGTTCATCAAGTGGCTTGGTAAAGATATCGGCTAATTGATCTTTAGTATTAATGTAAGAAATCTCGATATCTCCCTTTTGTTGGTGATCCCTAAGAAAATGATACCGAATGGCTATGTGCTTAGTGCGGCTATGCTCGACGGGATTGTCGGCCATTTTGATTGCACTCTCATTATCACATAGCAAAGGGACTTTGGTTAATTTGTAACCGTAGTCCCGCAGGGTTTGCCTCATCCAAAGCAATTGCGCGCAACAATGTCCTGCGGCAATGTACTCGGCTTCGGCGGTGGAAAGAGCGACCGAATTTTGCTTCTTTGAAGCCCAAGACACCAAGGATCTTCCCAAGAACTGGCAAGTCCCCGATGTGCTCTTCCTATTAATTTTGCACCCTGCCCAATCGGCATCCGAATAACCAATCAAATCAAATGTGGATCCCCGAGGGTACCAAAGCCCAAACTTAGGTGTGTAAGCCAAATATCTCAAGATTCGTTTTACGGCCGTAAGGTGTGATTCCTTAGGGTCGGATTGAAATCTTGCACACATGCAAACGGAAAGCATAATGTCCGGTCGAGATGCACATAAATAAAGCAATGAACCAATCATCGACCGGTATACCTTTTGATCCACGGACTTACCTCCCGTGTCGAGGTCGAGATGCCCACTAGTTCCCATGGGTGTCTTGATGGGTTTGGCATCCTTCATCCCAAACTTGGTTAGAATGTCTTGAGTGTACTTCGTTTGGCTAATGAAGGTGCCCTCTTGGAGTTGCTTGACTTGGAATCCCAGAAAATACTTCAACTCCCCCATCATTGACATCTCGAATTTCTGTGTCATGATCCTACTAAACTCTTCACATGTAGACTCGTTAGTAGATCCAAATATAATATCATCAACATAAATTTGGCATACAAACAAGTCATTTTTAAGAATTTTAGTAAAGAGTGTAGGATCGGCTTTTCCGACTTTGAAGCCATTAGCAATAAGGAAATCTCTAAGGCATTCATACCATGCTCTTGGGGCTTGCTTGAGCCCATAAAGCGCCTTAGAGAGCCTATAAACATGGTTAGGATACTCACTGTCTTCAAAGCCGGGAGGTTGCTCAACATAGACCTCTTCCTTGATCGGTCCGTTGAGGAAGGCACTTTTCACGTCCATTTGATAAAGCTTAAAGCCATGGTAAGTAGCATAGGCTAATAATATGCGAATTGACTCAAGCCTAGCTACGGGTGCATAGGTTTCACCGAAATCCAAACCTTCGACTTGTGAATATCCTTTGGCCACGAGTCGAGCTTTGTTCCTTGTCACCACACCATGCTCATCTTGCTTGTTGCGGAAGACCCATTTGGTTCCTACAACATTTTGGTTAGGACGTGGAACTAAATGCCATACCTCGTTCCTTGTGAAATTGTTGAGCTCCTCTTGCATCGCCACCACCCAATCCGAATCTTGAAGTGCTTCCTCTACCCTATGTGGCTCAATAGAGGAAACAAACGAGTAATGTTCACAAAAATGAGCAACACGAGATCTAGTGGTTACCCCCTTATGAATGTCGCCGAGGATGGTGTCGACGGGGTGATCTCGTTGGATTGCTTGGTGGACTCTTGGGTGTGGCGGCCTTGGTTCTTCCTCATCCTCCTTTTCTTGATTATTTTCATCTCCCCCTTGATCATTGCCATCATCTTGAGGTGGCTCATCTTCTTGATTTTGTTCTTCATCATCTTGAGCCTCATTCTCATTTTGAGTTGGTGGAGATGCTTGCATGGAGGAGGATGATTGATCTTGTGCATTTGGAGGCTCTTCGGATTCCTTAGGACACACATCCCCAATGGACATGTTCCTTAGCGCGATGCATGGAGCCTGTTCTTCACCTATCTCATCAAGATCAACTTGCTCTACTTGAGAGCCGTTAGTTTCATCAAACACAACGTCACAAGAAACTTCAACAAGTCCTGAGGACTTGTTAAAGACTCTATATGCCCTTGTGTTTGAGTCATATCCTAGTAAAAAACCTTCTACAGTTTTGGGAGCAAATTTAGATTTTCTACCTCTCTTGACAAGAATAAAGCATTTGCTACCAAAAACCCTAAAATATGAAATATTTGGCTTTTTACCGGTTAGGAGTTCATATGATGTCTTCTTGAGGATTCGGTGAAGATATAACCGGTTGATGGCGTAGCAGGCGGTGTTGACCGCTTCGGCCCAAAACCGGTCCGGTGTCTTGTACTCATCAAGCATGGTTCTTGCCATGTCCAATAGAGTTCGATTCTTCCTCTCCACTACACCATTTTGTTGTGGCGTGTAGGGAGAAGAGAACTCATGCTTGATGCCCTCCTCCTCAAGGAAGCTTTCAATTTGAGAGTTCTTGAACTCCGTCCCGTTGTCGCTTCTTATTTTCTTGATCCTTAAGGCGAACTCATTTTGAGCCCGTCTCAAGAATCCTTTTAAGGTCTCTTGGGTTTGAGATTTTTCCTGTAAAAAGAATACCCAAGTGAAGCGAGAATAATCATCCACTATTACAAGACAATACTTACTCCCGCCGATGCTTATGTAAGCGATCGGGCCAAATAGATCCATGTGGAGTAGTTCAAGCGGCCTGTCGGTCGTCATGATGTTCTTGTGTGGATGATGGGCTCCAACTTGCTTCCCCGCCTGACATGCACTACAAATCCTGTCTTTCTCAAAATGAACATTTGTTAATCCTAAAATGTGTTCTCCCTTTAGAAGCTTGTGAAGATTCTTCATTCCAACATGGGCTAGTCGGCGATGCCAGAGCCAACCCATGTTAGTCTTAGCAATTAAGCATGTGTTGAGTTCAGCTCTATTAAAATCCACTAAGTACAGCTGACCCTCTAACACACCCTTAAATGCTATTGAATCATCACTTCTTCTAAAGACAGTGACACCTATATCAGTAAAAAGACAGTTGTAGCCCATTTGACATAATTGGGAAACAGAAAGCAGGTTGTAGTCTAAGGAATCAACAAGAAAAACATTGGAAATAGAATGGTCAGGTGAAATAGCAATTTTACCCAAACCTTTGACCAAACCTTGATTTCCATCCCCGAATGTGATAGCTCGTTGGGGATCTTGGTTTTTCTCATATGAGGAGAACATTCTTTTCTCCCCGGTCATGTGGTTTGTGCACCCGCTGTCGAGTATCCAACTTGAGCCCCCGGATGCATAAACCTACAAAACAAATTTAGTTCTTGACTTTAGGTACCCAAACTGTTTTGGGTCCTTTGGCATTAGATACAAGAACTTTGGGTACCCAAACACAAGTTTTGGAACCCTTGTGTTTGCCCCCAACAAATTTGGCAACTACCTTGCCGGATTTGCTAGTAAGCACATAAGATGCATCAAAAGTTTTAAATGAAAAGGCATGATCATTTGATGCAATAGGAGTTTTCTTTCTAGGCAACTTGGCACGGGTTGGTTGCCTAGAGCTAGATGTCTCACCCTTATACATAAAAGCATGATTAGGGCCAGAGTGAGACTTCCTAGAATGAATCTTTCTAATTTTGCTCTCAGGATAGCCGGCAGGGTACAAAATGTAACCCTCGTTATCCTGAGGCATGGGAGCCTTGCCCTTAACAAAGTTAGATAAGTTCTTTGGAGGAGCATTAAGTTTGACATTGTCTCCCCTTTGGAAGCCAATGCCATCCTTAATGCCAGGGCGTCTCCCATTATAAAGCATGCTACGAGCAAATTTAAATTTCTCATTTTCTAGGTTGTGCTCGGCAATTTTAGCATCTAATTTTGCTATATGATCATTTTGTTGTTTAATTAAAGCCATATGATCAAGAATAGCATTAACATCAATATCTTTACATCTAGTGCAAATAGAAACATGCTCAACATTAGATGTAGAGGGTTTGCAAGATTTAAGTTCTACAACCTTAGCATGCAACATTTCATTCTTAGTTCTAAGGTCGGAAATAGTAGCATTGCAAACATCAAAATTTTTAGCCTTAGCAATTAAATTTTCATTCTCTAATCTAAGGCTAGCAAGAGATGCATTCAATTCATCAATCTTAGCAAGCAAGTCAACGTTATCATTTCTAAGATTGGGAATTGAAACATTACAAACATGTGAATCAACCTTAGCATTTAAAATAGCATTTTCATTTCTAAGGTTGTCAATCATCTCACGGCAAGTGCTTAGCTCACTAGACAATTTTTCACATTTTTCAACTTGTAGAGCGTAAGCATTTTTAACCTTAACATGTTTCTTATTCTCCTTGATTAGGAAATCCTCTTGGGAGTCCAAGAGATCATCCTTTTCATGGATGGCACTAATTAGTTCATTTAATTTTTCCTTTTGTTCCATGTTAAGGTTAGCAAAAAGAATGCGCAAGTTATCCTCCTCATTTTTATCATCATCCTCATCACTAGATGTTTCATATTTAGTGGAGGACCTTGATTTTACCTTCTTTTTGCCGTCCTTGGCCATGAGACACTTGTGGCCGACGTTGGGGAAGAGAAGGCCTTTTGTGACGGCGATGTGGGCGGCGTCCTCGTCGTCGGAGGAGTCGCTTGAGCTTTCGTCGGAGTCCCACTCCCGACAAACATGGGCATCGCCGCCCTTCTTCTTGTAATACTTCTTCTTCTCCTTTCTTCTTCCCTTCTTGTCGTCGCCCCTGTCACTGTCACTAGACATAGGACATTTTGCAATAAAGTGACCGGGCTTACCACACTTGTAGCAAACCTTCTTGGAACGAGGTTTGTAGTCCTTCCCCTTCCGTTGCTTGAGGATTTGCCTAAAGCTTTTGATGATTAGGGCCATCTCCTCATTGTCGAGCTTGGAGGCGTCAATTGGTTGTCTACTTGGTGTAGACTCCTCCTTCTTCTCCTCCGTTGCCTTGAATGCAACGGGTTGGGCTTCGGATGGGTCGCCAAGCTCGTTGATTTTCCTCGAGCCTTTTATCATGCACTCAAAACTTACAAAATGCCCGATAACTTCCTCGGGGGTCATTTTAGTATATCTAGGATTACCACGAATCAATTGAACTTGAGTGGGATTTAGAAAAATGAGAGATCTTAAAATAACATTTACCACTTCGTGGTCGTCCCACTTCTTGCTCCCGAGGTTGCGCACTTGGTTTACCAAAGTCTTGAGCCGGTTGTACATGTGTTGTGGCTCCTCCCCTTTGTTGAGCCGGAACCGACCGAGCTCCCCCTCGATCGTTTCCCGCTTGGTGATCTTGGTGAGCTCATCTCCCTCGTGCGCGGTTTTGAGTACATCCCAAATCTCCTTGGCGTTCTTCAACCCTTGTACTTTGTTATACTCCTCTTTACTTAGAGAGGCGAGGAGTATTGTTGTTGCTTGAGAGTTGAAGTGCTCGATTTGGGCCACCTCATCCTCATCATAGTTTTCATCCCCTACGGATGGTACCTGCGCACCAAACTCAACGACATCCCATATGCTTTTGTGGAGCGAGATTAGATGAAATCGCATTAAATCGCTCCACCTAGCGTAATCTTCACCATCAAAAGTTGGTGGTTTGCCTAGTGGGACGGAAAGTAAAGGTGTATGTTTGGAAATGCGAGGGTAGCGTAGGGGGATCTTACTATACTTCTTGCGCTCTTGGCGCTTAGAAGTGACGGAGGGCGCATCGGAGTCGGAGGTCGATGTTGATGAAGTGTCGGTCTCGTAGTAGACCACCTTCCTCATCCTCTTGTGCCTGTCGCCTTTCCGATGCGGCTTGTGGGAAGAAGATTTTTCCTTCTTCTCTTTGTGGTGAGAAGAAGATTTCTTCTCCTTCCCTTTGTTGGAGGAGCTCTTCTTCTTCTCCCTCCGTTTGGTGCGGGACTCTTCCGATGAAGTGCTCCCGTAGCTTGTAGTGGGCTTTTCGCCGGTCTCCATCTCCTTCTTGGCGTGATCTCCCGACATCACTTCGAGCGGTTAGGCTCTAATGAAGCACCGGGCTCTGATACCAATTGATAGTCGCCTAGAGGGGGGGTGAATAGGGCGAAACTGAAATTTACAAATATAAACACAACTACAAGCCGGGTTAGCGTTAGAAATATAAACGAGTCCGCGAGAGAGGGCGCAAAACAAATCCCAAGCGAATAAGCAAGTGAGACACGGAGATTTGTTTTACCGAGGTTCGGTTCTTGCAAACCTACTCCCCGTTGAGGAGGCCACAAAGGCCGGGTCTCTTTCAACCCTTCCCTCTCTCAAACGGTCCCTCCGACCGAGTGAGCTTTCCTTTCTTCTCAATCAACCGGGAACAAAACTTCCCCGCAAGGGCCACCACACAATCGGTGCCTCTTGCCTTGGTTACAATTGAGTGTTGATCACAAGAACAAGTGAGAAAGAAAGAATGCGATCCAAGCGCAAGAGCTCAAAAGAACACGGCAAATCACTCTCTTTAGTCACTAGGGCTTTGTGTGGAATTGGAGAGGATTTGATCTCTTTGAATGTGTCTAGAATTGAATGCCTAGCTCTTGTAAGTGGTTGAGAAGTGGAAAACTTGGATACAATGAATGGTGGGGTGGTTGGGGTATTTATAGCCCCAACCACCAAACTTGACCGTTGGCTGGAGGCTTCTGCTCGATGGCGCACCGGACAGTCCGGTGCACACCGGACAGTCCGGTGCCCCTGCCACGTCATCACTGCCGTTGGATTCTAGCCGTTGGAGCTTCTGACTTGTGGGCCCGCCTGGGTGTCCGGTGCACACCGGACATGCACTGTTTGATGTCCGGTGCACCGGTATGGGCGAGTCTGACGACTGCGCGCGCTGCGCGCGCATTTAATGCACCGCAGGGAGCCGTTGGCGCCGCAGGGAGCCGTTGCTCCGCTGGCACACCGGACAGTCCGGTGCACACCGGACAGTCCGGTGAATTATAGCGGAGCGGCTGCCGCGCGAACCCGAGGCTGGCGAGTTCAGGAGGCCGAGCTTCCTTGGAGCACCGGACATGTCCGGTGCACACCGGACAGTCCGGTGAATTATAGCGCACCGGCTTCCGAGAAATCCCGAGGGTGAAGAGTTTGAGTCTGAGTCCCCTGGTGCACCGGACAGGTACTGTGCACTGTCCGGTGGCACACCGGACAGTCCGGTGCGCCAGACCAGGGGTGCCCTCGGTTGCCCCTTTGCTCCTTTATTGAATCCAACACTTGGTCTTTTTATTGGCTGAGTGTGAACCTTTTACACCTGTATAATCTATACACTTGGGCAAACTAGTTAGTCTAAAGATTTGTGTTGGGCAATTCAACCACCAAAATTATTTAGGAACTAGGTGTAAGCCTAATTCCCTTTCACTAACTAGTTTGCCCAAGTGTATAGATTATACAGGTGTAAAAGGTTCACACTCAGCCAATAAAAAGACCAAGTTTTGGATTCAACAAAGGAGCAAAGTGGCAACCGAAGGCTCTCTGGTCTGGGAGCACCGGACTGTCCGGTGTACACCGGACAGTGTCCGGTGCACCAGAGGACTCCAGCTCAAACTCGCCACCTTAGGGAATTTCCAGAGGCACTCGCGCTATAATTCACCGGACTGTCCGGTGTACACCGGACAGTGTCCGGTGCGCCAAGGAGGAGCGGCCTCAGGAACTCGCCAACTTCGGGAAACTCCAACGGCTAGTCCGCTATAATTCACCGGACTGTCCGGTGTGCACCGGACTGTCCGGTGTGCACCGGACTGTCCGGTGCGACTCCAGAGCAACGGCTAGTCGGCGCCAACGGCTACCTGCGGCGCATTAAATGCGCGCGCAGCGCGCGCAGAAGTCAGGCGCGCCCATACTGGCACACCGGACAGCAAACAGTACCTGTCCGGTGTGCACCGGACACCCAGGCGGGCCCACAAGTCAGAAGCTCCAACGGTCAGAATCCAACGGCAGTGATGACGTGGCAGGGGGCACCGGACTGTCCGGTGCGCCATCGAGCAGACAGCCTCCCAACGGCCACTTTTGGTGGTTGGGGCTATAAGTACCCCAACCACCCCACCATTCATTGCATCCAAGTTTTCCTACTTCCCAACTACTACAAGAGCTCTAGCATTCAATTCTAGACACACCAAAGAGATCAAATCCTCTCCATATTCCACACAACGCCTTAGTGACTAGAGAGAGAGATTTGCTTATGTTCTTTCGAGCTCTTGCGCTTGGATTGCTTCCTTCTTTCTTGATTCTTTCTTGTGATCAAACCTTCACTTGTAATTGAGGCAAGAGGCACCAATTGTGTGGTGGCCCTTGCGGGAAGTTTGATTCCCAAGTGATTTGAGAAGAGAAGCTCACTCGGTCCAAGGGACCGATTGAGAGAGGGAAGGGTTGAAAGAGACCCGGCCTTTGTGGCCTCCTCAACGGGGAGTAGGTTTGCAAGAACCGAACCTCGGTAAAACAAATCCGCGTGTCACACTCTTCATTTGCTTGCGATTTGTTTCCTCTCTCGCGAACTCGTTTATATTTCTAACGCTAACCCGGCTTGTAGTTGTGATTATTTTTGAGAATTTCAGTTTCGCCCTATTCACCCCCCCTCTAGGCGACTATCAATTGGTATCAGAGCCCGGTGCTTCATTAGAGCCTAACCGCTCGAAGTGATGTCGGGAGATCACGCCAAGAAGGAGATGGAGACCGGCGAAAAGCCCACTACAAGCCACGGGAGCACTTCATCGGAAGAGTCCCGCACCAAGAGGAAGGAGAAGAAGAAGATCTCCTCCAACAAAGGGAAGGAGAAGAAATCTTCTTCTCACCACAAAGAGAAGAAGGAAAAATCTTCTTCCCACAAGCCGCGTCGGAGTGGGGACAAGCAAAAGAGGATGAGGAAGGTGGTCTACTACGAGACCGACACTTCATCAACATCAACCTCCGACTCCGATGCACCCTCCGTAACTTCTAAACGCCAAGAGCGTAAGAAGTTTAGTAAGATCCCCCTACACTACCCTCGCATTTCTAAACATGCACCTTTACTTTCCGTCCCATTAGGCAAACCACCAACTTTTGATGGTGAAGATTATGCTAGGTGGAGTGATTTAATGCGATTTCATCTAACCTCACTCCACAAAAGTATATGGGATGTTGTTCAGTTTGGTGCACAGGTACCATCCGTAGGGGACAAGGATTATGATGAGGATGAGGTGGCCCAAATCGAGCACTTCAACTCTCAAGCGACAACGATACTCCTCGCCTCTTTAAGTAGAGAGGAGTATAACAAAGTGCAAGGGTTGAAGAGCGCCAAGGAGGTTTGGGATGTGCTCAAAACCGCGCACGAAGGAGATGAGCTCACCAAGATCACCAAGCGGGAAACGATCGAGGGGGAGCTCGGTCGGTTCCGGCTTCGCAAAGGGGAAGAGCCACAACACATGTACAACCGGCTCAAGACCTTGGTGAACCAAGTGCGCAACCTCGGGAGTATAAAGTGGGACGACCACGAGGTGGTTAAGGTTATTCTAAGATCACTTATTTTCCTTAACCCTACTCAAGTTCAATTAATTCGTGGTAATCCTAGATATACTAAAATGACCCCCGAGGAAGTTATCGGGAATTTTGTAAGTTTTGAGTGCATGATCGAAGGCTCGAGGAAGATCAACGAGCTTGATGATCCATCCACATCCGAAGCTCAACCCGTCGCATTCAAGGCGACGGAAGAAAAGATGGAGGCGTCTACCCCAAGTCGACAACCAATAGACGCCTCCAAGCTTGACAATGAGGAAATGGCGCTCGTCATCAAGAGCTTCCGCCAAATCCTCAAGCAAAGGAGAGGGAAAGACTACAAGTCCCGCTCCAAGAAAGTTTGCTACAAGTGTGGTAAGCCCGGTCACTTTATTGCAAAATGTCCATTATCAAGTGACAGTGACAGGGGCGACGACAAGAAGGGGAGAAGAAAGGAGAAGAGGTACTACAAGAAGAAGGGCGGCGATGCCCATGTTTGTCGGGAGTGGGATTCCGACGAAAGCTCAAGCGACTCCTCCGACGACGAGGACGCCGCCAACATCGCCGTCACCAAAGGGCTTCTCTTCCCCAACGTCGGCCACAAGTGCCTCATGGCAAAGGACGGCAAACGGAAGAAGGTTAAATATAACTCCTCCACTAAATATGAATCTTCTAGTGATGATAATGCTAGTGATGAGGAGGATAACTTGCGTTCCCTTTTTGCCAACCTTAACATAGCACAAAAGGAAAAATTAAATGAATTGATTAGTGCTATTCATGAAAAAGATGACCTTTTGGATTCCCAAGAGGATTGTCTAATTAAAGAAAACAAGAAACATGTTAAGGTTAAAAATGCTTATGCTCTAGAAATAGAAAAATGTCAAAAACTATCTAGTGAGCTAAGCACTTGCCATGAGATGATTGACAACCTTAGACATGAAAATGCTAGTTTAAATGCTAAGGTTGATTCACATGTTTGTAATGTTTCAATTCCCAATCCTAGAGATAATAATGATGATTTGCTTGCTAGGATTGAAGAATTAAACATTTCTCTTGCTAGCCTTAGAGTAAAAAATGAAAATTTAATTGCTAAGGCTAAAGAACTAGATGTTTGCAATGCTACCATTTCCAATCTTAGAGATAAAAATGATATTCTTCATGCTAAGATTGTTGAACTTAATTCTTGCAAACCCTCTATATCTATTTGTACTAGATGTAGAGATGTTGATATTAATGCTATTCATGATCATATGGCTTTAATTAAACAACAAAATGATCATATAGCAAAACTAGATGCTAAAATTGCCGAGCATAACTTAGAAAATGAAAAATTTAAATTTGCTCGTAGCATGCTTTATAATGGGAGACGCCCGGGCATCAAGGATGGTATTGGCTTCCAAAGGGGAGACAATATCAAACCTAGTGCTCCTCCTAAAAGATTGTCTAATTTTGTTAAGGGCAAGGCTCCCATGTCTCAGGATAACGAGGGTTACATTTTATACCCTGCCGGTTATCCCGAGAGCAAAATTAGGAGAATTCATTCTAGGAAGTCTCACTCTGGCCCTAATCATGCTTTCATGTATAAGGGTGAGACATCTAGTTCTAGGCAACCAATCCGTGCTAAGTTGCCTAAAAAAACTCCTAGTGCATCAAATGATCATAACATTTCATTTAAAACTTTTGATGCATCTTATGTGTTGACTAACAAATCCGGCAAAGTAGTTGCCAAATATGCTGGGGGCAAGCACAAGGGCTCCAAGACTTGTGTTTGGGTACCCAAAGTTCTTGTGTCTAATGCCAAAGGACCCAAAACCATTTGGGTACCTAAAGTCAAGAACTAAATTTGTGTTGTAGGTTTATGCATCCGGGGGCTCAAGTTGGATACTCGACAGCGGGTGCACAAACCACATGACTGGGGAGATAAAGATGTTCTCCTCATATGAGAAAAACCAAGATCCCCAAAGAGCGATCACATTCGGGGATGGAAATCAAGGTTTGGTCAAAGGTTTGGGTAAAATTGCTATATCTCCTGACCATTCCATTTCCAATGTTTTTCTTGTTGATTCTTTAGATTACAACTTGCTTTCTGTATCTCAATTATGTCAAATGGGCTACAACTGTCTATTCACTGATGTAGGTGTCACTGTCTTTAGAAGAAGTGATGATTCAATAGCATTTAAGGGAGTGTTAGAGGGTCAGCTATACTTGGTAGATTTTGATAGAGCTGAACTCGACACTTGCTTAATTGCTAAGACTAACATGGGCTGGCTCTGGCATCGCCGACTAGCACATGTTGGGATGAAGAATCTTCACAAGCTTCTAAAGGGAGAACACATTTTAGGATTAACAAATGTTCATTTTGAGAAAGACAGGATCTGTAGCGCATGCCAGGCAGGAAAGCAAGTTGGAGCTCATCATCCACACAAGAACATAATGACGACCGACAGGCCACTGGAGCTCCTACACATGGATCTATTCGGCCCGATCGCTTACATAAGCATCGGCGGGAGTAAGTACTGTCTAGTTATTGTGGATGATTATTCTCGCTTCACTTGGGTATTCTTTTTGCAGGAAAAATCTCAAACCCAAGAGACCTTAAAGGGATTCTTGAGACGGGCTCAAAATGAGTTCAACTTAAGGATCAAGAAAATAAGAAGCGACAACGGGACGGAGTTCAAGAACTCTCAAATTGAAGGCTTCCTTGAGGAGGAGGGCATCAAGCATGAGTTCTCTTCTCCCTACACGCCACAACAAAATGGTGTAGTGGAGAGGAAGAATAGAACTCTATTGGACATGGCAAGGACCATGCTTGATGAGTACAAAACTTCGGATTGGTTTTGGGCCGAGGCGGTCAACACCGCCTGCTACGCCATCAACCGGCTGTATCTACACCGAATCCTCAAGAAGACATCATACGAACTCCTAACCGATAAAAAGCCCAACATTTCATATTTTAGAGTCTTTGGTAGCAAATGCTTTATTCTTGTTAAAAGAGGTAGAAAATCTAAATTTGCTCCTAAAACTGTAGAAGGCTTTTTACTTGGTTATGACTCAAACACAAGGGCATATAGGATCTTTAACAAGTCCACTGGACTAGTTGAAGTCTCATGTGATGTTGTGTTTGATGAAACTAACGGCTCTCAAGTAGAGCAAGTTGATCTTGATGAGATAGGTGAAGAAGAGGCTCCGTGCATAGCGCTAAGGAACATGTCCATTGGGGATGTGTGTCCTAAGGAACCCGAAGAGCCTCCAAATGCACAAGATCAACCATCCTCCTCCATGCAAGCATCTCCACCAACTCAAAATGAGGATGAAGCTCAAGTTGATGAAGAAGAAGATCAATCAAATGAGCCACCTCAAGATGATGGCAATGATCAAGGGGGAGATGCAAATAAGGAAGATAAGGAGGATGAAGAGCAAAGACCGCCACACCCAAGAGTCCACCAAGCAATACAACGAGATCACCCCGTCGACACCATCCTCGGCGACATTCATAAGGGGGTAACTAGTCGATCTCGTGTTGCCCATTTTTGTGAACATTACTCGTTTGTTTCCTCTATTGAGCCACACAGGGTAGAGGAAGCACTCCAAGATTCGGATTGGGTGGTAGCGATGCAAGAGGAGCTCAACAACTTCACTAGGAATGAGGTATGGCATTTAGTTCCACGTCCTAACCAAAATGTTGTAGGAACCAAATGGGTCTTCCGCAACAAGCAAGATGAGCATGGTGTGGTGACAAGGAACAAAGCTCGACTTGTGGCCAAGGGATACTCCCAAGTCGAAGGTTTGGATTTCGGTGAAACCTATGCACCCGTAGCTAGGCTTGAGTCAATTCGCATATTATTGGCCTATGCTACTTACCATGGCTTTAAGCTTTATCAAATGGACGTGAAATGTGCCTTCCTCAATGGACCAATCAAGGAAGAGGTCTATGTTGAGCAACCTCCCGGCTTTGAAGACAGTGAGTATCCTAACCATGTCTATAAGCTCTCTAAGGCGCTTTATGGGCTCAAGCAAGCCCCAAGAGCATGGTATGAATGCCTTAGAGATTTCCTTATTGTTAATGGCTTCAAAGTTGGAAAGGCCGATCCTACACTCTTTACTAAAACTCTTGAAAATGACTTGTTTGTATGCCAAATTTATGTTGATGATATTATATTTGGGTCTACTAACGAGTCTACATGTGAAGAGTTTAGTAGGATCATGACACAGAAATTCGAGATGTCTATGATGGGGGAGTTGAAGTATTTCTTAGGATTCCAAGTAAAGCAACTCCAAGAGGGCACCTTCATCAGCCAAACAAAGTACACTCAAGACATTCTAACCAAGTTTGGGATGAAGGATGCCAAACCCATCAAGACACCCATGGGAACTAATGGGCATCTCGACCTCGACACGGGAGGTAAGTCCGTAGATCAAAAGGTATACCGGTCGATGATAGGTTCTTTACTCTATTTATGTGCATCTCGACCGGATATTATGCTTTCCGTATGCATGTGTGCAAGATTCCAAGCCGACCCTAAGGAAGCTCACCTTACGGCCGTAAAACGAATCTTGAGATATTTGGCTTATACTCCTAAGTTTGGACTTTGGTACCCTCGGGGATCCACATTTGATTTGATTGGTTATTCGGATGCCGATTGGGCGGGGTGTAAGATTAATAGGAAGAGCACATCGGGGACTTGCCAGTTCTTGGGAAGATCCTTGGTGTCTTGGGCTTCAAAGAAGCAAAATTCGGTCGCTCTTTCCACCGCCGAAGCCGAGTACATTGCCGCAGGTCATTGTTGCGCGCAACTACTTTGGATGAGGCAAACCCTGCGGGACTACGGTTACAAATTAACCAAAGTCCCTTTGCTATGTGATAATGAGAGTGCAATCAAAATGGCCGACAATCCCGTCGAGCATAGCCGCACTAAGCACATAGCCATTCGGTATCATTTTCTTAGGGATCACCAACAAAAGGGAGATATCGAAATTTCATACATTAACACTAAAGATCAATTAGCCGATATCTTTACCAAGCCGCTTGATGAACAATCTTTTAACAAACTTAGGCATGAGCTAAATATTCTTGACTCTAGAAACTTCTTTTGCTAGATTGCACACATAGCTCATTTATATACCTTTGATCATATCTCTTTCATATGCTATGACTAATGTGTTTTCAAGTCTATTTCAAACCAAGTCATAGGTGTATTGAAAGGAAATTGGAGTCTTCGGCGAAGACAAAAAGGCTTCCACTCCGTAACTCATCCATCGCCGTCGCTCCAAGCTACTCTCCGTTCTAGGGGAAGAAAACATGAGCACCAAGCAAAGGGACTTCGTCTTTGGTATAATCTTAACTCATTTATTTATAAGGGGAAGATAGCACTTTGAGGGCTCTAATGATTCCGTTTTTGGCGATTCATGCCAAAGGGGGAGAAAGTATGAGCCCAAAGCAAAAGGACCGCACCACCACCTATTTCAAAAACTTCGTGTTTTCAAGAATATTATCAATTAATATCCTATTGTGTTCAAAAGGGGGAGAAAGTAGTATTTTAAAATGATATATCAAAACCCTCTTGAACACTAAGAGGAGGATCTCATTTAGGGGGAGTTTTGTTTAGTCAAAGGAAAAGCATTTGAAACAGGGGGAGAAAATTTCAAATCTTGAAAATGCTTTGCAAAAATTTACCTTTAACTATTTGCAAAAGAACTTTGAAAATGATTTACAAAAGAGTTTGCAAAAACAAAACATGTGGTGCAAACGTGGTCCAAAATGTTATATAAGAAAGAAACAATCCATGCATATCTTGTAAGTATCCATATTGGCTCAAATTCTAAGCAACCTTTACACTTACATTATGCAAACTAGTTCAATTATGCACTTCCATATTTGCTTTGGTTTGTGTTGGCATCAATCACCAAAAATGGGGAGATTGAAAGGGAATTAGGCTTACACCTAGTCCCTAATTAATTTTGGTGGTTGAATTGCCCAACACAAACAATTGGACTAACTAGTTTGCCCAAGTGTATAGATTATACAGGTGTAAAAGGTTCACACTCAGCCAATAAAAAGACCAAGTTTTGGATTCAACAAAGGAGCAAAGTGGCAACCGAAGGCTCTCTGGTCTGGGAGCACCGGACTGTCCGGTGTACACCGGACAGTGTCCGGTGCACCAGAGGACTCCAGCTCAAACTCGCCACCTTCGGGAATTTCCAGAGGCACTCGCGCTATAATTCACCGGACTGTCCGGTGTACACCGGACAGTGTCCGGTGCGCCAAGGAGGAGCGGCCTCAGGAACTCGCCAACTTCGGGAAACTCCAACGGCTAGTCCGCTATAATTCACCGGACTGTCCGGTGTGCACCGGACTGTCCGGTGCGACTCCAGAGCAACGACTAGTCGGCGCCAACGGCTACCTGCGGCGCATTAAATGCGCGCGCAGCGCGCGCAGAAGTCAGGCGCGCCCATACTGGCACACCGGACAGCAAACAGTACCTGTCCGGTGTGCACCGGACACCCAGGCGGGCCCACAAGTCAGAAGCTCCAACGGTCAGAATCCAACGGCAGTGATGACGTGGCAGGGGGCACCGGACTGTCCGGTAAGCACCGGACTGTCCGGTGCGCCATCGAGCAGACAGCCTCCCAACGACCACTTTTGGTGGTTGGGGCTATAAGTACCCCAACCACCCCACCATTCATTGCATCCAAGTTTTCCTACTTCCCAACTACTACAAGAGCTCTAGCATTCAATTCTAGACACACCAAAGAGATCAAATCCTCTCCATATTCCACACAACGCCTTAGTGACTAGAGAGAGAGATTTGCTTGTGTTCTTTCGAGCTCTTGCGCTTGGATTGCTTCCTTCTTTCTTAATTCTTTCTTGTGATCAAACCTTCACTTGTAATTGAGGCAAGAGGCACCAATTGTGTGGTGGCCCTTGCGGGAAGTTTGATTCCCAAGTGATTTGAGAAGAGAAGCTCACTCGGTCCAAGGGACCGATTGAGAGAGGGAAGGGTTGAAAGAGACCCGGCCTTTGTGGCCTCCTCAACGGGGAGTAGGTTTGCAAGAACCGAACCTCGGTAAAACAAATCCGCGTGTCACACTCTTCATTTGCTTGCGATTTGTTTCCTCTCTCGCGAACTCGTTTATATTTCTAACGCTAACCCGGCTTGTAGTTGTGATTATTTTTGAGAATTTCAGTTTCGCCCTATTCACCCCCCCTCTAGGCGACTATCAGTACAAAGGTTCAAAAATGCATATAAGAGAATAATTGAACCACTACATGATAAGTCTCAATGGCAAATAGTGGATCTGCCCTATGCGGTTGCTGCACCACTTGACAAGAGAGGTAAAGGAAGGTATAAGAAACTAAGAATTAAGAGTTGTTTGGAAGGTGGGAATAGCAAAGGGGAAAAGTAGCTACAGAGAAAGGCAAGGAAGCTGACAAGAATGCAGTACTAGAAGCTGACATGGAGGGTTCAAACCAATCTCAGAAGGGGAAAAGGAAGATGATTAGAGGCAAAAGAAATTGCAAAAGATGTGGAGAATTAGGTCATAGTGAAACTAGCTACAAGTGCCCATTGAACGGAACAAAGAAAAGGTAAGTGATGAAATGTCTAATTTAAACATGTGCACTGTTATATTTGTATCTAACTGTGCTGTCCAACTTGTAGGAAGAGAAAGCCTCGCATGAATGGAACAAAGTATGGGGATAATGCCAAAATCCCCAAAACTCGACTTCAACAAAGTGTCTAAGGTCAAGGTGCTGTCCAAGGTGAAGCTAATGTCGAACTTGAAACTGTTCAAGATCATGTCCAAAGTGAAGCTGATGTCCAACTGGAAGTTTCTCTTCCGGTTACACCAACAAGGGAGTCTATTTTACAAGACAGCCCAATCAGAGTCACTAGGAGGTAATTACAATTATGTTGTATCAAGTCGCAGCTAGTTGTGTCATTAAATTATAATGTTCTTCATTTTTCAGCAAGCTTGCTATGTTGCTGGGAGATGTCCAGTCACCTGTCAAGAATACAACTCCTAAGAAGATGCTAGTGAAGAAGCTCACACCAAGGAAGCTGAAGAGAGTCTAATAAGTAGTTGTTTTATGTGTTATCCAATATTTTAGTTCTCCTAATAAGCTGTTGCTGGGAGATGGACCATTCAAGGATTTTTAGTCGTTCTCTTTGTTGTGCTAGTTACTTTGGACTGCTGCTATTTAAAACAAAAATTCAGAAGTTGTTAGTGTGCATATCTTCTGTTATTGAGCTGTGGTCAGGATGTTTGAGCTGTGGTCATCAGCTTGGAACCTGACGCTAGGAGACAAAGAAAAAAAATCAGAGAGAACAATTGTACCTGAATGCGTCTGTACATATACGGAGAGAAAAATTCAGAGAGAAAAATTCAGAAGCATGCATCTGTACATATACAGCGGCAACATCTGTACATACCTGAACCTGACGCTAGGAGAACAATTAGGCGGGCGTTGTGCGCCGTCCAGAGAGCGAGGCAGAGAGGAGGAGACAGAAAAGAAAACGAGCGAGAGACAAAAAAAGAAAACGAAGTTGAGCCGTCAGGATGTCCAGAGAGCAGAGGAGAGTAGCTGTTTTAGTTTAGGGGTAAAACAGTCCAATCAGTTAATATTTTGTTAAATAACCCCCTAAATAGTATTTTATCTGTAAACCAGTATTTGAGAATGACGTAATAACGAAACATGTTTTTATAATGGGATTCGAGCGAGTCCGTAGTTTAATAATGACAGAATTCCAATTTTCTCCTACCTACCACTGCCGGACTGCGGAATCCGGAGGTATATCCGCAAAACCCAAGGAGAACCCCCACCCGCTTGGCTCGCCATGGACCTGCAGCTCGCGCCACCACCCCACGCTAACCTCCGCCTCCTCCCCCGCCGCCCCAAGGCCGCCTCCGCCTCCGCCTCCACCTCCGCTGTCACCGCCGCGCCCTCCACCTCCTGCTCCTCTTCCGCGGAGCCCCTCAAGCCCCGCCCACGCCTCCCGCGCCAGAGCCCCGCGCCCAGGCCCAGGCCCAACCCCGCTCGCCTCCCCGCCCTCTGCGCTGCCATCGAGCGGCACGCGGCGGCTGGCCGCCACGCTGAGGCCCTCGACCTGTTCCGCCTCGCCCGCGCGGCGGCTCCCTTCACGCCCCTCCCGGCCCGCACCTACCACGCCCTGCTCCGCGCCGCTGCCGCGCTGCGGGAGCCCGGCGCGGCCGCGGCGGTGGCCTGGCACGTCGAGAGCTCCGGCTTCGAGCTCGACCTGTACACGCACAACCACGTCCTGAGGATGTACCTCGAGTGCGGGATGCTCGCCGAGGCGCGCCAGGCGTTCGACGGGATGCCCGACCGGAACGGCGTCACGTGGGGGATCATGATGGGCGGCCTCGTCGACCGGGGCCGCCCCCGGGCCGCACTGGCGCTGTTCCGGGAGATGTGGGCGGAGGCCGGTGGGGACGCTCCGCCGAGGTCCCTCGTGGTGGCTGTCCGTGCGGCTGCGTCCTCGGGGTCGGCGCGAGCCGGGCGGCAGCTGCACTGCTGTGTTGTCAAGGCGGGGGCGTGTGGTGACGTCGCTGACCGGTACCTGACGTGCGCGCTGCTCGACATGTACAGCAAGTGTGGCCGGATTGACGAGGCGAGGCGGGTGTTTGACGGGCTGCCACGTCCTCATCGGACGACTGTCGTGGCATGGAACTCCATGTTGGCGGCGTATGTTCTCCATGGCCACAGCGAGGAGGCGCTGGAGCTGTACCAAAAGATGTGCAGCACTCATGTCGCCATGGACCAGTTCACGTTCTCGACCATGCTAGGGGTGTTCTCTAGGCTGGGGCTGCTGGAGCACGCGAAGCAGGCGCACGCTGGCTTGATCCAGAGAGGATTGCCACTGGACATTGTTGGGAACACGGCGCTTGTGGACCTGTACTGCAAATGGGGAAGAATGGAGGACGCGAGAAATGTCTTCGAGAGGATGCCTAGGAGGAACTTGATCTCATGGAACGCTCTGATAGCTGGATACGGCTACCATGGCATGGGAGATAAGGCGATCGAGATGTTCGAGAGGCTGATAGCTGAGGGTGCTGTGCCAAACCATGTAACTTTTCTGGCAGTGCTGAATGCATGTAGGTTTTCAGGTCTTGTTGACGAAGGGAAGAGGATTTTCCAGTTGATGACTGAAAATCTGAGGATAAAACCACGGGCCATGCATTATGCATGTGTTATTGAGCTTTTTGGTAGAGAAGGTCTACTTGATGAATCCTATTCAATGATAAGAAGAGCACCGTTCACTCCAACTGCAAACATGTGGGGAGCCTTGCTTACTGCTAGCAGGATCCACAAGAGCATGCATCTTGCAAAATTTTCTGCCGAGCAGCTATTGGCAATGGAACCTGAGAAAATAAACAGCTATGTTGTGCTCCTCAACTTGTATGTTAGCTCTGGTAGACAGGACAGCGCCTGCAAGGTAGTTGAAACACTGAAGAGGAAAGGTTTATATATTGGTAATGCCTGTAGCTGGATCACAGTCAAGAAAACGGATCACAGGTTTTTCTTTAAAGATACTTTGCATCCACAAAGTGCTGAAATATACAGGAGGCTGGACACATTAATGAAGGAGGTACGAGAAGCTGGCTTTGTTGCTGAGGAGAATGAATTGCTCCCTGATATTCATCCTGACGAGCAAAAGATATCAAGAGCTTACCACAGTGAGAGACTGGCAATTGCTTTTGGCCTTATCAGCACAGCCCCACAGACTCCCTTGAGGATCAGTCAAAGCCATCGTTTGTGCAGTGACTGCCACAATTTAATTAAGTTTGTGTCAAGAGTTACCAAGAGGGAAATCATTGTTAGGGATGGTAGCAGGTTCCACCACTTTAAACTCGGGGTCTGCTCTTGTGGTGACTACTGGTAATTGGGTATGTCGAACTATCTAATGGTTTTATTTTCTGACACTAAAACTGAGAAAGGATTATGAGATTAACCAACAGTAGTGCTGTTTTTCACTTTATGGATTACCAGATGTGAAACAGTATGTTTCATCCAAAATGTGACCTAGTTTATTTCTGATCAAATATGCTTTGTTTAGCACATAGAAAAAAAGGTGCATGTGCTGCAGAAGCTAATGCATATTTTGCTGGCAGCTAATGACTCCAATGTTTCAAGCCAATTATCTGGAAATTACTTTGATTAATGAGGATAAAGCAGATTGGTCGACCATGATGCTCCAATGTTTCAGTGCTACATGCAGGCTTGGTAAGTTTGGAGTTATTTTTTTTAAGATGTCGAAAGAGTAATTTAGAAGTTTCACTCACATGGATGTGTCCATTACCCCTTCCTTTTCCTTTTAATTAAAGGGGCAGAACGAATGTTGGAGGCTCTCACATGAGTAGGGTCTAGAGAAGGGATAAACCGAGGCAAATCTTTCCCTGCCAAATGCAGAGAGACTGCTTCGAATCCGTGACCTGGCCATTTAGCGAGACAGCTCTCCCCACACAACTAAGCTTGCCCTTCTCCTTTTCCTGTTAACTGTCGGCAAAAAGTTTTAGTGTCTTTATTTTGATAAGCAACATCTTGCGTGCCTTTATCTCGGTAGAAAAGATGGCTTCTGTGATGTGTTCAGTAGAAATGTTTTTTTATATGACAATCAGATAGATTGCTTTTCCCTGCGCTTCCACTCTCTTTACAAACCTTGTGTAAAAGCAGATCTTTAAAAGTAGGCTGAATATGTGTCATGTCATGTGGCTTTCACATTGGAGATACCAATCCTTAATTGTGTCCTATAAGGAAGGAATAAAGCTCTGATGTAAACGAAGGATCAAAGGGAAGTATAAAACTTTGAGCATCTTGGGACAGCTAGTTTCTTCTTGCTTCATGACTGCATCCTGGTTGGAGAACAAATACCCTGCTGTACTTTTGCCTCTATTTATTCACCAATTGGTCATCGAACAGGTCGCAGCTCACAACACCATTTGTAAGCAGGTGATCTTCCATTCAGCAACCTTCTCAGCTGGTACAAGTCCGAGAGCACGCTACAATGGCGAGGATGGGAGTTGCTATTCTGGTCTGCGTAGTGGTTTTAGCCCTGGACGTCACAGCTGGCATACTAGGAATTGAGGCGCAGGCTGCTCAGAACAAGGTAATGTTTCAAGGTATTGGTATTTTTTTTTACTAACCGAAAATCACAGAGGGGTTTTGAAAACGAAATGTTTCGTAGTCTATGGTTTTGCTTCATCATGCATGGCTGGTAATGGTATTTTAGCTCAATGGTCTCTGAGATTATCTAATTGACGACTGATGTTGTTGGTGTTTGTATTTGGTACTGCTTCCACAGACTAAGAAGGTGACGATCCTCTTCATCCAGTGCGAGAAACCAGTGTACAGAGCGTACCAGCTTGGCCTCGCAGCTGCAGTGCTCCTGGTAGTTGCCCACGCGGTAGCCAACTTCCTCGGCGGCTGTGCCTGCATCTGCTCCCAGCTGGAGTTCATCAAGGCGTCCATCAACAGGAAGCTGGCAGCCACCACCATAATTCTCTCATGGTAACTTGGTCACTTGTATATATAGAATTCCCTTGGAGAGGACCAGTGCTAATGATTGCGCTTGCGCTTGCGCTGCGACTTGGGGTAGGATCGCCCTGATTGCCGGATTCTCGCTGCTGCTCGCCGGCGCCATGTCCAACTCCAAGTCCAAGACGTCGTGCGGGTTCACTCACGGACACACCTTGGCCCTCGGAGGGATCATGTGCTTCGTCCACGGCGGGATCACCGTCGCCTACTATGTCACCGCCACTGCCGCAGCGCACGAGGTTCCTTAGTCGAGCATTTTGCCCGAGAGATCACCGCTGTTCTTTCCTTGGTCCAGCTGCTCCTTGCTTTTCTCCTTGTGATTTGACATCTACAAGCATCCGAAGATATATGCCTTTTTTCCGTTCAAAAAAAAAGAATACATGCCTGTTGTTTGATTTGTTGCTATTGCTGAGGAAAAAACATGTCAAAGTTAGCGTCAGTGTGCCACAGTAATTTAATTTACGTTGTTGAGAAAGACAATAACGCCGCTCCATCTTGTCTCCTGGTGAGGGAGGCTACCTCAAGCAGACCGTATATACGGACAGTGTATAAAAGACCACACTGTTTTGCACTGTAGTAGAGTATAATGTTTGCATAGTGAAATTTAAAATACTGAGTGAGTGAGATAGGAAATGGGATATGGAGGCTCTTGAGGAAGGCAACGTCAAAGGAGATGGTAACAATCAGCTTCTACATAATTAAGTAGTCACAACGCATTCTATACAACACACTTACAATTGACTTCACACCAATTACCCACCCTTAATGCTCAAAACTGCGTCTACCGTCTATCCAATAACCCATCATCATCGTGAAATTTCTATATCAACAAAAACAAAATAACTGCTCAGACCAACAGACGTGAGCCAAGGACTCGAAAAGTTCAGTTAGCTTCTGGCAGATCCGGAATGCTGCCAACTGATGAGTCCCCTCTCTGAAGGCCAGAGACGGACGACCGAGGCATGTCTCTAGACAGTTCAAGATGAAGATGTCCTGTAGTACCGAGCTGGATTTTGAGGAAGCAATGTTCATGCACGGATGCTTTGCATTACTTTAGCTGAGGAGACCAAACACTCCCTAAGAGAAGAAATGGAGAGCATACATTCTTGTAGGTTTGGATAACCTTTTTTATATGATGTTAAAGAAAAGCCCCATGGGAAAGAAACATACAATTGAAACATTGGAACGGCTCAACGGTGGATGTACGAAAAACATGAGTACACATTTGGGATGAATTTCGTATGGTCAAATAGAGACGACGCAAGGAAAAAAGTGAGGGCAAGCCAAATTCTGCTTTGTGTCTCAAGGTTTGATATATTAACATTATAACACTTTTTTATATGAAGTTTTTGTTTGGTTTTGGGGAAAGATCGAATTTTCACCATTGGCTCTTGCAATAGCAAAAAAAATGAAGAAAAATTGTGATATACACTATACGTAATAAAAGTAATGTATCTTCAAAAGCCAAAGTATCATATCTTATAGTTGGAAATGGACGTGGTAACTAGTAAGAGGTGAATAAACATGTCACCCGGGGGGGAAAAGGAAACTACGAGCTTTCGAGATTAGCATTTCCCGATTCTACATGCCAACAAACCAACCTGTGACACCTGCATAGCATCTAGCCCAGGAAGAAGGCGCCAGGTAAATTTCAAGAACCACCACCACAAACGCACAAGAACAAATTAGGTTTACTGGGTTATTATTGTTGCGAACGAAATATTTACTTAAGGCTAAACGCCATAGCAGGTTAATTCTCAGAAACTTGAGCCTAAAAAAGAGTCTAGAAATGTGTCTGGGGATCAGCTGACTGCTGCCCCAAGTTGGCACATACTACGAACAAAAGAAGCCGCCATTCCACGGATATAGCTGGGAATGACCGCGCAATGTAGCCACCGCAACACCCTGCAGCGAAAACTATATCTGTTAAAAGAAAACACTGCTGCCATACAATGAAATGGAACAGGAAACATCGTTTTCATGATCGTAGAGCCACCCACCGTCACCTCTTTCTTCAGTTTAAGGATCAGCTCGACGGTCAGCACTGCAATATGTACATGGTGTCCAGTGGCCACAAAGCTTGTTACCTACCTACAAAGGCACTAGATGAGGCAACTAGCATGCAAAACAATTGTAAGGGAAGGAGGGAAGCTCACCTTCTATACAGCGCTTTGATATCCTTGCGGATTGCTTTAGTATCCAACAGTTCGTCACCAGAGTCATCAATATCAATTTGACCAAGTTTGAAGTCTTCCGTAGTACAGTGCTCGCTCCATTCGAACCACAGCTTCGGTATGACTTCTTTCTTGAATGCTGTCTCATGGACCTTTACCTCGTCAGAATCGGCAGCTACAAGCCTGTACACAAACACCTTCTTCTGCTGTCCGGGCCTGAATGCACGCCCAATCGCTTGACGGGTGACAGATGGGTTCAGGTGTACGTCCAGAATGACAACTCTCGACGCACCAACGAGGGAGATACCCTCCCCACATGCCTTGATAGAACCAAACATAATTTTTGCGTCAGCAGAGTTGTTAAAATGGTCCGTTGCCAATTCTCTGTCTTCTTGGCTAGTATCACCAGAGATCATAAAGATCTCTTTCCCCACATGCCAGCCTTTCTTCTTCACCAGCAGCCTTTCAAAGAAAATCATGGGAGATATATATTGACTGAAAGCTAGCACTTTCTCTCCTGCAGAATTAGCAAGTGACAGGATATTCATGAAAAAATTGGCCTTCACGCCATCTCTCACAGTGATAGAATCTACCAGACTATCAACTAAATCATCTCTAAAGGTGTTAGCCCTATGCTCAGCATTAACCTCTGAAAGTTCTGAAAGACATGGATGAATGTACAGTGCACTCCCTACTGCATTTCTTTTGAACCGATCATGTGCTTCCAACTTATAAATAATGTCTTTCTGTTTGGGTGTGAGCTTCAAAAACACACTGAAGTCTACTAAGCCAGGTAGTTCATCTAAGATATCACCCTTATAATAGTGAAGAACATCCTTTGTTAGTTCTCTAAGACCTCTAATAACATGAGCTTTTCTCTTGAAGTTCTCATCATTCAATAAGGTTTCTTCAACTGCCTTAGTGAATGCGCCATCAGCAAGCCCTTTCGAACTTCTACCAACTATTTCAACTTGACTCATTATACGTCTGGCAGTAGGACGGGATGATTCCATCCTGAGAAACTTTGGGCGAACGAGATTCAAGATATTAAACACTTCTTCAACATGATTCTGGAAAAGTGTACCCGAAAGAACCACTTTGCGTGGTGTTTCCACTCTATTTAGTGATTCGAGTACATTAGTCTCCCGATTTCTAGGTGTATGTCCTTCGTCAAGTATCAGAAGGTTGGGAACCTTAAGCAGCCTGTCTCGACATGCAGCTGTGACATTGCTGCCCCCATCATCAGTGACGATTGTGGAGAACTGCTTGTATCCAAGAAATAGTATACTCATCTTGTCTTCCCAAGATTTGAGGATTTGCAACTGTTCTACTCTTTTTTCAGCCTTGACAGAGTAAAAATCGTACACTGGTATATCCTGCACTTGCCATCGTTTAATTTCTGTCTTCCATATACCTAGAATCCCTTTGGGCAGCACAACAAGAGGCCTTGCAGATGGATACCTTGCCATGAAGCTCTGAATGAAGCTTATAAGCATAAATGTTTTCCCTGTACCTGGGGCATGAGCTAGAATGCAACCTCCAGGCTTGTCTCCAATCAAATTCTTAACCAAAAAGTTGAAACCTTCCAACTGATGTGGTTTCATTATCCGAGCATGTCTAGGATGAATAGCAATATCTGCGACTATGAAATCTTCAGACAGTTTAACAGTACCACAATCTATCTCATCAGCATCTTTTGAATGTCCTCCATAGCCATTCGTTCTTCTCCTTGAAGCCTGAAAAAAAGTAGTCATGAAAATCATTCGCGTTCTCCAATTTTATTCTCTTCTATTCAGACTTTACACGCTTGAAGTCTGAACTTCATGATTATAGTATAAACTTGAACATTATGAAGTTGCCAAACAGTTGCTCCTGAGCCCATACTAGGATGTTGTATATATGACATAACTCATGTACAACTTGACAGTAAAGTCATATCATTGATGAAAGGACAGCCACTATATGTCTATATCACACACAGTAACAGCCATTACCCAAACAAGAGACAAAGGGTAAAATATCCCCAATTGCTAAATAATACACGAATAACCAGAACAAAGATATAATATTAAAACAAACACCATTATGTTAGCAAGTTATTCAGGGGAGAATTAAAAACCCAAGCCCTCCTGTAATCTCAGGCTTCCAGAAAAATGCCCTAATTTCAAGGTAAATCTGCAATCAAACATTTATTTAGAAAACATAGAAAAAATACAGATTTGTGAGAGTTAAATCCCAATATTTTTTTACTGTTTGATATTAGTTGCCATTGCCGACAAGATAATGGCTTTGACGTTCTCAATAGTATATATTTCACAAGCTTTCCATGTGCGTACAAAGAATAGGAATTATGTTAAGCTAACAAAATGTTCAAAAGTTAATACCGTAACGAGTTACGAGTATGCGGCAGGACTAATGTGAACGAGTATTGAACTAGTGCATATACCGTGAAATGAGCAGATAGGCTAACAGTACAGGTGTTCAAAACTTGAAATTATAAGGTGCATGAAGTAGAACTAAAGAATTAAAATTAACTGCCAGGCATTTTGCCCACAAAAGAACACCCCAACTCGGTGCCTGTTTTTAGAACTTCCACAAAGCAAAAACTGCATGCATGCATAAAAAACTCTATTGCAAAATGAACTAGATCCAGAAAAGCCTCATATATCTTGAACAAATTGCGAACCTTTTTCCACTGATAATCAATTATTGAATCAGCTCTTCTCACAATCATACCACACACACGGCATACATGACCCAAATCTTCATGAATCCGGATGTCATGATTGCAATCGATGTCCTCCATCTTTCCATTATCTTCCTTTTCAATTGCCGCCTCATCAACTTCGTCAAGCTGGACCAATAAATATAACCAAATCACAAATAGTACAAACTGGTTACCAACAATTGAGCTAAACAGTAAGGAATGCATTTTTAAACACTTACTAACGAATCTTAGTGCATTATTTAAACACTTGGCTCTTTTGTAATGAGATACCCCCTTTTCTTGGGACTTACCATTTCACAATACAACTCACAATTGTAATAAAGGTGTAGTCGTTGTTATGGTTGTGCATGAAAATTTCCACAATACCAACACTCCAACAGCCACAAAGTTCTTGGAATCTTTTGTTGACTTGCAATCTCACATGGTTGACTTGACCTTACATCAAAAATTTGAGTGTATTTCTTGCCAACAAGCAGGCAAAATTTAATACCATGAGCGACCAGGGAAAGGCATACCCCGGATATTAGCAATACGACTTCTGAGATCCTGTCAGCAGAAGAAAACCCGCAGTGGGCCCGGCTCATACCAGCCCCAAGCCCCAGGAGGGCATGCCCTGTTCCTACTAAATCCAGGGCCCTTAAAGCAAAGAGCAAAATCCCGAGGGCCTCCAAGCCTATGGGCCCTCCAGGCTGGCGGTCAAGCACCGACTCAGTCAGGTCCTAGGCCCCCTGTAGACTGGGGCACACAACCGAGGGCCACCCAAACATTCCCTAGGACGCCCCTGGGGTGAGACGGCCCAGGCGCCACAAGCGCCTCTGTTCGAGCGGTCGGGTGGCACAGGGTAGACAAGATAAGGCTTGCTGTCCATCGCATTAAATGCAATAGACAACATTGTGGTCAAAAGAGCACTATCGCCACGTCGAAGACCATAGTTGTACATGTTGTTACTGTGTGTGTGTGGTGTGTACCGCAGTCACTATAGCCACGACTAAACGTGCAAACATACCCGCAAGCGGCAAGCGTGCACTGTTTACCAACTATGTCGTACTCAACAACATGAACTCCGATACCTACCACTACGGTTGTACATATCAGCCACTGCAGCAAGACATTCTCGAGATTATGGCACGACCGAGGTGTGCACTGCCTACGGCTCCACGTCTACAAGATAGGAGTACCTGAACCTCTACTGGACAGAGCCCACCGCCAGCAAGCATGTAACTCTCTCCTCCCTTGTGGTATAAAAGGGAGGAGCATAACAATGTAAGGGACACAGACACACACACACATGCACAAATCAGAAGCAAACGAAGGTAGTCAGGGCCCAATCCCAAGCTGGTCTAGCTCATTTGAGTCGGCTTCAAACCATTTGAACTCTTCAGGAGTTCTAGATAGATTCGACCTCCAACAAACTGATTCGACCAGGATCCTATCAGTTGAAGAGAACTCTCTTGGTACTCAGATCCTACATGTTGGCTCTGAGTATGTAAGCTCGCCGCGCTTGCATACCTACATACACCACAAAGAGGACAGAGGGTACTGTGCTCAGGCAGTCCAAACCTCTATAAACTGTTTGTGTGCTTGTAGCCATGTCAGTGCCCTGATCCAGCAAGCCTCCAGTCTACACCCCTCACTCTCTTCCTAACTCTATGAATTCCTCTGGTACCCTTGGTACCTTGGTGCCGCAACAATGCAACATGCCGACAAATACATTAAAAAGAAAATGCTCCATAGAGATCAGTGTTCAGTCTTCAAAAAAAGATGATACAGCATATATTCACAAGCAGAACTAGCAGTCAACTAGGAAACAAATTAAGGATTGTCATGTGGTGCTGCAATATAAATAAAATTCTGTGGTTGACACTCATACCTTTGTGCTTTCAACAGCCAATGCAAAATCTTTCCAATAATCGTCAAGACCATCACTTTCATTTTTATGTTTCTCCTCTTCCTCTATAACCATGTCAGGTTCTGGTGATGTAGCAGTTTGTTGTGAAACCAATGACAAATTAGCTGCTGCTACAACTGTGGCACCTTTACTTTTTCTTTGTTTAGGGACAGTAGCAGTATCGTCACTGGCATGCAGACTGGGGTCTGATCTCCTTCGCTTTTTCTCTGTGGGAAGTGAAAGGAACACTTGTGTTTCTGCTCTCTTCTCGGCTATGCTAGCAGCCTAGAATGAGAAACACGAGTTAAGAGTTGGAATGCAAAGTCTTTCATCATGGTACACATATAGCAGAATAAGCACCACAACAAATATTTATAGAAGTAAATATTAGTTTAACAAACTGGAAATGGAAGGTCGTACCACAAGATCTTGCATTCGCTGCTCCTCAGGCCTTTTCTGCAGCACGACTCTCTCAAACTGAATAGATGGTTGCCAACTGGTTTGCAAAGGAAACTGATTCACTAAAGCAGAACATTGACCATACGGAACAATCTGTGTGTTCTTATCTCCATAAGTATGCACGGTTCCAAATGCTTGGCTCCCATTAAACGTCATCCTTTCTGCGATATTATTAATCAATCCAGATGTTCCGAGTTCTTTGTTAGTCTCAGATGCCAACTTACTGTTTCCTGAACCATTTCCGTCCTCATCGTCTGAATCAAGAACGATTATGGCAGCCTTCTCTTTTTGTTCAGTTGGCTCCACAGGACTGGCCAATTTGCTATCTTCGATTTTGCCAGCTGCCGCAGAATCTCCAGAGGCTCGTTCAAGACTAGCAAGGAAGTTGACCAACTGATCCTTGCGCTGGCGAATGTCGTCCCAGTCCTTGCTCAGACTGCCAAATACCAAACCGTGGCTCCTATTTGCAACAGGGAGTGCATGACCACTGGAATACATTGCAGCTATAGGTGTAAATACACTGCCATTGCGCTCAGGTTTCCTCTGCCTGCTGTAATATATGCCTACAGACACAGGTAGACAGGTAGCTGGTTACATATCAGTATCACAGGAGAGGAATTTCGTTCGAGAAAAAAAAGAGGAATTTGTTTTTGTTTTTGTTTTCCAATAGGTACACACATAGAAAACATATATTCGGGGGGAAGGTGTCTGCAAAATCAAACAAATTATTGTAGCATCGATGGCCTCGATCCCTGATGATGACTGCGTACATAGAAAACATATATTCGGGGGGAAAGTGTCTGCAAAATCAAACAAATTATTGTAGTACCCACAACGGCATGTTTGCAACAGCTTCTAGACGAAACAGAGACGAGAAACGGATTATCGGTCGCGCGCATCTGTCGGAGCCAGGGTCGTCTAGTATTGGGTGTTCCCGAGACCGGAGACCTCGAGCCAATCGTGATCTACGTTTCTGCATTTGTCAAAGCTCTACGATCTAGAAAAGAGAAGAAGAAAAATCGAAGAAACACTGGCAACGGCAACGATCAACGTCGTGCTAAACATGCCTTCCCGTCCTCCCGGTGACTGAGACATGGTGAGTCGAGTCGATGCCTCCTGCCTGCGTCTTGCGGCCACACCTTCCTTCCCGGCCTTCCGGTGACCCGGCGCCCCAGCGTCTGCGGCTCTGAACTCCCACTCTCCCAGTCCCAGTGATGGGGGCGACAGTGGAGCCAGTTCCGGCGACGCCGGGACGGGGGCGGGGCCTCAGAAGTCGCGCGGGCGCACCGGCAACCGGCAGTAGTCTCTACCCGCCATGTCTAGGGTTTAGTTCAGTGGATTGGAGGCTTGGGGATTTTAGGAGGAAATGACGACGAGACAGGTGAGAGTGAGGTGGGTGGGTGCTCGATTAGCACATTCGACCCGATTAGAGCACCTAATCGCCTTGGTCGTTGTTGGTCACTTGTTTTTAAATGTTATGAGTTAAGAATAAGACAACACAAATGTTAATGGTTAAAGATATTCGTCCTCCGAATCATTATCTCCCTTAGGATATAATAAACTTCAGACGAAGGTTACGAAGAATAAACCCTCGTAATCTCAATATATAATAATAAAAGGTAGGAATATAAGAGACATATAAAGAACATGATCATATCAAATCATTAGATTATTTATATTTTTATTATATGATCAAATACAAATATTAATAATATTAAATTATATTTATACCTTCGGCTTAACAGAAGGTAAGAATCCAAGAGTGACGTGCACGTGAATACAAAATAGCATGAACAGTACGGTGTTAGAGTTCATCTATTTATAGGCACAGGACACAGCCTGTGTAAAATTACATCCATGTCCTTGACATTTACAATTGACTAAGGAGTAATCTGTCGAGGGCTAGACAGCATTTTCCCCTTTAGGTCGGTTTCATTTTCCACCGCTAAGCCGAAGCTTCTCCATCCATAGCTTCGGAATTGATTCATCCTTCTTCCAGGCCGCGCCTTTCATATCGTGTGCACCTTCATCTCAAAGTCGAAGGTACCTGTGACAGTATATTATACTTGGAAAACATGTTAGTCGTGTTTTTGAGGACCTTCGGAAGACGAATGCCCCCAACAGTAGCCCCTCGCAGTATTAATTTGTTGCGTACTGCGACATAAACGAAGGCATTTAGCCGAAGGTCCGAAAAAACACTTTCCCTTCTCTAGAATAGCGAAAGTCAATGATAAATGGGGCCCGCCAGGTTGCAATGCACTAGGCATATAAATAGAAACCCACAGCGGTAGCATTTGATACGCTATTTCTGTTGCTTGCGTTATTTTCTCAAATTTTTAACTCTTGCTTATCAGATCTCGCCTGATTTTTGAGCTTCGTCTTAAAGACAAGCGCTTGTTCCATGTCTGAAGAGAAGATGTCTGAGGAGAAGAAGATATCCGAGAAGGAGAAGATGTATGAGGAGAAGAAGGTTGCGTACCCTTTTCTTGCTGGGTTTTACGAATCTATGGCAAAAACAAATACAGAAAAGATCACAAAGGAAATAATGGTGGATTTGTCTGAAGATTCCAACGATAGCAATGACTATGATGTGGAAAGTGGGGATGAAGATTCTGAGGACCGGCCCTGGTGACCAAGCCATACCATCTTCGGAAAGTCGACCATTAAGCAAAGTCATGTTGACGCCATGAAAGGAAGATACTTTCGTGACATGTCCATTGTGAGGGTTGGAGGAGATAGCACCGCCCCTGCTCTTGAAGAAAATGAGGTGGTTGTTTACAAAAGCTTTTTGAAGGCGGGTCTTCGGTTCCCATTAAGCAGATTTTTGGTTGAAGTGCTAAAAATATTTCAGATCTTTCTTCATCAACTTACTCCTGAAGCTATAATTAGAATGGGCTTGTTTGTTTGGGCTGTGAGAAGCCAAGGGCTGGAACCGAGCGTGAAGTGTTTTTGCAGTATGCATGAACTGTTGTACGAGACGAAGGCCACTGGCAAAGAGCAGTATCACAACAACTTCGTTTGTTATGGATTCATTGCTCGCTCTAATGCAAATTACCCGATTCCAACATTTCGGAAGAGGTGGCCTGGGTCCTAGATGGAGGAGTGGTTCTATGTTAAGAATAATCTGATTGAAAGGGATGACATCAAGGGGATCATCCAACGCCCCATCTGGTCTCGCTTCAGCCTTCGAAGGCCGACTGTGGCGATTGATAATGATGTCGAAGCATGTCAAAAGGCTTTCAGTAATGCCTATGCTTTCATTGGTACAAGAGACCTGATCCAAGAGCACATAGCCTATAGAGTATGGCCACTTGTGAACAACTGGGAAATGCTGAAGGAGACTGTTGCCGGGTCCAGCGAAGGTGGATTAATTCGTTTGAAATATACCTTCAGATACAGAGACAGGTTTGACGAGCCAAATGACGAGTGGCTGAAATGTATTGAGGTTACTAGCGACGAGTTACTTGGAGCGTATACCAGAGCCGAAGATGATGCTTTGTCCTCAGCATTTGGGGGTCGGGGCAAGAAAAGATTGAACAGGGTTTTCGATGCAATTGGCTTCATATACCCTTATTACTGCTACCCCTTGCGAAGGCAAGGAAAAAAGAGAAAAACTGTCGCTTCGGCCACCACTGTTGTGCCGAAGGGCAAGAAAATAAAGGTTTTGACCCACCAGCCACGATATATTAAAACGGTTGTAGTGCCTGAATTTGGTGAAGGGACTTCTTTCGTTGCCGAAGCGGAACAAGCTGCTCCCGTCGTCGGGAGCGCTGAAGGATCGACTATAGTGCCGAAGGTACCTATAGTCGGGTCAGCCGAAGCCGAAGATGATGCGGCCAAAGAGCCAGAGTTGGAAAAAACAATAGTATTGTCAGAAATTTTGAGCCCACTGGTAGAGGCAGAATTGTCGAAGGTGACAAAGGCTCCCGCCACAACTCCCAATAGGAGGAGAATGGCCAGCGTGCTAGACGCAGTCATGGAGACCACAAAGGCGCTAACTCCTACCCTCGCAAAGAAAGTTGTCGAAGCTACTACGGCCCAGGCTGAAGCTGAAGCTGGGCCTTCGGTGCCCACTGAGACAAAGCCTGCCGCTTCTGAAGTTAAGGCTGAGCAAGAATCTCCCAATGTCGGCATGGCAGCGGAGCGGGATGTGATAGAAAAAACTGAATCACTTGCTCCCGAAGCACCGTCCGAAGATATTGACTATATTATTCGACATGCTTCGGGGAAAAGGTTATCCGAAGAGGAAATTTTAGAGTCCAAGCACTATGCCCGAGAACTAAAATATCCGAAGGGGGCCTTAGTGTTCAACGACACAGACGAAGATAATTTTCTATACTGTCTCCCGGACAACAAAGAGATATCCGTCTGCCGGGAGATGGCCAAAAGTATGGGATTTCCGAAGCTCGAAGCTGGCCTTTCCGCCATGTCGAAGGATGACCTCGCGGGCAGCCTCACATACAACAGTATGAAGGTATAGAAGTTGTGAACTTTGTAGTTTATGAACTTGGAAATGAAGTCTTTCATTCTCATGCTAATCCTTTCTTTTTTTCTTGCAGGGCTTAATCCTTAGCAACGCCTTGAGGGCTCAAAAGAATGCAGAAGATGAAAGTTGCACTATAGCTCTCGGCAATCTTCGATCAGAGGTAATTAAGCTGAGAAATGAAGCCTTAGAGAAGGACAAAATTCTAATTTCATTAGTGAGTAAAGTGAAGGAAGATGAAGCGAGATACAACGCTCAGAACGAAGCTCATAAAGCCGAGATTGAAGATCTTCAGAAAAAGCTCACCGAGGCCAACGAGAACTTTGTAGTTGCCAAGGCTAATCAAGAAATTAGTGAATGGTCAAAAACTAGGCTAGAGAAAAACGTTGAGGAGCTTCGTGAATCCAAGGAAAGGTGTTTCGAGAAATCCTTGGATTGCGTGAAAAAATTGAAAACCAGTTTTGCTAAAGTAGGCGCATATTCTTTTGAAGAAAACTTCATCCGAGGCGACCCCGAAGGCGTCATTGATTGGATAAGCGGGGAAGCCGAAGCCTTTGAAGAAATCCTAAACGATCGCGGGGATATTTGTGCCTTTTCTGGTGCTCGAGGTATTGCGGCAATCTTGGAGAAGGCTGGTTGCGACCACATTAAAACTGCAGCCCAGGCTGAGACTACCTTCTCCACAGATGACACAAAAGACCCTTCGGCTGAAGTTACTTTAGTGGGCGGAAAATTTTATTCTGATGTCTTGGTGAATGGTGGTGAGGAATTGGCCAACGAAATTATAAAGAAAAATGAAAAGGAAACCCATGAAGCCCGAGAAGAAGCTAGACGAGCCGAAGAAGCTGCTGAACGCGAAAGGCGCATAAGTAATGTTTTTGAATTTTAGCTTCGGCTCTTATTTTCTGGCTTCGAACTAACAGCTTACTTACTGCAGCTGAATTGTCACCACTGCCCGAGCCATATAACCCCCTAGCTGATCCGGTCATGAAAGAAGCATTGGACATAATGAGCATTGCTAACTCCATTATCGACGAAGTCATCGACAAGCTGTTGAACGAAGCCGCAAAGAAAATACTTAAGGAAGATTAAACTTTATTGCAGTGGTACTATGTAACATTTGGTGTTTTGAACAATTGATGAGACATGTAAATTGTTGTAATATATTTCTTTGCGATGCATGAAACTTATGTACATACCGTTTTTGAGCCTTCGGCGAAAAAACACCTTCCCTTCTTTTCATGCGTCGTAAAGAAAGATGCCCCTTCTATGGCCATTCTGATACAATTGCGTTTCTCGAAGTTTGCTTTGTGCCTCAACACATTTTCATTTAACAAAGTATTGCCGAAAATTTACTTCGTGTCCAACCCTTTTGCCGTTAATGCGATATGATGTATGACGTAATGTTGTGCGAAATGATGCTATGATATGATGCAATATGATGATGACGTTGTCGGCGTTTCGAACCCGTTAGGTCCTTGGACCGACGAGTAATTTGTCGCCGTGTGCCCCAGCCCAGATGGGTCGGCGCGAGATGGAGCGCGAAGGGGGGAAGAAGCCGGAGAGAGATAGGCGTAAAAGGGGAAACCCGCGACCTTCGTGTTTGTCCCGCGCCCAGGTCGGGTGCGCTTGCAGTAGGGGGTTACAAGCATCCACGTGGGAGGGAGCGAGCGGCTTACGTGAGCGCCGTCCCGTCCTTCCCCGCGCGACCCACCCTCTGTAAGAGGGCCCTGGACCTTCCTTTTATAGGCGTAAGGAAAGGATCCTGTACAATGGGGGGTATAGCAGTGTGCTAACGTGTCTAGCGGAGGAGAGCTAGTGCCCTAAGTACATGCCATCGTGGCAGCCGGAGAGGTTTTGGCACCCGGTTCGTGTGGTGTCGTGGCCGTCGGAGGAGTGCTGGAGCCTGGCGGAAGGACAGCTGTCGGGGCTGTCGAGTCCTTGCTGACGTCTCCTTGCTTCCGTAAGGGGGCTGAGAGCCGTCGTCGTCATAGAGCATGCGGGGCGCCATCATTACTTGTTTACCGGGACGAGCCATATGGGACGCCGGTCTTGTTCCTCGTAGCCTGAGTTAGCTTGGGGTAGGGTAATGATGGCGCCTCCTGTGACGTGGTCGGTCCGAGCCCTGGGTTGGGCGAGGTGGAGGCCCCTCCGAGGTCGAGGTCGAGTCTGTCTTCCGAGGCCGAGGTCGAGTCCGAGCCCCTGGGTCGGGCGAGGCGGAGACCGTCGGCTGAGGCCAGGGCTGAGTCCGAGCCCTGGGGTCGGGCGATGCGGAGTTTGTCGTCTTCCGGGGCTGAGCCCGAGTCCGAGCCCTGGGGTCAGGCGAAGCGGAGTTCGTCGTCTTCTGGGGCTGAGCCCGAGTCCGAGCCCTGGGGTCGGGCGAAGCGGAGTTCGTCGTCTTCCGGGGCTGAGCCCGAGTCCGAGCCCTGGGGTGGGGCAAAGCGGAGTTCGTCGTCTTCCGGGGCTGAGCCTGAGTCCGAGCCCTGGGGTCGGGCGAAGCGGAGTTCGTCGTCTTCCGGGGCTGAGGCCGAGTCCGAGCCCTGGGGTCGGGCGATGCGGAGTTTCCTATGGCGCCTGAGGCCGGACTTGGCTGCTGTCAGCCTCGCTCTGTCGAGTGGCACAGCAGTCGGAGCGGCGCAGGCGGCGCTGTCCTCTTGTCAGGCCGGTCAGTGGAGCGGCGAAGTGACTGCGGTCACTTCGGCTCTGTCGACTGAAGGGCGCGCGTCAGGATAAGGTGTCAGACCACCTTTGCATTAAATGTTTGCGTTAAATGCTTCTGCGATACGGTCGGTTGGCGTGGCGACTTGGCCAAGGTTGCTTCTTGGCGAAGACTGGGCCTCGGGCGAGCCGAAGGTGCGCCCGTTGCTTGAGGGGGTCCTCGGGCGAGACGTGAATCCTCCGGGGTCGGTTGCCCTTGCCCGAGGCTGGGCTCGGGCGAGGCGAGATCGTGTCCCTTGAGTGGACCGAGCCTTGACTTAATTGTACCCATCAGGCCTTTGCAGCTTTGTGCTGATGGGGGTTACCAGCTGAGATTAGGAGTCTTGAGGGTACCCCTAATTATGGTCCCCGACAGTAGCCCCCGAGCCTCGAAGGGAGTGTTAATACTCGCTTGGAGGCTTTTGTCGCACTTTTTTGCAAGGGGACCGGCCTTTCTCGGTTGCGTTTTGTTCCGGTGGGTGCACGCGAGCGCACCCGCCGGGTGTAGCCCCCGAGGCCTCGGAGGAGTGGTTAGACTCCTTCGAGGTCTTAATGCGTTTCACGATGCTTCGGCCGGTCTGGTTGTTCCCTCATGCGAGCTGGCCGTAGCCCGGGTGCACGGTCGGGTCCCAAGTTCTCGGGCTGGTATGTTGACGCTGTCAACGGTTTGGTCGGAGCCGGGTTTGCGAGAGCAGCCCCCGAGCCTCCGCACAGAGCGAGAGGACGGTCAAGGACAGACTCGACTTTTTTTACATATGCCCCTGCGTTGCCTTTCCGCAAGGAGGAGGAGGGGGGGAAAGCGCCATGTTGCCCTTGGAGGGCGCCGAACATGGTGTCTCCAGTGAGCTGCTAATGGGTAATCTGAGTGGACGCCCGTGCCTCATTTGTTAGGGGTCGGCTAGAGGCCCGGAGGCGCGCTCCAAAAGTACCTGCGGGTGATCTGCCGGACCCGGTCCCCTTTTGACGGGGTCCGAGGGCTCGATGCCTCCCTCTGATGGGATTCCGTTACAAGATCGTTCCCGCTGGTCTCAGAAATGTCCTAGGGTACTGTTGGAGACTTGTTCTCAAATGCTTAGAATTAAGAACAAGGCAACATAAAATGTTAAATGTCAATGTCCTTCGTCTATGAAACATTATTCTTTTGAGAATAATGAATCCTAGACGAAGGTTGATAAAAGCATAACTACGAAGCTCGAACCTTCATAATAAAATTCCGGTAAAGATTATAAAATGACATAAAATAAAAGGTATAAGAGGAATAAACATGTCATAGATGAATTACATTGCATTTACTTAATACACAAAATCATTGAATACAATAATACCTTTGCCTTGGCAAAGAGTTGAATTCTGAGAGATGCGATTGCAATTAATCGAATGCCCGAACAGTAACGGAATACTGTTCACTATTTATAGGCACAGGACGCAGCCTGTGAGGAATTACAAGTATGCCCCTTATAAAAACTTACAACATTGACTCAGACCTTTATGGACTAAAAGGTCATTCTATCTTTAAGTCGGTTTGTAACGCCGAAGCTTTACGAAGAGGAACCTTCGGCTATCTTATACAAACAGCTTCATCCGAGGACTACTTCTTTCTATAAGACCTTCGGCGACGAAGCATAGGCCCAACAGTAGCCCCTTTCGCGGTGCTAGATCGTTTTTCGTAACGAGCTTGATCCGTGAAAAAAGTTTCTTAAGCTTCGGAGCGCCGAAGGTCTCAAAAACACCTTCCCTGAGCTCGTTGTCGAGAAACGATTCAATCTCCCTGCGCGTAGCGGCCCCACCTTGCAGAGTTACTGTTCGGTCTCTGTGGTCCACCGTACAGCGAGTGCGAGCGGGTGTCCGCCTGGTGTAAAACTTCTGGCGCTTCGCCTTCTTACCTGCGGCACTATATAAACAGACGAGTAGGTGTGAAGTTACCACATCATTTACTGCTATTTGCATTGTTTTGCTGTTAAAATTTTAACCGTCGCCGAAGCTTGTTTGTCGGAATCGAACGAAGCTCCATCTTGAAGCCTGCTTCGGAGAAAAAAGTATTAAAGTTTCACAAGTTCATAGTTAAATGGCCAGAGTCCGTTCTACCGCTAGGGTTGAGCGTGAGGGGGACGAAACTGAAGCTTCGGAGACTGTCCCTATCTCCGAAGCCATGCAACGATCCGGGCTAGTGACTTCGGAAAAGATTCCTATTGATGATGCAGAACAAGCAATCGCTGAAGCGGAAGGAGAAGATGCTGAGGAAACTGACCCCGAAGATGATTATCACCTTGCCACGCCAAGCAAACCCAGCCACTTGGACTTCGGGAAATCTACTGTTTCGAAGGCTGATTTGTCCAAGATGGTAAAGTCAGGCTATTTTACTGAAAGTCAAAAGAAGCTATTACGCTTCGGGGGAGAAGAGACTACCCCAAAGCCGGAAAAGATGAAATTGTTATTTTTAAGAGCTTTCTGAAGGCTGGATTAAGATTCCCCCTTCATGGGATTATTGCAGAGATATTGAAGAATTTCGGAATCTATTTTCACCAGCTAACCCCTAACGCTATCGTTAGGCTTAATGTTTATATCTAGGCACTCCGAAGCCAGGCGGTGGAACCGTTTGCGGACAGCTTTTGCCGAGTTCATGAACTGCACTATCAGACAAAGGCTAGAAAGGATGGATTACATGACAATTTTGGTTGTTATAATTTTGCTTATCGGAAAACTACGAAGTATCCTGTGATCAGCTACCGAAGCAAATGGGCGGCAGGGTGGAAATCGGAATGGTTCTATGTCAAGGTTGATGACGATAAGGAAAAACTTGTGCAAAGCCCACTTGCACTAATCTTCGGAGAAACCCGCCCCCAGTGTCACATGTTACCAGAGGGTCCGACTCAAAAAGCAATGTATGAATTCAAAATAATTGCAGAGCATATCAGTACAAGGGACCTGGTCCAGGAATTTTTGGCTTTCAAGGTTTTTCCTAGTGTAAAAGAGTGGGAAATGCCGAAGCTGAAGGGGGAGAAGAAAAAAGGTGAACTTGTACGTTTACCTTACTATTTCAAATTTAAGAAATACTTTAAAACTCCTTGCCAAGAGTGGCTGGATATGATTGAGGTGATGTGTAATGAGATACTTGGCAATTATTCCAAAAAAGAAGATCAACTGATGACCGCGGCCTTCGGCACCCATCCGAAACGAAGGCTAAATCGAGTGTTGGACGCCTTGGGTTTCGAATACCCAGACTACGAAAATCTGAACAAAGGTGCCGGAGGCCAAAAAAGGAAAAGAGGAACTGAAGCCTTAGATGAAGGTGAAAAAGAGCCAATAAAGAAGAAAATTCCGAAGAAAAGAAAGGCTTCTTCTCGAAGCAACAAATATCCGAAGCAGAAGAAACCCCCGCATCACCTTCTGCTGCTATTGTTGAGGAAATTCTGAAGGTAATGACTGAATCCTTACCTGCGAAGCTAAGTCCACTGGGTCCTCAACTGACAAAGTTTTTTCAGAAGGACAAGGAGCCCGAGAAATCGAGGAAAACAATCAAAGCAAAGAAACAAAGAATTATTACCGTGACAGAGGTAATTGACAAAACGCCGCCAAGAGCTTCGGCCCAAAAAATACAAGCGGCTGCAGAAGGGGTAGATATTGAAATTACACCTTCGGAGGCCGCAGCTGCCGAAGCTGCCTCAGCTGAAGATTTGAATTTGGAGAGCACAATTGAACATATTGACCAAATACTGCTAGACATGGCTGCAGAAGAAGCTACCACTGCTGCCGAAGAGGCCGTGACCGCAGCGTCAAAGAAAGGAAAAGAAATTGCTGATGAAGCTTCAGAAAACGAAGCTTTCGCGTTCCAAAACTTAGTTGGAGAACATCTATCAAAAGCTGAAATAGAAGAACTTAAAGAGTATGCCAAATCCTGTGGATACAAACCTGGGGCACTCCTCTTCGGAGGCGTTGATGATGAGAAATTAGAGTGTATTCGAGACCAAACAGGGGCCAAAGTTATCAGCACTCTGTCCAAGAGTATTGGATTCCCGAAGCTAGAGACAGATATCAGCCGCTACCGACGACAGCATGTCGTTGGTAGTTTATTTTACTCCAACTTCAAGGTGAATAACTTGTCCCTTAACTTTTATTGCTTCTAATAAAAACATGTCTGACGAAGGTTGTGTTCGTGTAGAGTATGCTATTGAGCAAGGCCTTGCAAATGCAGCAAGATCTTGAAGATAAAAAGCATGAAGTTATAATTGGAAATTTGGAAAACAAAATAAAGGAGCAATCAGATGCTTTTGAGAAAAAGAACTTTGAGCTCCAGGCAACCGAAGGTTTATTGGCGGAAGCTGAAGCAAAAATATCAGAACTGAACACGAAGCTTCTCCGCCAGTCTGAGCAGTTCGAACGAGAAAAACAAGATCTTAATGCAAAACTTGAAGCCGAAGCTCAGCAAAATTCAGATTTGAGAAAACTACTGACAAGTCTTCAAGAAAAATGCTTGGAATTTAGCAACAGATGCATTCAACGATTAAGAAAGATTTTTTACTCAGTTGGAGCCAGCAGTGAAAAATTCACCCCCTCAGCTGAAGATCTACCGAAAACCTTCGAACATATTGAGGGGGAGATCGACGAGCTCGACGAAGTCATAGCTGGGCATGGTGACTTCTGTGCCTGGGTGGCTTCTCGAGGGACTGCTGCAGCCTTCCTGAAGGCTGGCTGTGATCATGGGAAAATTGTCAATAGACCAAATTTCACTTTGTCACCATCAATCCTGGATGACATCCCTGATCTCGCCCGAAGCATCTCGAATCGATTTGTAAAAATGATATGGACAAAAGGTGGTCGAGAGAAAGCTGGAGACGAAGCTCGTAGTCACCTTGATCCAGTAAGAAACCATACCTTGTGCTTACCTTTTCCTGTAAACTTGATTTTGACTTCCAACGACCTTATTCATGTAGGATGACGAAGCCGAAGCTGATGATCAAAAATAACGCCGAAGCCGAAGCTCCTTGGAGATTTAGATAGTAGACTGTAGACAGTACTTGAAAAACTTTTGAGATAACTTTTGTAAATGTAAACAAAACTTGTTTTTAATGTATTCTGTTCATACCTTGTAATATATCCTTAACCTTTCACTGATGTATGAGAAATGCTTTGATGTGGACGAAATTTTCTTTTTTGAGCCGAAGGCGAAAAAAACACCTTCCCTTCTTTTCGTACGCAACGAAGCATAGAAAACAACATTTTCCTTTTTTCCGAAGCTCTCCTTCATAGAAAACAACATTTTCCTTTCTTCTTTGTGCACGAAGCTCTTTTTTTTCTTTCTTTTTTCTCTTCTTGCCGAAGCAACCATTTATGCGATGAAGATGATTATCCTACATATGCCTAGATGAATGTTTATGAATGCAAATGCTATGATGTAATGTGATGTGCAAGTGAATGGCCAAACACGTCTCCGAAACCATATTCATAACCATTATTTTCTTAGAAACAATCACACCTTAGCTCTGCATTCCCTTAGGAACGACTTTGGAGCTTCTTCGCCTTTACTTTTGGCGGAATCAGCGTTGACTTTTCGCTGTAAGCTCTGCATTCCCTTAGGAACGACTTTGGAGCTTCTTCGCCTTTACTTTTGGCGGAATCAGCGTTGACTTTTCGCTGTAAGCTCTGCATTCCCTTAGGAACGACTTTGGAGCTTCTTCGCCTTTACTTTTGGCGGAATCAGCGTTGACTTTTCGCTGTAAGCTCTGCATTCCCTTAGGAACGACTTTGGAGCTTCTTCGCCTTTACTTTTTGGCACTCGATGGTGCGTTCTCAGCTTTTACATTTACATTCTTTGGGGGATTTTGCTCTTATAGAACTAAAAAAGGAAATTACATATGCTGGCCCCATTAAAAACCTTTCTCCCCCTTTGGAAAGGAAAAGGGTGCCATGAAAGAAAAAATAAGAAATATGAAAAATTACATCGAATTATACATAATATCGCCGAAGCTCATCCGCATTCCAAGACCTAGGAATGTCGTTGCCGTCCATATCCTTCAACCTGTATGAACCGGGTCTTGACGAAGATGCTACTAAGAAAGGTCCGTCCCATTTCAACTGCAATTTACCCACTGTTTCTGGGTTGGCCACTCTCCGAAGCACCAAGTGCCCTGGCTCAATATTTTTTAGCCGAACCTTTCTATCGCGCCATTTAACTGTTTCGGCTTGATATTTATTGATATTCTCCACGGCTTGCAGTCTGATCCCTTCTAAAGCATCTTTTTCTATAGAATAAGCAGCTTCGGAATCTGATTCTGCCGAAGCTACTATCCTTATTGATCCGGTTTTAGCTTCCTCTGGAGTTATTGCTTCGTCACCGAATAACAACTTGAATGGAGTGAAGCCTGTAGACCTTGATGTTGTCGTGTTGTGGCTCCACACCACTTTGGTTAACTGATCTGGCCATTTTCCTCTGGGTTGATTGAAGATTAACTTCATGATTCCTGTCATTATAATGCCGTTGGCTCTTTCAACGAGTCCATTTGACTCCGGATGCCTAACTGATGCAAAATGGATCTTCGTACCAATTTGGTCACAGAAATCCCTGAAAGCTTCGGAGTCAAACTGTGTCCCATTGTCCACAGTGATAGCCTTTGGCACCCCGAAACGACAAACAATATTCTGCCAGAAAAACTTTTGGACGGTAGCCGAAGTTATTGTGGCTAAAGGCTTCGCCTCAATCCATTTAGAAAAATACTCCACAGCTACTACAACATATCTCAGGTTCCCTTGGGCCGGTGGTAATGGACCTAACAAGTCAAGGCCCCACCTTTGCAATGGCCAAGTGGGTTGTATGAGCTGTGTTAAGGACGAAGGTTGTTTTTGATCTCTTGCACATTTCTGACAACCTTCGCACTTTTGAACCAATTCTGCTGCATCCGAAGCTGCCTTCGGCCAATAAAACCCTTGGCGGAAAATTTTTCCAAGTAACGGCCTAGATCCGATGTGAGATCCACACAGGCCTGCATGTATTTCTTTCATTAATTCTATACCTTCGGTTCTGGATAAGCATTTGAGCAGCGGAGTACAAACTCCATGTTTGTACAACTCCCCTTCTATCATGACATATGGACGAGCTCTTGCCTCTATCCTCTTGTTATAAGCTTCGTCATCTGAAAGGAATTTACCCTGAAGGTAAGAGATGATCTCGGTTCTCCAATCTTCGCTAAAAACAGGAGATATATTAAGAACTGCTCTTTCAAGAAGTTCCACCGAAGGTGCTTTTATTGTTTCGAAGAACACATCCGAAGGTAACGGCAGCCCCTGTGTTGCTGACTTAGCTAGCAGATCAGCATGCTCATTTTGTCCTCGAGGGATATTTTTGACAGAAAACCCTTCGAAGGAAGCTTCAACTCTTCGAACCATATCGAGATATTTTTCAAGCTTCGGATCCTTAGCCTTACAACTTTTGTCAATATGACCCGAAACAACCTGGGAATCAGTTTTAAGTATGGCCCTTCTGATTCCCATTGCTTTTAACTTCCGAAGACCTAGAATCAATGGTTCGTACTCAGCAATGTTATTTGTGCAATTAAAATCAAGCTTTGCCGCATAACAAGTTTTGACTTTGGAAGGTGAAACCAACACAGCAGCCGCTCCTGCTTCGAAGGTTCCCCAAGATCCATCACAAAACACTGTCCAGGCTTCGTTGTCTGTATTCGTTTCCTCCTCCTGAGCCCCTGGCGTCCAATCAGCAATAAAGTCTGCCAGCGCCTGTGACTGAATCGAAGATCTATGAACATACTCAATACAAAATTCATTGAGCTCTGCAGCCCATTTTCCAATCCTTCCAGTAGCTTCTCGATTCCTCATAATATCCTTCAGAGGTTGTGATGAAGGAACAATTATGTTGTAAGCTTGGAAGTAATGCCGAAGCTTCCTGGAGGCCATCAAGACAGCATACAATACCTTCTCCAGCTCTGTATAATTTTTCTTTGACAAACTAAGAACCTCGGATACAAAATATATTGGGGCCTGCCTCTTGACTTGACCATCAAGCTTCTCCTGGACAAGCGCTGCACTTACCGCTGAGTGCGAAGCTGCCACATATAATAATAAAGGAGCCCCTGGCATTGGTGGAGTCAATGTTGTTAGATTTATTAAATACTGTTTCAGCTCTTCGAAGGCCTTCTGCTGGAGTGGTCCCCATTGAAAAACTTCGGCTGATTTCAGCACTTCGAAGAATGGTAAGTTTCTCTCTGCTGATCTGGATATGAATCTATTGAGAGATGCCAATCTTCCTGTCAATCTTTGAGCCCCCTTCTTTGTAGTTGGTGGCTCCATCCGAAGTATAGCTTCTATTTTACTTGGATTAGCTTCAATTCCCTTTGTTGAAACCAAGCATCCAAGAAATTTCCCCTTCTTTACTCCGAAGACGCATTTTTCTGGGTTTAACTTTAAGCCAGCTTGCCTGAAACTGGCGAAGGTCTCCTGCAGATCAGCAATATGATTCTCCTGCTTCGTGCTTTTGACAATGATGTCATCAACATAAGTTAGCACATTTCTGCCTATTTGAGATTGGAGAACCTTCGCAGTCATTCGGCTGAAACTTCCTCCAGCGTTTTTGAGCCCCTCAGGCATCCGAAGATAGCAATATGTGCCACTTGGAGTTATGAAGCTAGTCTTCGGTTCATCTTCCTTCTTCATCCAAATCTGGTGATAGCCTGAATAACAGTCTAACAGACTCATGAGCTCTGAAGAAGCTGCTGCATCAACTAAAGAGTCTATCCTTGGTAGTGGGAATTCATCCTTCGGACAAGCCTTGTTAAGATCTGTAAAATCGATGCACATTCGCCACTTGCCATTGGCCTTTTTTACCATAACAGTGTTAGCTAGCCATTCTGGGTACTTCACTTCTCTGATAACTCCTGCACTGAGGAGTCTTTTGACTTCGTTGCGAGCACCTTCGGCCTTGTCATCTGACATTTTCCGAAGCCTTTGCTTTCTTGGTCTGAAGGATGGATCGACATTGAGTGAGTGCTCAATAACATCTCTATTAACTCCGCATAGATCATTGGCTGACCATGCAAAAACATCTTTGTTATTGAACAAAAACCTTATCAAGGTTTTCTCCTGCTCTTCGGACAATTGAGAGCCTAACAACACCTTCTGCTCTGCTATGTCCTCACATAAGAGCATAGGCTTCGGCTGATCTGCTGAAGCTGCTTTCTCCCTTCTGAATTTGTACTGTTCACAAGCTTCAGCTCCATCTATGTTATGGATTGCTTTTGAGTCAGTCCAATTGCCTTCGGCCCTTCTTGCAGCTTCCTGACTTCCATGGATAGCAATGGGTCCCTGGTCCGAAGGTATCTTCATGCAAAGATAGGCAGGATGAAGGATTGCTTCGAAGGCATTGAGAGTACCACGACCAATAATTGCGTTGTAAGGGTATTCCATGTCAACAATGTCAAACACAACTTGTTCAGTTCTAGTGTTGTTGATGAACCCGAAGGTCACTGACATGGTGATCTTGCCCAGTGCTACAATCTGTCTTCCTCCGAAGCCACAGAGAGGATGTGTAGCATCATGAATCTTATCTTCTGGCTCTTGCATTTGTCTGAAGGCCTTAGCAAATATGATGTCAGCTGCACTGTCTGTGTCAACCAAGACATTGTGGACCAGAAATCCTTTGATAACACAAGAGATAACCATGACATCGTTGTGTGGGTAATCTTTGAGCTGAAGGTCCTCTTGGGAGAAGGTGATGGGAATGTGAGACCATCTTGACTTGATGAAAGGTCCTTGCACCCCAACATGCTGTACCCTTCTCTGTGCTTCTTTCTTCTGCTTCTTGTTAGCTGGCTCTGAGGACGAGCCACCTGTGATCGGGAGCACCAGCTTCGGGTCCGAAGCAGCTCCAGCTTGGTCATTGAACGAAGCCATCAGCTCAAAAAGTGGAAGTGAGTTCACCGGAGGTGGGCGCCAATGTTGGAGACTTGTTCTCAAATGCTTAGAATTAAGAACAAGGCAACATAAAATGTTAAATGTCAATGTCCTTCGTCTATGAAACATTATTCTTTTGAGAATAATGAATCCTAGACGAAGGTTGATAAAAGCATAACTACGAAGCTCGAACCTTCGTAATAAAATTCCGGTAAAGATTATAAAATGACATAAAATAAAAGGTATAAGAGGAATAAACATGTCATAGATGAATTACATTGCATTTACTTAATACACAAAATCATTGAATACAATAATACCTTTGCCTTGGCAAAGAGTTGAATTCCGAGAGATGCGATTGCAATTAATCGAATGCCCGAACAGTAACGGAATACTGTTCACTATTTATAGGCACAGGACGCAGCCTGTGAGGAATTACAAGTATGCCCCTTATAAAAACTTACAACATTGACTCAGACCTTTATGGACTAAAAGGTCATTCTATCTTTAAGTCGGTTTGTAACGCCGAAGCTTTACGAAGAGGAACCTTCGGCTATCTTATACAAACAGCTTCATCCGAGGACTACTTCTTTCTATAAGACCTTCGGCGACGAAGCATAGGCCCAACAGGTACCTCGGGAGCGTAGCCCGAGCCTTGGTTATGTATTGAACGTACCCAGGGTCATCCCTCGCTCTGTGTCTGAGGCGGCTGTGAACCCTTCGAGGGCCAGCCTACGAACCCCTGATCAGTTGTGGGCGCGGAGCCCGAGTGGCCTGAGGCGGCCGTTGTACCCTTCCGAGGGGCCGGCCTTCGAACCTCTGACCAGTAGTGGGCGTGGAGCCCGAGCGCTCTGAGGCGGCTGTTGAACCCCTCCGGGGGGCCAGCCTTCGAACCTCTGATCAGTAGGGGGGCTCGGGGCCCGTTTCCTTCGCGGAGAAGGATCCTTTTCGGGGTATCCCCTTTCCCGGTCCCTGTTATAAGAGAGAGAAAGCTGAAAAGGAAAATGATACGAAATTGAAACGACGTGGCGCACCTTTTTTGACGCGGTCGTTATGGCGAAGGCGAAGCGTCGCCCGCTTCTCCTGCCAAAGGTGCCGCCTGTCCCACCGCGGAGTTAATGCGACGGGGCGAGTGGTTCGCGGGGCAGCCGTTGCGCGTGCGCGAGCCGTTCAAGGAATGGATCACGGGCGCGCCGTCTTCACGCCGTGGGAGAGGGTTCTCTCACTGTCCCATGAGGGGACGTGAGCTTGGCTGACGACGTGACCGCTGCTTCCGCCCGCCTGCCACCGCCATTACTGCCGGCCCATTTTTGGCCACATCGACCGTCGCGCCTTCTCCCGCGGCTGACTGGCCCGTGACCGATGCGCCTGGCTGGTACTGTTGGGCCATACGCAGGGTTGCCTCGAGTCGCGGTACTGGTTCCGCAGTCGAGGAGGTGCGGTAGTGGCGCGAGGGGCGGTGCAGTTGCTCGCACGTAGCAACCGGCGCGCCGGTTGCATGACGTGTGGGCCTGGGCCTCCATGCTGGGCGCGTTGGAGTCGAAGGGGTGCGCCCACTTGGCGCTGTTGCATGCCGACTGCATGGCTGTCCGCCCTTTCACCCGCTGGTCTAGGCGAAAGTGGCGGAATGCTTGTAACCGCTAGGCAGTTGCATGCACCGCGCGCGGCGGTTTGGCTTCTTCTGCCTTGGGCCAGTTTGCATGACGCGTGGGACCCAGCCCGCGTGTCGTAGGGGGAGGACCTTGGAGCGTGTTGGAGAAGACTTAGCCCGCGATGGCTGAGGTCGCAAGTGGGGAGAGTCGCCTTTAAAAGGAGGGTGACCCCTTGAAAGACGACCATGTCTGTCGCGCTCCCCTATGCATCGTGTCTTTCCACCTTCCGAGCCCCCGGATGGCGAACACCCACAGTCCTTCCGCCTCGTCGTTGGAGGAACACAACTTCGTGGAAGTTGGTACCTTTCAGCCATCGTTCGGCTTCAAGGATTTTCATCAGGCAGCCCGACCGTATCCCCTTGCCGGTGGTCACCCAAGACGGTGACCACCAGCCCCTGGGTGGGGAGAAGCAAGCCGGGCTGCGGCCTCTGCCCCTCCCTCAGCTTCAAGGGTGTTCATCATCAGTGCTGGGGAGGGGAGTGCGCCGAGTTGGGGTCGGTCTCTGCGCGGGCAGCGGCCCGCTCCTTCCCTCAGTGATCGGGGGGAAGGGCGTTCGCCGTTCGTGGCGCTGGCAGCTGCCGCGTGCCCGGCTCTCTGACCCGAGCGGCTTCGGAGCCGCTTCCGGCGCCGCCTTCCGCCACGGCAGCCGGAAGAGGTTTCTCCGCCGACGAGATAGCCGGTGCCGCCCACGGACTGACCTCCGACTCTACGGCCTTCTGCTCGTCCTTGCCTCTCGAGTGAGGAAGTGGGCGAGGGCCCTATGGTAGCAGCATTTGCCCCGAGGTCATCGCTGCTGCTGTTCGGCCCCTCGGAGCAGAAGTCGTCGTCGTCGTTGTTGGAGCGGGCGGCGGCGAGCCACCCGTCGGCCTTCTGTTGCTCCGCAGGCCCCCCAATCTGTGGGGTTGTTCGTACCTGCGGAGGTGGAACCGGAGTTCCGTTTGTAATGGCACCTTGAGTGCTGGTGTCTTGTTCATTATGGCTGTCGGGGCCTGAACATGTATGTATTTTTGGCACGGAGCCGTGTTTTCTCCTCATTTCGAGCACTAAGACTCGCCTGTCGGCTATCTGAACTGCTTCACCAAGCGTGAGTCGCCTCGTGCGAAGGTGACGAGTGAGGTATCCGTATCCCGGAGGCGTAGGAGTCCCTCGGCTCGGTCGGCCTTGCTGTCCGAGGCTTCTCTTGCCTAGTTAAAGGAACCCTCGGCCGCTCTTCGATGAGCCGAAGCCGGAGGTGCCGGTGTCAGCACGGACAGAGGCGGAGTTGGCTCGAAAAGAAGACTTGATCGGCCGGAACCTGGCCGGGTCGTCCACTTGGCGGGACCGACGCCGGAGTTGAGTTGCCGAGGCCATGGGCCGGGCTGATGTCCTCGGGGGATAGCTGGCTGAGGCTTCGAGGTGGCCGGCCGAGCCATCTGCTCGAGCCGGATTCCTGGAGAAGACCCTGCCGGCTATGGTCCGGGCGTGGTGCTGATGTCGTCCTTCGGGGTGGAGATCCTCCGACCGCGTCGCCGTCTGAGGCTATGCCGGACTTTGCCGAAGGTGTAGTTGACGCCGAGGGTGCTGCTGCTCCCTTCAACTATCAAGATCCGAGCCTGCAGGATCGGGTTATCTTGTAGTGTGCGTATGTTTTCTGCGGCCGCCGAGGCCCAAACATACTGTCGCCGTGTTGTAAGGCTGCGTTCCTTTTCCTATTGTTTCGAGTATCTGGACTCATTTGTCGGTAATAGAATTGCTTGTCCGAGCGAGAGTTACTTTTCACGGAAGGTGACGAGTGAGGTATCCGTATCCTGGAGGCGTAGGAATCCCTCGGCTCGGTCGGCCTTGTCGCTTACGTGCACTCTTACTCGTCCATAGGGTTCTGTCACCGACGTAGTCGAGAAGGCCCGAAAAATCGTTTCGGCAGAGGAGTTGAGCGTGAAGACTTGTTTGGTCCGCGGAATCACTTATCCGAGCGTGAGTTACTTATCACAGAAATTGATGAGTGAGGTATCCGTATCCCAGAGGCATAGGAGTCCCTCGGCTCGGTCAGCCTTGGCTGCTTACGTGTACTCCGTCGTTTTCAGGATCCACTTTCGAAGTAGTCGAAAAGCACGAAAGACACTCTGGCAGAAAAGATCTTTTTCCGAGGAAAATTTTGACGTAGAGGGGGTTCCCCCCTTCTAGCCCCCGAGGGAGGGTCGGGCTTTGCCGAGGCAAGGCTGACCCTTCCTTGATGACTAGACTTTGTGTGTGAACGAGGTGTACGAATAACTTGAAAGCATCTTAAGGGTAGAAGCGACGTAGCTGTCGGATGTTTCAAGCGTTGTCGTAGACCTCGCCTTGACTGTTGGCCAGCTTGTACGTTCCGGCTCGGCGTTGTCCTCAGACTCCAGATCACCGAGGAGAGCTCCTTCATCCATCGCTTGCCGAACTTGTTGAGGTCGTTGTAGATCCATGGCTTGAGCCCTTGCAGGATCATGCCATTGGCACGCTCTACTTGCCCATTCGTCATGGGGTGAGCCACGGCGGCCCAGTCCACCCGGATGTGGCGATCCTCGCAGAAGTCCAGGAACTTCTTGCCAGTGAACTGGGTGCCGTTGTCGGTGATGATGGAGTTCAGGACCCCAAAGCGATGGATGATGTTGGTGAAGAACGCCACCGCCTGTTCGGACCTGACGCTGTTTAGGGGTCGGACCTCGATCCACTTGGAGAATTTGTCGATGGCGACCAACAGGTGCGTGTAGCCCTCGGGTGCCTTCTGCAAGGGGCCGACGAGGTCCAGACCCCACACAGCAAACGGCCAGGTGATGGGTATGGTCTGTAGAGCCTGAGCGGGCAGGTGGGTCTGCCTTGCATAGAATTGACACCCTTGGCAGGTGCGGACAATTCTAGTGGTGTCGGCCACCGCGGTCGGCCAGTAGAAGCCTTGTCAGAAAGCGTTTCCAACAAGGGCTCAAGGCGCTGCGTGATGGCCGCAAGCCCCCGAGTGTATCTCTTGTAAGAGCTCCTGGCCTTCGGCAATGGAAATGCATCGCTGGAGGATGCATGAGGGGCTGCGGTGGTAGAGCTCCTTCCCATCTCCCAGCAAGACGAACGACTTGGCGCGCTGCGCCAACCGCCGAGCTTCGGCTCGGTCGAGGGGTAGCTCTCCTCGGTGGAGATATTGCAGGTACGAGGTCTGCCAGTTTCGATTAGGCGTGACCCCGCTCCGCTCCTCCTCGACGCGCAGAGCCTCACCCTTGGGGGCCGAGGGTACCTCAGGCCGAGCCGAGGGTGCCTCGGACCGAGCCGAGGGTGCCTCGGACTGAGCCAAGGGTGCCTCGGGCTGGGCCGAGGCCTTCTCGGGTTTGGGTGTGTCGTCGGCCTTGACGGAGGGTTGATGCAGGTCTCGGGAGAAGACGTCCGGGGGAACCGTTGTTCGCCTCGAGGCTATTATAGCCAGCTCGTCCGCAGTCTCGTTGTAGCGTCAGGCGATGTGGTTGAGCTCGAGCCCGTAGAACTTGTCTTCCAGGCGCCGAACCTCATCACAGTAGGCTTCCATCTTCGGGTCGCGGCAGTGGGAGTTCTTCATGACTTGGTCAATGACGAGCTGCGAGTCACCGCGAGCGTCGAGGCGTCGGACCCCTAGCTCGATGGCGATGCGCAACCCGTTGACCAGAGCCTCGCACTCGGCGACATTGTTGGACACCGGGAAATGGAGGCGTAGCACGTAGCGTAGGTGCTTCCTGAGGGGCGAGATGAAGAGAAGGCCCGTGCCTGCTCCTGTCTTCATCAGCGACCCGTTGAAAAACATGGTCCAGAGTTCCGGTTGGATCGGAGCTGTTGGGAGCTGGGTGTCGACCCATTCAGCCACAAAGTTCGCCAAGACCTGGGACTTGATGGCCTTCCGAGGGGCGAACGAGATCGTCTCGCCCATGATTTCCACCGCCCACTTTGCAATTCTACCCGAGGCCTCTCGGCACTGGATGATCTCCCCCAGGGGGAAGGATGACACCACAGTTACCGGATGAGACTCGAAGTAGTGTCGCAACTTCCGCCGCGTCAGGATCACCGCGTACATCAGCTTCTGAATTTGTGGGTAGCGGATCTTAGTTTCGGACAGTACTTCACTGATGAAGTAGACTGGTCTCTGGACGGGCAATGCATGCCCTTCTTCTCGTCTCTCAACCACGATCGCGGCGCTAACCACCTGAGTGGTAGCAGCGACGTAGATCAAGAGGGCTTCTCCGGCAGTAGGGGGCACCAGGATGGGCGCGTTCGTGAGGAGCGCCTTCAGGTTCCCGAGGGCTTCCTTGGCCTCAGGGGTCCAAGTGAAGCACTCGACCTTCCTTAAGAGGCGGTACAGAGGCAGGCCTCTTTCGCCGAGGCGCGAGATGAAACGGCTCAGAGCCGCAAGGCATCCCGTGACCCTCTGTACGCCTTTCAAGTCCTTGATGGGCCCCATGCTGGTGATGGCCGCGATCTTCTCCGGGTTGGCCTCGATGCCCCGCTCGGAGACGATGAACCCCAAGAGCATGCCTCGGGGGACCCCGAAGACACACTTTTCGGGATTGAGTTTTACACCTTTCGCCTTGAGACATTGGAATGTCGCTCCAAGGTCGGAAAGGAGGTCGGAGGCCTTCCTCGTCTTGACTACGGTGTCATCGACGTAGGCCTCGACCGTTCGGCCAATGTGTTCACCGAACACGTGGTTCATGCACCTTTGGTATGTCACACCCACATTCCTCAAACCGAACGACATGGTAACATAGCAGTACATGCCGAAAGGTGTGATGAAAGAAGTCGCGAGCTGGTCGAACTCTTTCATCCTGATTTGGTGATACCCTGAGTAGGCATCGAGGAAAGACATGGTTTCGCACCCAGCAGTGGAATCCACGATCTGATCGATGCGAGGCAGAGGGTAGGGAACTTTCGGACATGCTTTGCTTAGACCAGTGTAGTCTACACACATCCGCCATTTCCCTCCTTTCTTTCTCACAAGCACAGGGTTGGCAAGCCATTCGGGATGGAATACCTCTTTGATGAACCCTGCCGCCATTAGCTTGTGGATCTCCTCGCCTATGGCTCTGCGCTTTTCTTCGTCGAATCGGCGCAGAGGCTGCTTCACGGGTCGGGCTCCAGCTCGGATATCCAGCGAGTGCTCGGCGACATCCCTCGGTATGCCGGGCATGTCCGAGGGACTCCACGCGAAGACGTCGGCGTTTGCGCGGAGAAAGTCGACGAGCACTGCTTCCTATTTGGGGTCAAGCTCAGAGCTGATCTGGATCTGCTTGGAGGCGTCGTTGCTGGGGTCGAGAGGGACGGATTTAACCGTCTCCACTGGCTCGAAGTTGCCGGCGTGGCGCTTCACGTCTGGCGCCTCCTTAGAGAGGCTCTCCAGGTCGGTGATGAGGGCCTCGAATTCGGCGAGGGCCTCGGCGTACTCCACGCACTCCACGTCGCATTCGTACGCGTGTCGGTATGTGGGGCCGACGGTGATGACCCCGTTGGGGCCCGACATCTTGAGCTTGAGGTAGGTGTAGTTGGGGACGACCATGAACTTGGCGTAGCATGGCCTCCCCAGCACTGCGTGGTAGGTTCCTCGAAACCCGACCACTTCGAACGTGAGGGTCTCCCTTCGAAAGTTGGAGGGTGTCCCAAAGCAGACGAGTATAGATCGAGTTGTTCGAGGGGCTGGACGCGTTTCCCGGGGATGATCCCGTGAAAAGGCGCAGCGCCTGCCCGGACCGAGGACAGATCGATCCGCAGGAGCCCGAGGGTCTCGGCGTAGATGATGTTGAGGCTGCTGCCCCCGTCCATGAGGACCTTAGTGAGCCTGACGTTGCCGATGACGGGGTCGACAACGAGCGGGTATTTCCCCGGGCTCGGCACGCGGTCGGGATGGTCGCCCTGGTCGAAGGTGATGGGCTTGTCGGACCAGTCTAGGTAGACTGGCGCCGCCACCTTTACCGAGCAGACCTCCTGACGCTCTTGCTTGCGGTGCCGAGCCGAGGCGTTCGCCACTCGCCCACCGTAGATCATGAAGCAGTCGTGGACCTCGGGGAACTCTCCTGCCTTGTGATCTTCATTCTTATCGTCGTCGCGGGCCCTACCACCTTCCGCAGGTGGCCTGACCTTGTGAAAGTGGCGCCGAAGCATGGCGCACTCCTCAAGGGTGTGCTTGACGGGCCCCTGATGATAGGGGCACGGCTCCTTGAGCATCTTGTCGAAGAGATTGGCACCTCCGGGAGGTTTCCGAGGGTTCTTATACTCGGCGGCGGCGACAAGGTCCGCGTCGGTGGCGTCGCGTTTCGCTTGCGACTTCTTCTTGCCTTTCTTCTTGGTGCTGCGCTGAGTTGACGCCTCGGGGACATCTTCCGGTAGGCGGCCCTAGGGCTGCTTGTCCTTCCGGAAGATGGCCTCAACTGCCTCCTGGCCAGAGGCGAACTTGGTGGCGAAGTCCATCAGCTCGCTCGCCCTGGTGGGGGTCTTGCGACCCAGCTTGCTCACCAGGTCGCGGCAGGTGGTGCCGGCGAGGAACGCGCCGATGACATCCGAATCAGTGACGTTGGGCAGCTCAGTGCGCTGCTTCGAGAATCGCCGGATGTAGTCCCGGAGAGACTCCCCTGGCTACTGGCGGCAGCTTCGGAGATCCCAGGAGTTCCCTGGGCGCACGTACGTGCCCTGGAAATTGCTGGCGAAGGCTTGGACCAGGTCGTCCTAGTTGGAGATCTGCCCCGGAGGCAGGTGCTTCAGCCAGGCTCGAGCGGTGTTGGAGAGGAACAGGGGGAGGTTGCGGATGATGAGGTTGTCATCGTCCGTTCCACCCAGGTGGCAGGCCAGCCGATAGTCCACGAGCCACAGTTCCGGTCTCGTCTCCCCCGAGTACTTTGTGATAGTAGTCGGGGTTCGGAACCGGGTCGGGAACGGCGCCCGTCGTATGGCCCGGCTGAAAGCCTGCGGACCGGGTGGTTCGGGCGAGGGACTCCGATCCTCCCCGCTGTCATAGCGTCCCCCACGCCTGGGGTGGTAGCCTCGACGCACCTTCTCGTCGAGGTGGGCTCGACGGTTGCGGTGATGGTGCTCGTTGCCGAGGCGACCCGGGGCCGTAGGCGCTGTGTTGTGCGTGCGCCCGGTGTGGACTGAGGCTTCCCGCATGAATCGGGAAGTCGCAGCGCGATGTTCCGAGGGGTTCCCCTGCCTTCGGGAGGCAGAGCTTTCGGCCCGTCGGACCGTGGTATCCTCCAGGAGATTCTTGAGCTCTCCCTGGATACGCCGCCCCTCGGTGGTAAATGGCTCCGGCATCGCGCGGAGAAGTATTGCCGCTGCAGCCAGGTTTTGGCCGACCCCACTGGAAACCGGTGGCGGCCTTACCCTGACATCGTCGGTGATGCGGTGCTGGATGCCCTGGGGTAGATGACGCACTTCTCCGGCCGGAGGTTGGCCTGCCCATTCCTGCCCAATGTCCCAACGGAACGGCTAAAGTGTTCCTGCTCCCCCGTCGAGCCTGGCCTGCATCTCGCGGATTTGCTCGAGCTGTGGGTCATGACCCCCGCCGGGACGGGGACCACAGCTAGCTCCCGAAGGATGTCAACGCGAGGCACAGTCCTAGGGGGATCACCGTTCTCTGGCATACCAAGATGGTTGCCTTCATCGGGACCCCATAGATTGACGTGGAAACATTCACGACTTGGGCCGCAGTCCTCGTCGCCGAGGCTGCGGCTACCGTCGGAACAGTCGGAAAGGCAGAAGTCGCATGCGGTCATAAAGTCCCGCATGGCACTGGGGTTACCAAGTCCGGAGAAATCCCAACTAAAGTCGGGCTCGTCATCTTCCTCGGAACCCGAGGGCCCGTAGGTTGAGACGGCCGTCAGCCGGTCCCAGGGTGACCGCATACGATACCCCGGAGGGTTTGGACTCGTCTCTATGAGAGCGTCCACCAAAGCGAAGTCGCTTGGTGGGTCGAGGCTGAATCTAAAAGGCACGAGATGGGAATCGGTCGGTACCTCTTGGTCGACGGGCGGTGACGAAGTCATGTCAGGGGCAGACTGCACCGTCGTCTCAGGTACGAGGGTGACGCCCAGCAAGTCCTTTGCGAGCGTGCTGGCGTCATCCGTTTGCTTGGGGTTGGCATGTTGCAGGGAGACGACGCTCGTCTTCGTCTCAGACGCGAGGTCGATGCCCGACGTGCCCCCCGTTGGGGCGCCGGCGCCGTCGACTCGCTCGACAGCCGACGAGGTGCCACCTCCTGCTTGGCCTTGGTTGCCCCGCCTCCTCCTCCGTCGGCAGGGGAGGGGACGGGACAAGCCCGAATGTTGTTCTCCCACCACGTGGGTAAGACGTCGTCGATTCTGCCGCCGGCGGGCAGGTTGTCGGCCGTCATTGTCGCTGTCGCGCGGCGGGGGAAGGAGTATCATGTCGTAGCTGCCGTCGAGGGACATGAACTCAAGAATCCCGAAACGGAGCACCGTCCCGGACTGGAAAGGTTGCTGGAGACTGCCCATCTGGAGCTTGACGGGAAGCTGTTCGTCGACACGCAGCAGGCCCCTACCTGGCGCGCCAACTGTCGACGTTTCGAACCCGGGGGGTCCCTGGACCGACGAGTAAATTGTCGCCGCGTGCCCCAGCCCAGATGGGTCGGCGCGAGACGGAGCGCGAAGGGGGGAAGAAGCCGGAGGGAGACAGGCATAAAAGGGGAAACCCGCGGCCTTCGTGTTTGTCCCACGCCCAGGTCGGGTGCGCTTGCAGTAGGGGGTTACAAGCGTCCACGCGGGAGGGAGCGAGCGGCTTACGCGAGCGCCATCCCGTCCTTCCCCGCGCGGCCCACCCTCTGTAAGAGGGCCCTAGACCTTTCTTTTATAGGTGTAAGGAAAGGATCCAGGTGTACAATGGGGGGTATAGCAGTGTGCTAACATGTCTAGCGGAGGAGAGCTAGTGCCCTAAGTACATGCCATCGTGGCAGCCGGAGAGGTTTTGGCACCCGGTTCGTGTGGTGTCGTGGTCGTCGGAGGAGCGCTGGAGCCTGGCGGAAGGACAGCTGTCGGGGCTGTCGAGTCCTTGCTGACGTCTCCTTGCTTCCGTAAGGGGGCTGAGATCCACCGTCGTCATAGAGCATGCAGGGCGCCATCATTACTTGTTTACCAGGACGAGCCAGATGGGACGCCGGTCTTGTTCCCCGTAGCCTGAGTTAGCTTGGGGTAGGGTAATGATGGCGCCTCATGTGACGTGGTCGGTCCGAGCCCTGGGTTGGGCGAGGTGGAGGCCCCTCCGAGGTCGAGGTCGAGTCTGTCTTCCGAGGCCGAGGTCGAGTCCGAGCCCCTGGGTCGGGCGAGGCGGAGACCGTCGGCTGAGGCCAGGGCTGAGTCCGAGCCCTGGGGTCGGGCGATGCGGAGTTCGTCGTCTTCTGGGGCTGAGCCCGAGTCCGAGCCCTGGGGTCGGGCGAAGCGGAGTTCGTCGTCTTCCGGGGCTGAGCCCGAGTCCGAGCCCTGGGGTCGGGCGAAGCGGAGTTCGTCGTCTTCCGGGGCTGAGCCCGAGTCCGAGCCCTGGGGTCGGGCGAAGCGGAGTTCGTCGTCTTCTAGGGCTGAGCCCGAGTCCGAGCCCTGGGGTCGGGCGAAGCGGAGTTCGTCGTCTTCCGAGGCTGAGCCCGAGTCCGAGCCCTAGGGTCGGGCGAAGCGGAGTTCGTCGTCTTCCAGGGCTGAGCCCGAGTCCGAGCCCTGGGGTCAGGCGATGCGGAGTTTCCTATGGCGCCTGAGGCCGGACTTGGCTGCTGTCAGCCTCGCTCTGTCAAGTGGCACAGCAGTCGGAGCGGCGCAGGCGGCGCTGTCCTCTTGTCAGGCCGGTCAGTGGAGCGGCGAAGTGACTGCGGTCACTTCGGCTCTGTCGACTGAAGGGCACGCGTCAGGATAAGGTGTCAGGCCACCTTTGCATTAAATGTTTGCGTTAAATGCTCCTGCGATACGGTCGGTTGGCGTGGCGACTTGGCCAAGGTTGCTTCTTGGCGAAGACTGGGCCTCGGGCGAGCCGAAGGTGCGCCCGTTGCTTGAGGGGGTCCTCAGGCGAGACGTGAATCCTCCGGGGTCGGCTGCCCTTGCCCGAGGCTGGGCTCGGGCGAGGCGAGATCGTGTCCCTTGAGTGGACCGAGCCTTGACTTAATTGTACCCATCAGGCCTTTGCAGCTTTGTGCTGATGGGGGTTACCTGCTGAGATTAGGAGTCTTGAGGGTACCCCTAATTATGGTCCCCGACAGACGTCAAACACACACACGCGCGCCCACACTGAAACACACAAGACGCCGCATCCCCTTAGGAACAACTTTTGAGTCTTTAAGCTCTGCATCCCCTTAGGAACGACTTTTGAGCTTCTTCACCTTATATTTCGGTGGCATTTAAGCTCTGCACCCCCTTAGGAATGACTTTAGAGCTTCTTCACCTTCTATTTTGGTGGAATTTTTGGCTCTACATCCCCTTAGGAACGACTTTTGAGCAGAAAACTTATGTTGCGCTTCCTTAGGAACGACTTTTTGTAGCTTCGTCATGCTCTGCATCCCCTTAGGGACGACTTTTGAGCAGAAAACTTACGCTGCGCTCCCTTAGGAACGACTTTTTGTAGCTTCGTCATGCTCTGCGCTCCCTTAGGAACGACTTTTGTAGCTTCGGAATTTGGTGAAGAAAACTTACTCTTTACTCATTGAAGCAGGCTCAATTATTACATGAAATCAAAAGTTAGTCCTTCGTTACTTGTTTTTCTTACAAAAATGAAAATGGCATAAAAGATAAAGGTACATCAATAGTAGGATATTCTTCAGTAGATATGCTTAGATTCTGGTACAGTGCTGTTGAATGTACGAGCTTCGGACTCCTCCCGGAAGTCACGTTGTTGTTGAACATGTTGATGCCCTTCTAGCTGCTGGCTTCGGGTATGAGTGGGTGGTACTGGTAATGGTGGTGGTAAGGGGAGCTTGGCCCAGGAAGCTTGAGAATGACTTTGAAAGTCGCCTAGAGGGGGGGTGGATAGGCGAAAACTGAAATTTATAACTTTTAAACACACTACAAGCCGAGGTTAGCGTTAGAATTAATATTAAGTCCGGGAGAGAGGGGAAACAAATCAACCAAGAAAATAAAGCGGATGACATAGTGATTTGTTTTACCGAGGTTCGGTTCCAAAGAACCTAGTCCTCGTTGAGGTGGTCACAAAGACCGGGTCTCTTTCAACCCTTTCCCTCTCTCAAACGGTCACTTAGACCGAGTGAGGCTTCCTCCTTAATCTCACGGGTCACTTAGACCCCGCAAGGATCACCACACAATTGGTGTCTCTTGCCTCGCTTACAAAGCACTTGAGAGTAAGAAGTGAGAAAGAAAAGAAAGCCAAGCCAAGCAAACAAGAGCAACAAGAAACACAAGTGATCCTCTCAAAAGTCCTAATGCGCTAGAATTGAATTGGGGACTTTGATCGGATTGGTGGCTTTGATTTGTGTCTTGGAGTGTTGCACTTTGCTCTTGTATTGAATGAGGAGTAGTGAATGCTTGGATGGTTGGAGTGGAGGTGGTTGGGGGTATTTATAGCCCTCAACCACCCAAACAACCGTTGGGGGTGGCTACTGTCAATGGGCGCACCGGACACTGTCCGGTGCGTCAGCCACGTCACCCAACTGTTAGGGTTCTAGCGGTTTCGATCGTTAAAACTTTGTCTTCTAGTGGCACTGGACAGTCCGGTGTCGCACCGGACAGGTACTGTTCACTGTCCGGTGCGCCTCTAGTGGCTGCTCTGACTTCTGCGTGAATTGTCCGCGCACTGTAGCATTTGCAGGTGTCCATTGCAGTCGACCGTTGCGCTGTTAGCCGTTGCTCCGCTTGGTGCACCGGACAGTCCGGTGAATTATAGCGGAGCGACGCATGAGAAACCCGAAGGTGAAGAGTTTGGACTTGTACGGTCTTGGTGCACCGGAGAGTCCGGTGCACCAAACCAGGGTACTCTTCAGTTTCTTTTGCTCCTTTCTTTTGAACCCTAATTTGATCTTTTTATTGGTTTGTGTTGAACCTTTATGCACTTGTAGAATATATAATCTAGAGCAAACTAGTTAGTCCAATTTATTTGTGTTGGGCACTCAACCACCAAAATTATTTATAGGAAAAGGTTAAACCCTATTTCCCTTTCAGACTTGCCGAAGCTACAGAAGCCGAAGGTTGTTGGTTGCCTACGTACTCTGGTACATAGGGAGAATAGCATGAAGCAGTATGTAAAACTTGCTTCAGCTGATTCTGCCGCGCTTCAGCTTCGGCAATCTCCTTTTGCTTCTGAATTGTAACTTGGCATGTTCTTGTAGTGTGGCCCTTGTCTTCTCCACAGAATAAGCAATAGAGCTTTCTGGGCTGATCCCCGTACCTTCCTCCGAAGCCCCTGTCGCCTCTACCCCTTGGAGCTGGTGGCCTGAATGAGCTTTGTTGCTGGCCCGAAGATTGGGAGCTGTGTTGTGGCCTTTGAGGCTGGCTTCCTCTGTCATCACTTAGACCATAATTATGGATTGATCTAACATGCCTGGGGTGTATTCTTCCACCAAAGCCCCTGGTCATCTCAGAAAAAATGTAGGCTTCTTCCCTTCTCTGGCGAAAATCATTATTAGCCGGATGTATTCATCCATCTTCTGAAGAAGCTTCTCCAGGATTTGTGGAGGTTTCCTGGCAAAGTACTGAGCCGTAGGTCTTGGCCGAAGTCCTTTGATCATGACCTCAATGACAATTTCATTAGGCACTGTCGGCGCTTGTGCTCTCAGACGTAGGAACCTTCGGACGTACGCCTCAAGGTACTCTCATGGTCTTGTGTGCACTGGAACAAGGCCTAAGCAGTGATCGGCTTCGTCTGAAACCCTTGGAAACTGGTGATCAACATGTCTTTAAGCTTCTACCATGACGTGATTGTCCCTGGTCGGAGAGAAGAGTATCATGTCTGGGCCACACTTCGAACTGCCATGACGAAGGACTTTGCCATGACAGCGGCATTGCCTCAATATGAGGATATTGTTGCCTCATAGCTCATCAAGAATTGCTTTGGGTCCGAGTGCCCATCATACATGGGCAACTAGGGTGGCTTGTAGGATTAGGGACATGGGATAGCCTGTAATTCTGTTGCCAGGGGAGAAGCATCATCAAAAGTAAAGTTACCATGATGGAAGTCATCGTACCATTCATCTTCGTTGAATGAGCTCTCTTGACGAAGCTCCCTGTGCTGAGGCCTTCGGTCCTGGTCATCTTGAGTGAGATGACGCATTTCTTCAGCAGCCTCATCAATCTTCTTCTAAAGAACGACGAGAGGAAGCATCTTTTCCTTTTTCCTCTGGACCTATTGATGAATGGCTTCGAGGTCCCTGATTTCTTGGTCCAGCTCTTCCTCCTGGGGTGTCGGACTAGTAGCCTTCCTTTTTTTGCTTCTAGCTTCGCGTAATGTGTTTTGGTTGACGTCCAGCGGCTGCAGTGCAGCCCCTAGCCCTGAAGATTTCTTCAGCGGCATGACGAAGGTCACAACTTGCTGAAGGTGGTCAAATGAGTTCACCGGAGGTGGGCGCCAATGTTGGTCACTTGTTCTCAAATGCTATGAGTTAAGAACAAGGCAACACAAATGTTAATGGTTAAAGACCTTCGTCCTTCGAAGCATTATCTCCCTTAGGATATAATGATCTTCAGACGAAGGTTATGAAGGACAAACCCTCATAATCTCAATATATAACAATAAAAGGCAGGAATATAAGAGACATATAGAGAACATGATCATATCAAAATATTAGATTATTTATATTCTTATTATATGATCAAATACAAATATTAATGATATTGAATTACATTTGTACCTTCGACTTGACAGAAGGTAAGAATCCAAGAGTGACGTGCGGGTGAATACAAAACAACGTGAACAGTACGGTGTTACTGTTCATCTATTTATAGGCACAGGACATAGCCTGTGTAAAATTACATCCATGTCCTTGACATTTACTATTGACTAAGGAGTAATCTGTCGAGGGCTAGACAACCTTTTCCCCTTTAGGTCGGTTTCATTTTCCATCGCTAAGCCGAAGCTTCTCCATCCATAGCTTCGGAATTGATTCATCCTTCTTCCAGGCCGCACCTTTCATACTGTGTGCACCTTCATCTCAAAGTCGAAGGTACCTGTGACAGTATATTATACTTGGAAAACATGTTAGTCGTGTTTTTGAGGACCTTCGAAAGACGAAGGCCCCCAACAGTCGTCCACCTAGTCGACGACTAGGAGCAATTAGTCGCTCGATCAGTCGAGTCTGCGCGACTGGGGTTTAGGATCCTAAAATTTTGATTTCGTGGGCTTTTTTGTTGGAGGCCTGGTTATAGGGAGATGGAACGCCAACGCTGTCTCTATAAACCCTTACCCGACGGTTCACGTCTCCTAATTTCATGGCATCTCGATCTCTTTCCTTTTCTTCTCTTCTTCTCTATTTTCCTAGCGGCTCCTTCTAGACTTCTCGTTCCAGACTTCACCGGCGATCATCAGCATGCGATTCCAGAATCCAGACTTCATCGGCCCCAGTTCACAGACACGCACAACCCTAGATCATCAGTGCGCGGTTCTAGACTTCGCCGACATGAGTTTATTTTCTGGAGGTATTCTTTTCTGTAGTTCTGTTCTTCATCCTTGTATGTGTTCTGTCATTCTGGACTTCTAGAGTTTTTGTTCTTGTACTCCATCCTATTCATGTAGACTTGTATCTGGGACTGGTAGTATTAGTAACTAGTAAGTGTTTCTTTGTTGTTTTCAGTTGGATACTTGGATTGGATGAACAAATGTCTTCTCTCAATTTCTTAAATCAGTATTCCGTATTGCTGAATTCATATCATGTTTACCCTATCCTTCATATATAGTTATATAATTACATACTATATAGTATAATGGTATATACATAGGTCCTGGATGAACAGGACGACTAGTAAACGACCAGGTCGACCTAGTCCACGACTAATCGAGATTAGTCGCCTGATCGTCCCCCAATTCGACTAGCTGGTCGAGCGACCAGAAAACATAGGTGCATAGCAAATTAGGAATCGAGAAAGGCCCTCATTTAGTTTGAGGGACTAAAAATTAGTTGTTATATTTTAGTTTCATTTAGTCTATAAATTGTCAAACGGTGTGCTAAAATAGAGACTAAACAATTTTAGTCTCTAGTCTCTCAAAGGTTAACTAAAAGTGAATAAACCATATTAATTCCACTTTTTGTCTCTCCTTTATTTCAGTTGCACTAGTAGCAGGAGAATGTTAAGGGATATTTTGATCATCTTATGATTTATTTAATGTGTTTTGAATAATTTTAGTCTCTAGAATCAAACAAGGTAGGGATTAAACTTTAGTGCTATAATTAAACTTTAGTCTCTGGACTAAATAACATTTAATGTATTTTGAATAATTTTAGTCTCTAAAACCAAACAAGGTAGGAGCTAAACTTTAATACCATAATTAAACTTTAGTATATGGACTAAAGAACCAAACAGGCCCCAATAGATCGAGGGAGACCGATTAAGGCATACTCGGACCCGTTGTCGCTCCTTATCTTCTTCACCTTGAGCTCAAACTCATTTTGAGCTCTCCTTAGGAAGCGCTTGAGGGTCCCTTGGGTTTCAGATTTATCCTGCAAAAAGAATACCCAAGTGAAGCGAGAAAAATCATCAACTATAACAAGTCCATACTTACTTCCTCCTATACTTAGATAGGCGACGGGTCTGAAGAGGTCCATATGAAGTAACTCCAGGGGTCTTGATGTTGTCATCACATTTTTGGCATGATGAGAGCTTCCCACCTGTTTACCTGCTTGACAAGCTGCACAAGGTCTATCTTTTTCGAAAGTTACATTAGTTAGACCTGTCACGTGTTCTCCCTTTAGAAGCTTGTGAAGGTTCTTCATCCCCACATGTGCTAAACGGCGATGCCACAACCAGCCCATGCTAGTTTTAGCAATTAAGCATGCATCTAGACCGGCCTCCTCTTTTGCAAAATCAACTAAATAAAGTTTGTCGTCTAGTACACCCTTAAAAGCTAATGAATCATCACTTCTTCTAAAGATAGACACATCTACATTTGTGAATAAACAGTTATATCCCATATTACAAAGTTGACTCACAGACAATAAGTTATATCCAAGCGATTCAACTAAGAACACATTAGAAATAGAGTGCTCGGATGAAATAGCAATTTTTCCTAACCCTTTCACCTTGCCTTGGTTCCCATCACCAAATGTGATTGAATCTTGAGGATCCTTGTTCTTGATGTAGGAAGAGAACATCCTCTTTTCCCCCGTCATGTGGTTTGTGCATCCGCTGTCGATAATCCAGCTTGAGCCCCTGGATGCATAAACCTGCAAGGCAAATTTAGGCTTGGGTCTTAGGTACCCAACTCATGTTGGGTCCTACAAGGTTAGTTACAATAGTCTTAGGGACCCAAATGCAAGTCTTGTCTCCCTTACATTTGGCCCCTAATTTCCTAGCGATTACCTTCTTATCCTTTCTACAAATAGCAAAGGAAGCATTGCAAGCATAATAAATTGTAGAAGGTTCATTCATTACTTTCCTAGGAACATGAACAATATTTCTTCTAGGCATATGATGAACAACATTTTTCTTAGCCAAATTTCTATCATGCATAATAGAAGAACTAGAAGCAATCATGGCATGAGAATCAAAAGCATCATAACTTCTATAAACATTCCTAGAATGTCTCCTATCATGATACATGAAAGCATGGTTCTTTTGAGCACTACTAGCCATAGGGGCCTTCCCTTTCTCCTTAGCGGAGATGGAAGCCTTATGGCTTGTTAAGTTCTTGACTTCCCTCTTGAAGCCAAGACCATCCTTAATTGAGGGGTGTCTACCAATCGTGTAGGCATCCCTTGCAAATTTTAGTTTGTCAAATTCACTCTTGCTAGTCTTAAGTTGGGCATTAAGACTAGCCACTTCATCATTCAATTTAGAAATTGAAACTAGGTGTTCACTACAAGCATCAACATTAACATCTTTACACCTATTGCGAACTACAACATGTTCTACACAAGATGTTGATTTATTAGCTATTTCTAACTTAGCACTCAAATCATCATTTATGCTTTTTAGGCTAGAAATAGAGTCATGACATGTAGATAATTCACAAGAAAGCATTTCATTCCTTTTAATTTCTAAAGCAAGGGATTTTTGTGCCTCTACAAACTTATCATGTTCTTCATACAAAAGATCCTCTTGCTTTTCTAATAACCTATTTTTATCATTCAAGGCATCAATTAATTCATTAATCTTATCAACCTTAGTTCTATCTAGGCCCTTGAATAAACATGAATAGTCTATTTCATCATCGCTAGATTCTTCATCACTTGAAGAAGCATAAGTACTAGTATTATGAGTGCTTACCTTCTTTTCCCTTGCCATGAGGCAGGTGTGATGCTCGTTGGGGAAGAGGGCCGACTTGTTGAAGGCGGTGGCGGCGAATCCTTCGTTGTCGGAGTCGGACGACGAACAATCCGAGTCCCACTCCTTTCCAAGGTGTGCCTCGCCCTTAGCCTTCTTGTAAGCCTTTTTATTTTCCCTCTTGTTCCCTTGTTCCTGGTCACTATCATTATCGGGACAATTAGCGATAAAATGACCAATCTTACCACATTTGAAGCATGAGCGTTTCCCCTTCGTCTTGGTCTTGTTGGGATGCTCCTTGTGACCCCTTAGCGCCGTCTTGAAACGCTTAATGATGAGGGCCATCTCTTCCTCATTGAGTCCCGCCGCCTCAACTTGTGCCACCTTGCTAGGTAGCACTTCCTTGCTCCTTGTTGCTTTGAGAGCAACGGTTTGAGGCCCGTGGATTGGGGCGTTCAACGCATCGTCAACGTATCTTGCCTCCTTGATCATCATCCGCCCGCTTACAAACTTTCCAAGTATCTCCTCGGGCATCATCTTGGTGTACCTAGGATTCTCACGAATATTGTTCACAAGATGTGGATCAAGGACAGTAAAAGACCTTAGCATTAGGCAGACGACGTCGTGGTCCGTCCATCGCGTGCTTCCATAGCTCCTTATTTTGTTGACGAGGGTCTTGAGCCGGTTGTACGTTTGGGTTGGCTCCTCGCCCCTGATCATTGCGAATCTCCCAAGTTCGCCCTCCACCAACTCCATCTTGGTGAGCATGGTGACGTCGTTCCCCTCATGTGAGATTTTGAGGGTGTCCCAAATCTGCTTGGCGTTATCCAAGCCGCTCACCTTATGGTATTCATCCCTGCACAATGAAGCTAGAAGAACAGTAGTAGCTTGTGCATTTTTGTGAATTTGCTCATTAATGAACATGGGACTATCCGTACTATCAAAGTGCATTCCACTTTCTACTATCTCCCATATACTTGGATGGAGAGAGAACAAGTGGCTACGCATTTTGTGACTCCAAAATCCGTAGTCCTCTCCATCAAAGTGGGGGGGTTTACCGAGGGGAATGGAAAGCAAATGAGCATTGGAACTTTGCGGAATACGAGAATAATCAAAGGAAAAGTTTGAATTAACCGTCTTCTTTTTCTCGTAGTCGTTGTCAGTCGTCCTTTTGGGAAGAGGAAGATTCGTCGCTGTCGTAGTAGACTATCTCCTTGATGCGCCTTGTTTTCTTCTTCCTCCCGTCTTTTCTTTTGTGGCCCGAGCCTGAGTCAGTAGGCTTGTCATCCTTTGGATCATTGACGAAGGACTCCTCCTTATCATTGACCACCATCCCCTTGCCCTTAGGATCCATCTCTTCGGGCGATTAGTCCCTTTCTTGAAGAGAACAGCTCCGATACCAATTGAGATCACCTAGAGGGGGGGGGGGGGGGTGAATAGGTGATCCTGTGAAACTTGAACTTTAATGCCACAAAACTTTGTTAGGAGTTAGCACAATAAAGCCAAGTGGCTAGAGAAGAATCCTTGCAAGACACGATAACCACAAGAAGATTAATCACAGATAGACACAGTGGTTTATCCCGTGGTTCGGCCAAGTTCAACACTTGCCTACTCCACGTTGTGGCGTCCCAACGGACGAGGGTTGCAATCAACCCCTCTGAAGCGGTCCAAAGACCCACTTGAATACCACAGTGTTTTGCTTTGATTACTATATCCCGCTTGCGAGGTATCTCCACAACTTGGAGCCTCTCGCCCTTACACTTTGATGTTCACAAAGAAGCACAGAGTAAGGGATGGATGAGCAACACACACAAGACACAAAATCAGAGCGACAATACGCACACAAGTCACAACACGAGCTCTCAACACAACTCAAAGAGTTCTCTACTCAAATGGAGCTCTAGTTGCTATCACAAAGAATCGAATGCGCGGAATTGAAGTCTTGGTGCTTATGAGTGCTTAGAGAATGCTTGATGTATTCCTCCATGCGCCTAGGGGTCCCTTTTATAGCCCCAAGGCAGCTAGGAGCCGTTGAGAGCATTCCAGGAAGGCAATTCTTGCCTTCTGTCGCCTGGCACACCGGACAGTCCGGTGCACCACCGAACATTGTCTGGTGCGGATTTCTTTCCTTCTTTGGCGAAGCCGACCGTTGGTGGTTCAGAGCCGTTGGCGCACCGGACACTGTCCGGTGCACACCGGACAGTCCGGTGCTCCCTTCTGACCGTTGGCTCTGCCACGCGTCGCGCGCGGATTACGCGGCCGACCGTTGGCCGGGCCGACTGTTGGCTCACCGGACAGTCCGGTGATTTATAGTCGTACATCACCGTCGAAGTCCCGAGAGCGGCCAGTTCGCCAGATCTAGCCTGGCGCACCGGACACTGTCCGGTGCACCACCGGACACTGTCCGGTGCACCCAGACTGAGCAGACTCTTGGCTGCTTCGAGCCAAGCTTTTCCAATTGTATTTTCTCTGATTCTAGCACTTAGACAATCATGTTAGTACACAAAAAACAATGTACTAAGTCTAGAATCATACCTTTGTATTGATTTGCACCTTATCCACCATTTGGCATAGTTTATCACTTAAGCACTTGTGTTGGACACTAAATCACCAAAATACTTAGAAATGGCCCAAGGGCACATTTCTCTTTCAAATATTGACATCATAATCCACCGCGCTTTGAAGAATTGGCATCGACCCTGCTTGATGACTATTAGCAGCTGCGCTTTTCCCTTTTTTCCCCTATCACTACTAGTGTCTATCATCATGTGTGTGTTCTTGGGTGTGAACTTTGTGTGCGTTGCTTCCATTCACAACTTCGATGATCAACACCGGCAAGTCCGGACACCTCTTCTTCCCCAACCTGTCTCTGTTGTGCTTGTTTAGCAATTGTGTATTTCTCTTGTGTAAAGCCCAAAATTGATATAAAATAATAATAAAATTAATAGATAAATAAATAAGTGGGTGTTTTGGGGATTCCTTGAATTCCTTTTTATTTTTCTTTGTGCATACTCAATTATGGGAATTAAAGTAGTTAAATAGCAAATAAATAAATATGGGATTATGCATCTCATGCTGAAGCTATTGTATTGTTGCACTTTGTATTCAAATTTGTGGGATTATGCAACCGAATCCTCACCAGCCGCCTGGAACCATGGACTTGGCCCCGCGCATGCCCGGACTCTCCCCGCCTTATATAATTCGGCCGCTCTCGCTGTGTCATCTATCTCGATTAACCGTGTCGTGCGCCATTGACGAGGGGAGAGAGAGAGAGCAAGAAAGGATGGCGCCGCCGCGAACTAGATCCTGTCGTGCCACTGGATTTAATGTGTCAAGTGATGAAGGAGATCCGTTGGACCTCGCCTCGGGTGTGCGGGTCCCAGCGAAGCTGGGGAGATCGCTGGGGTGCAATCGATTGGAATTCGTCGTGTGCCCGAGCCATGCCATGGGCAGCATGTTCTGTCGCACGTCTCGTAGTAAGAACTTGTCCATTAAGTTCATCGTATGCCTTCTTTATTTTGCACCGGGTTGCTTCGAGCTTAGGGCACTTGGACGCTGGCTGGAAGAACTTCGGCGAGTTTCCGTCGCGGTGCGGGGTCGGCGCCGCCGCGTCCTCGTGCTGATAGGAGAAGACAAGCTCCTGGCCATTTGATCAGACGCTAGCGACTGTGATTAGATCTAGCTAAACCTTTTTGGGGCTTCAATCCGTGCCGTCCGGATCTGATCGGGCGGACGTGATGGGTTTGGGGATTCATAAAATCGGGACCCTAGGATTTAGATCTCGCGACTGGAGAAGCGTACCGGTTCATCTTATGCGAGCTCTAATCTGAGCCCTTGGTTTAGGATCGAGTGGCTTAGATCGTTTGGTACCCCCTTCGTCGAGGATTATTTGCATATGAGCCCCTGCTTTTTATTCAAATCGCTTGCAGCCTCAGTCTGTTATAAAACCATCACAAGGTAGTCCTAGAATTTGTAGAATCCACCCTATGCTTCTAGTAAATGGTGACCGCAGCCCAGGAGAAGAATAAAAGGGATAAAACAATTCAGAAAATGATTTTTAGTTTAGAAATAATTCTAGAAACTTGTTTAATTCATTTTAACTCCAAATTGATTCATTCCAGTTGCAATAATTTTGTTTTAATATTGTTTATCATCTAGTATCTTTGTTTAGCTATGAAATTTGAATTAAAATTATTCACTTAACTTATTCTATACTAAGCACTTAATAACTTCAAAAATTCATAACTCCCCCGTTTTAATTCTGAATTGACTCGTTCTAGTTGCATTAGCTTCGTATAAATATTTACTACGCAGTAGCAACATTGATTATATGATATCCCATACTTTTATAATTAGGTAACTAATTTGGTTAATCTATGTTTTCGGGGTTAGCTTATTCTAATATTAATATAGTTTCATGATCTGAGGGTTATCTTTGGCCTAAAAGATGATTTATAATCAAGTAATGACTTAGATTAAAGTCCAGTTAACTAATTATTGGGGGCCTTCGTCTTCCGAAGGTCCTCAAAAACATAATTTAACAATGTTTTCCGAGTGTAATATGTGAACAGGTGCCTTCGGTCTCGGATCAGAATCACACAGTGTGAAAATCACGAACAATACGAAGGTTGACGCAGTGCCGAAGCTACGTGCAAGGGAGCTTCGGCATGACGATAGAAAAGGGAACCGACTTAAAAGGGAAAAGACTATTTAGACCTTGGTGGATTACCTTAAAGTTATTAGCAAATGTAAAGGGTCTGAATGTAATTTTACACGGGTTGTGTCCCGTATCTATAAATAGATGAACAGTATCCCCGTACTGTTCACGCGGACTGGTACTTGCTCTTGCGTCACGCTTGTACTTTTTGCCTTCTGTCAAGTCGAAGGTACCTTTGTAATTCAATATTGTTTCTGCCTTTTCATGGTAATATAATAAGAATGAATTAACAACGTTATATGATTGTTCATGTTGTCTCTTATATTTCATGTGCTTCTTCTTTTATTAATATATACTGCAATGATGAAGGTATGTCCTTCATGACCGTCGTTCGAAGATCATTATATCCTAAGGGAAATAATGTTTCGAAGGACGAAGGGCATTAACATTTAATATCTTGTGTTGCCTTGTTCTTAATTCATAGTATTTGAGAACAAGTCCCCAACATTGGCGCCCACCTCCGGTGAACCCTTTTTTTGACCACCTTCGGCAAGCACTGACCTTCGTCATGCCACCTAAGAAAGCTTCAGCGCCAGGGGCTGCCGCACTGCAGCCATTGGACCCGAACCAGGAGACCCTTTCTCTTCGAGAGGCCCGAAGCCAGAAGAGGAAGGCCACTAGTCCAACACTTCCGGAGGAGGAGTTGGACCAAGAAATCAGAAACATGGAGATAATACATCAGCAAGTGCAAAGGAAGAAGGAGAAGATGGCCCTGTTGGCTGATCTTCAAAGGCAGATCGACGAAGCCACTGAAGAAGTACGCCATCTTGTTCAAGACGAACAAGATCAAAGGCCCCAACACAGGGAGCTTCATCAAGAAGGCTTGTTCAACAACAATGGATGGTATGATGATTTTAATCATGATACCTTTACTTTTGATGATGCATCTCCCTTGGCAGCAGAACTGCAGGCTATCCCATGGCCCCCATCATACAAGCCACCTCACCTTCCCATGTATGATGGGCATTCAGACCCGAAGCAGTTTTTGATGAGTTATGAAGCAACTATATCTTCATATGGAGGCAATGCAGCTGTCATGGCCAAGTCCTTCGTCATGGCAGTTCGGAATGTGGCCCAAACATGGTATTCTTCTCTTCGGCTAGGGACCATCACTTCATGGCAGAAGCTCAAGGATATGCTGGTGACAAGTTTCCAAGGCTTCCAGACGAAGCCAGTCATAGCTCAGGCCTTGTTTCAATGCACGCAAGATCACGAGGAGTACCTTCAGGAATATGTACGAAGATTCTTGCGTCTCAGAGCACAAGCGCCTATAGTGCCCAATGAAATCGTCATTGAGGCCATGATTAAGGGGCTTCGTCCAGGACCTACTATTCAGTATTTCGCTAGAAAGCCCCCACAAACTCTGGAGAAGCTGCTTCACAAGATGGATGAGTACATCCGGGCTAACAATGACTTCCGCCAAAGAAGGGAGGAAGCATACATGTTCTCTGAAATGACCAGGGGCTTTGAAGGAAGAATCCACCCGAGGCACGTCAGGTCAATTCACAACTTCACCTAGACTGATGACAGAGGAAGTCAATAGCAGAGGCCGCAGTATTCTTTGCAAGCTTCGAGGCAACAACAAAGCTCTTTCCGGCCGCCAGCTCCAAGAGGCAGAGGCGCCAGGGGCTTCGGAGGAAGATATGGGGACCAGCCCAGGAAGATCTACTGCCTATTTTGTGGTGAAGACAAGGGCCACAATACAAGAACGTGTCAAATCACCATCCAAAAGCAAAAAGAGATTGCAGAAGCCGAAGCCCGGCAAAGTCAACCGAAGAAGGTCCTGCACACTGCTTCATGTCATTCACCCTACATACTAGAATATGTGGGTAATCATCCCGCAGCTTCTGTTGCTTCGGCTAGCCAGCCACAAGTTTCTTGGCCACAGCTTCCACCTCTGCCACCACTACAGCCTGCCTACTCACGAGGTCAGCAGCCAGAAGGGAGTCATCTAGCCCATCAGCAACAAGATTTCAGGGAGGGGTCCGAAACTCGCACAGTTAATAGTACTGTGCCAGAATCAAAACATATATATTGAGAGATATCCTACCTTTGGCACAGTTTTACATTCACTGTCGTTTTCTTTTTAATAAGGAACAATCAATGTAAACCTAGTTTTCTTGTTATTTTTTAATTTCCTGTACTAGCTTCGTTTATGTCAAAATGAAATATACCTTCGTCATAGACTTACGAGAATGCCGAAGCTACAAAGAGATATTCCTTTAGGAATGCAGAGCTAAAAATTGCAATAAAAGTTTCACCGAAGCTACAAAAAGTCGTTCTTAAAGAGCGCAGCGTAAGTTTGCCAAAGCTTCAAAAAGCCGTTCCTAAGGGAGCGAAGCGTAAGTTTTCTGCTCAAAAGTCGTTCCTTAGGGAATGCAGAGCCAAATATCACCGAAATATAAGGCGAAGCGCGAAAAGTCAACGTGAATACCACCGAAATAGACGGCGAAGAAGTTCAAAAGACGTTCCTTAGGGAATGCAGAACTTACACCGAAAAATAAACGGTGCAGCCGAAAAATAAACGGCAAAGAGGTTTCAGTCATTCCTTAAGGAATGAAGATTGTGGATGAAGCTTCGGATGGGTTCATACATTAGCATCATTCTTTGCATCATATCATCGCATCATATCGCATAGCATCACATCATACATAATATGACATCAATGGCATCAATTGAAAACGAGGCCGATCTTCGGGCAATGCTTTATAAAAAATGAAAAGATGCCAAGGCACAAAGTAAGCTGAGAATCACAGCTTCATCAGTTCTGATGCGGAAAAAGGGATCTATTGTTTACCAAGCATTGATGTTTTACAAAGTATGGATGATTTTTACGAAGCATAAAAGCTCTTCTTTACGAAGCATGAAAAGAAGGGAAGGTGTTTTTTCGCCACAGGCTCAAAAACGGTATGTAAAAAAAGTTTCATGCTCGCAAAGAATTGAATTACAAACCACTCATATGTTACATTCACATCTATAAGTACTGAATATTACAAACATAGTTCAGCAAATGTTACATTAATATTCTAGAAAATGTTTTACAATAGCTACTCTTCTTCCTTCAGAACTTTTTCTGCAGCTTCGGTTAGCAGCTTGGTAACAACTTCATCTACAATAGCTTCGTCCATATTAATAATTTCTATCGTTTTCTTTGTCTCTGGGTCGGCCAGTGGGTCGAATGGCTCTGGGGGAGGAGATAGTTCAGCTGCGGTAGAAGACATAAATTAGTTCGAAGTCACAAAAATAAACAACAAAGCTAAAAGCCATTAAGTGATACCTATTCGTCTTTCGAGTTCCGCAACTTTTTCAGCTTCTTTCGTTGCTTCTCGAGCGTCATGAATATCTTTTTCGCTTTTCTTCATTATTTCATGAGCCATCCCTCGGCCGCCATTTTCCCAGATATCAGTGAAAATTTTTCCACCTATTGAACTCGCTTCGGCCGAGGGGTCCTTCGTATCGTCGACGGAGAAGGCAGCTTCGGCCTGGGCCAAGTTTTTAACATGTTCACAACCTGCCTTCTCCAAAATGGCTGCAACCCCCCTCGCACCAGAGAATGCACAGACGTCCCCGCGGTCACTCAAAATCTCCTCAAAAGCTTCGGCTTCATTGCTGATCCACTCGATGACGCCCTCAGGGTCGCCCCGTACGAAGTTGTCTTCGTTTGAGTAGGCGCCCACATTGGTGAAGCTAGTCTTTATCTTTTTACACATTCCACAGATTTTTCAAAACATCTTTCTTTTGATGCGCGAAGCTCTGCAACTGTTTTTTCAAAATAATTTCTCCAGTACTCACTGGCATCTCGGTCAGCTTCGGCAACAACGCATTTTAATTTGGCCTCAGCTAGTTGTTTTCGAAGGTCTTCAATCTCATTCTTTTGAATTTCAGATTGAGCCTTAAAGTTAGCTTCATCCCCCTTTACTTTGTCCACCAATGTAAGTAGAATTTTGTCTTTTTCCGTGGCTTCGTTTCTCAGCTTGATAACCTATGTTCGAAGGTTGTTGAGAGCAATAGTGCAACTCTCGTCTTCAGCATTCTTTTGCGCCCTTAAGGCATTGCTAAGTATTAAGCCCTACAAGAAAGAATGAATGGATTAACATGAGAACAAAAGACTCTATTACAGAATCCATAAAATTCAAAATTCACAATTTTTGTACCTTCAGACTATTGTATGCAAGGCTATCAGCAATATCGTCCTTCGTCATGGCACAGAGGCCAGCTTCGAGCTTCGGAAAGCCCATACTTCTGGCCATGTCCCAGCAGACGGACAATTCTTTGTTGTCTGAGAGGCAATACAAAAAATCATCTTCATCCGTACCATTAAACACTAAGGCCCCTTTCGGGTACTTCAGTTCTCGGGCATAGTGTTTAGCTTCAAAAATTTCTTCCTCAGATAACCTTTTTCCCGAAGCATGTCGAATAACATAATTAAGGTCTTCGGAAGGTTCTTCGGGAGTAGGAGCGACAACTTTTTTAGGCAAAGTCTATTCTATAGCCTCTTCCTCCGTTGCTTTCTCTCCAATTTCCGAGGGTTTTTCCTTAGCAGGCTCTGAAGGCCCAGCTTCAGCACTAGCCTGGCTCATTGCAGCTTTGGCTTCGGTCAATTTTGTTTTGGCTTCAATTTGCATTTTCGAAGCCTTGGCAATTTTCCCTGGAGTAGAGCTTGAAGCCTTTACCGTTTCTAGCACATCTAGTACGCTTGCCATCCTTCTTCTTTTGGGAGTGGCCGCAAGACCTTTTTGTATCTTTGGCATTGTTACTTCCACCGAAGGGCTTAAAACTTCTAACATTTTTGTTCCTTCAGTCTTTGGCTTTTCGGCCTTATCTTTACTAGTTTTTGCCTTAGCTTGTTCGGCTGAGGGTGCCTTCGGCATGGTGGCCGGTTCTTCAGCCTTCTGTGTAGGAGGAATTGGCTCCTTCGGATCAGCAGCTGAAGAAGTCTTCCCGCCAAACTCGGGCACCACGACCGGCTCAATATAATAGGACCGGTGAGTGAGGACTTTCAACTTTTTACTCTTCGGCGCTGGCTCGCTTGGAGCAGCCAAAGCGGCAACCTGTCTAGAAGTTGCACCCTTCCTTTTCTGCCCCCGTGGCAGGTAGCGATAGTCAGGGTACACAAATCCAATAGCATCAAAAATCCTATTTAATCTTTTCTTTTTTCGGCTCCTGAAGGCTGCAGATAGTGCATTATCTTCGGACTTGGAATATGCTCCAAGTAACTCATCGCTAGTATTTTCAACAGACTTCAGCCAGTCATCATCTAGTTCGACAAACTGGTCTCCAAACCTGAAGGTGTACTTCAATCGAACCAGGCCGCCTTCGCTAGGGTTAGTGATGGTTTCTTTTGGCATTTCCCAGCTGTCTATCAGTGGCCATATCCTGTAGGCTACATGTTCCTGAACTAAGTCTGTTGTCCCAATAAAAGAGCAAACTGTGCTGAAGGCCCTTCGGCATGCTTCGGCTGCCTCATCAATTTCTACCTTCGGCTTTTGGAGGCCGAAGCGGGACCAGATGGGGCGCATGATGATCTCTTTAATGTCTTCTCTCGCCTTCAAATCATTTTTCACATAAAACCACTCTTCCATCCAGGCCCCGGGTCATCTCTTCCGAAACGTTGGCACTGGGTAGCTTACGCCAGAGCGAGCAATGAAACTATATCAACCAAAATTGTTATGATATTGTTCTTTACCCCAGGGTTTCATCTCATATGAAAGCTCGTGCATACTTGTCACACCCGGATTTTAGGGGCACCAAGACCCGGGCGCGAACATAATCACCAGGTGTGCTGGGACCAAGTCTCACACATATGATGAATCATGGCACAAGATCGAATGTCACATCTTTACTATATAATAGGAGTTCTATACAAAATATATAAATAATTACATTATAAGGAGACAACGGTCCAACAACCCAAAGTTGACTGGGAGACGACGGCCTAGACCTCTCACGAACACATCGCAGCATCCTCCATGCGCCTCATCCCGTGGTACCTGTTCTTGACCTGTGTGGGGGGGTGTGAGACAACAAGAGTGAGCTCACATACGTTCATCGCTCAACAAGTTGTGGGGAATAATGTGCATGAACTCGCCAAAGGTGGGAGCTCACGTGAAGTGTAAGGCTTACCAAAGAGGATGGTTAGAGCTGAGCATTGCTTTTAAAGTTGGTCAAAATTTTATTAGCAGTTACTAAGTATAAGTAAATACCAAACCAATTAAGAAAAGTAATAACATCACCTGCGATGCAATGCATATGACAAATTGAATTTAGTTCCATAAATTAATCATGTGAGGGTCCGAGCTGCTCATGACCGTGAGCACGGCTAGTATACCAGTTTTACACTCTGCAGAGGTTGCACATCTTTACCCACAAGTCATGTTACCCATTTGCCACGGGGTTGTACGGGCCCCATACACCTCTACCAAGGAAGCGAGGCAGGGTAACACTACGAGGCCTTTACAAAGTTCCACTAGCTTCAGAAAACCCGCTACAGTTTATAGGAAGCTTCAATGCAGGGATCCCTTGCCTGACCGCCATCGCAGCAAAATCAACCAAGGACCTCCCTACACTGACCACTCCCCTACTGCCCTTGCCCCTTTCGGGTAAGGTAGTCCTCCACTAGCTTTCCTAATTAATCAGCCAAGGGCCTTCCATTATACCCTTGTGGTAGCACTGTTTTCCCGGGTGGTCGCTCCATGTTCCAATTAACATAATGATCTTATCATGAACAATAAATAACAACGGATAACAAAAGTATAATCATGAATAATGTGTATCTCAATGCCCAAATCCACATAAAGCACTAGCAAGTACTACCCAGAAGTTTTGTGGTAAACAAGGCATAAAGATAGTCAAACTAGGGTGACCTATTGGGTCCCATCAAAATTAACCTATGCAGATCATTATGATTAATCAGAACATGAATGGGTAAAAAGAAGTGATCAAGGGCACAACTTGCCTGAGACTTGAGATTCCAGGTACCAACTTGCTCTTCAGGTGACTCGTGACCTCACGCTAGTCGTAGCAATACAGACAAACATGTATAGGCAAAATTAACATCACACCAAGCATAAGAATAACTGAGTAATAATAATCTACGCGAAGCTACGAGGTCGTAGGAACAAGAAACATTAAATTCGGAGCTACAGTTGTTAAGTTATGAATTTCTGAAATTATTAAGCACTTAGAATAGATTAATTCAAATGAATAATTCTAATTCAAGTTTCATGGCTAAACAGTGTTACTAGTTGATAGACAATATTAAAACAAAACTAATGCCACTGGAATGAATTAATTTAGAGTTAAAATGAATTTAATATGAATTATACAAGTTTCTAGAATTATTTTTGTATTGAAAATCAAATTCTAAATTCTTTTATCTGATTTTCCTTAAGCTCTGGACCGCAAATCAAATTCTATAAAGTGCAAGGGCTAAACTACAAACTTTCCCAAACTCAGTGAACAACCCGACTGGACGGCGGGTTAATTCACCGAAACCCGAGGGGCTCTTTTTGAAAATGGCCGCGACGAAGGGGTATGGATAAGCCCTGGCCGCCCGATTAGAGATGGAGGGCCCAGATCACATCAGGACGACATCAGACTGATATAGGCCCATAGCCGTTGGATCTTAGTTCAAGCGCTCAGATTAAATCCGAGCCCTGCGAACCGGTACTCAAATCTAGCCATCGGATCAAGATCCTATGGTCCAAAATCTCTCCCTCGCATTAAACCGTCCTGACCCTTGGATTTCCAATCCACGGCCGAAAACAAACCTCTTACCTCAATTCTTCATCGCGCATCCAACGGTCCTCCTTCATCTTCTTCCCGCGGGGTAGCCAAAACTGTGGTCGCTCCCCGCCGCTGTGGTGTCCGCCGACCAAGCCTTGTCCGCCCGATGATCCCCACCCTCTCGTGCTCCGGCAGGGTGGCAGCGCAAGATCTTTAGGCACCAGGGCAAGGGTCCCACAGAGCATGACGGCGCGGCCAGATCCCATGGCGGCGGCTGGGCGTGAACCGAGGAGAAGAGGGAGCGGCAACCCTCCATTGCCGCAGCGGTGCTGCACGGTTTGTCCACGGAGTCGCCTTCTAAGCACCGACGCAGGGAGATCACGATCTAGTTCTTCTCTCTCCAGGCGATGGAGCTCTGCACCAGTGGTAGCGACGCTTCACGGCGGCCTCAATCTCGCCCACGCACCCAGGCGGCCATCCCTGACCACAGTGCGGACTTCAATCGGCGATGCAGGCCAAGGACTGCGACGGCGACTCCATTCTCACCTCCCTCGGATCTCACGGTGGCAGACGTCGCCCATGATTTGGAGGAGCTGCGAGGGTGCGGCACACCGTATTTATGCTCTGGGATAGCTTAATCTCCGAGCTAAAACCCCGGTTAATCCGCGGCGTTAGTTACAATCCACGGATTTGGTTTTGGCGGCTACCTCGGTTTTGGTTTGTTACGGTGGAGGGGATAGAGATGACAAGATGGTCCCACATGTCAACGAGCTGAAGACGCATGCCAAGGGGAGAGTGAGGCTGGCACATGGGACCCGCCTGTCGGCGCGGGATGCCCAAACCTGCAGTATGGGCCGCGTGGGAAACTGGGCCGGTGCGGTGGCAACTCAACTTGGGCCGAGATGGGGCGAATCCGGCCCAAGCGCATGCAGTTTTTGTTTTCTTTTCTATTTCAGTTCTTCTCTTTCTATTTAAATTCAAAAACTTCAAGCTAATTTCAGATTTATGATTTGCATTTTCAGATGTCCAATCTCAGATATAATCCAAATGTGATTATAAATCCTATTATTTTTATATGATTATTTATTCTCCTTCTATTCTCAAATTCTAGATGATTATTACAATTTCTTTCCTTCTTTTTTATTTTGTATTTTCATTTATAATTTGAGGTCATTTTTATGTTTTCAATAAAATGCATCATAACATAATCATCAACAAGAGATGTACCCTTCTTTCTTTATTTATTGGTTACTTAATTAATTTAATACCAATGATTGGTTATAAAAAGGAAGGGTCCTAATAAATTCCCAAAGGTTTCAAGAATTTCTAGAAACACTATCATAAATATATTCATTTATTTTATATTTTTTCTTATCAATTTTGGGCTTTACAATACTGCAAAAGCATCTTGCGCTTGGCTCTAGACCTTGACTCCTCACAGCCCAGACGAAGGTCCCCATTCTAATAATTGCTTCAGGAGTGATCTGGTGAAGGAAAATCTGGTTTGTCTTTAAAACTTCAACCACAAATCTGCTCAACAGGAACCGAAGTCCAGCTTTGAAGAAGCTTCAGAAGATCACAACTTCGTTTTCTTTGGGAGCAGGAATGGCCCTGTCTACGTCAGCCCTCATGATAGACATATCTCGAAAATACCTTCCTCTCATATTATCAAGATGACTCTGTTTGATAGTTGATTTCCCGAAGACTGCATGACTTGGTCGCCAGGGCCGATCTTCAGAGTCTTCGCCTCCACTCTCCATATCATAGCTGTCGCTATCATCAGTATCTTCAGACAAGCCTTCCAGTATCTCTTTAGTAATCTTCTGTGTATTTGTTTTTGCTATTGATTCAACAAATCCAGCAGTCTTCTGCTCAAGGAGCTTCTCCTCTTCGGTTAGCTTCGTCTCAGCAACTGTCTTCTTGTCTTGAGACATCTTCTCTCCGGAGATGACGAAAACGTGTCCTTCAAACCGAAGCTCAAAAGCTTGAGAGCTATCAAGCGCTAGTAACCACAAGCTATAAAATTGAGAAAATAAGGCAAATGGCACAAGCAGTGTATCAAGTGCAGTCGGTGTGAGCTCCTATTTATACGCCTAGTGCGCTCCAAGTTGGAGGGCCTCGTCTGTCATTGACTGTTGTTATTCTAGCAAAGGGAAGATGTTTTTTTGGACCTTCGGCTTAGGGCCTTCGTCCATGTCGCAATCTGAATTTGTCATTCTAACAAATTAATATTGCAAGGGGCTACTGTTGGGGGCCTTCATCTTCCGAAGGTCCTCAAAAACATAATTTAACAATGTTTTCCGAGTGTAATATGTGAACAGGTGCCTTCGGTCTCAGATCAGAATCACACAGTGTGAAAAGCACGAATAATATGAAGGTTGACGCAGTGCCGAAGCTACGTGCAAGGGAGCTTCGGCATGACGACAGAAAAGGGAACCGACTTAAAAGGGAAAAGACTATTTAGACCTCGGTGGATTACCTTAAAGTTATTAGCAAATGTAAAGGGTCTGAATGTAATTTTACACGGGCTGTGTCCCGTGTCTATAAATAGATGAACAGTACCCCCGTACTGTTCACGTGGACTGGTACTTGCTCTTGCGTCACGCTTGTACTTTTTCCTTCTGTCAAGTCGAAGGTACCTTTGTAATTCAATATTGTTTCTGCCTTTTCATGGTAATATAATAAGAATGAATTAACAACGTTATATGATTGTTCATGTTGTCTCTTATATTTTATATGTTTCTTCTTTTATTAATATATACTGCAATGATGAAGGTATGTCCTTCATGACCGTCGTCCGAAGATCATTATATCTTAAGGGAAATAATGTTTCGAAGGACGAAGGGCATTAACATTTAATATCTTGTGTTGCCTTGTTCTTAATTCATAGTATTTGAGAACAAGTCCCCAACACTAATTATAAGATATTCTCTCATATGATGTGTACTAATCAATTTATAATATACTTTAATAATTAAATCACTTAGATCTTCTATAAAATTATAAATCCTTAATCGTAACTCCGATCTTAGTAATTCTCGAACCCACGATCTCGTAGCAATGCGTAGATTATTATTACGCAGTTTATTCTTATGTTTGGTGTGATGTTAATGTTGCCTATACACTGTTTGTCTGTATTGCTACGTTTAGCAGTGGGGACACGAGTCATCTGAAAAGCAAGTTGGTACTTGGAATCTCAAGTCCCAGGCAAGTTGTGCCCTTGATCACTTCTTTTTACCTAGTCATGTTCTGATTAATCATAATGATCTGTATTGGTTAATTTTGATGGGACCCAATAGGTTACCCTAATTTGACTATCTTTATACCTTGTTTACCACTGAATTCTTGGGTAGTACCTGCTATTGCTATATGTGGTTCTAGGTATAGAGATACACATTATTCATTATCATACTTTTATTATCAGTTGTTATTTATTGTTTCATGATAAAATCATTATGTTAATTGGAACATGGAGCGACCACCCGGGAAAACAGTGCTACCACAAGGGTGGTATAGGACGCCCTTGGCTAACTAATTAGGAAAGCTAGTGGAGGACTACCTTACCCGAAAGGGGCAAGGACAGTAGGGGAGTGGTCAGTGTAGGGAGGTCCTTGGGTTGATTTTGCTGTGATGGCGGTCAGGCGAGGGATCCCTGCATTGGAGCTTCCTAGAAACTATAGCGGGTTTTCTGAAGCTAGTGGAACTTTGTATAGGCCTCGCTTCCTTGGTAGAGGTGTATGGGGCCCGTACAACCCCATGGCAGATGGGTAACATGACTTGTGGGTAAAGATGCGCAACCACTGCATAGTGTAAAACTGGTATATCAGTCGTGCTCATGGTCATGAGTAGCTCGAACCCTCACATGATTAATTTATAGAACTAAATTCAATTTGTCATATGCATCACATCGCGGGTGTTGTTATTACTTTTGTTCTACTACTTAATTGGGTTGGTATTTAGTTATACTTAGTAACTGCTAATAAATCTTTGACCAACTTTAAAAGCAATGATCAGCTTCAACCATCCTCTTTGGTAAGCCTTACACTTCACGTGAGCTCCCATCTTTGTCGAGTTCATGCACATTATTCCCCACAACTTGTTGAGCGATGAACGTATGTGAGCTCACTCTTGTTGTCTCACACCCCCACAGGTCAAGAACAGGTACCGCAGGATGAGGCGCATGGAGGATGCTGTGACGAGTTCGTGAGAGGTCTAGGTCGTCGTCTCCCAGTCAACTTTGGTTTGCTGGATCCTTGTCTCTTTATGATGTAATTATTTATTTATTTTGTACAGAACTCCTATTATTTAATAAAGATGCGACATTCGTTTCTGTACCATGATTCATCATATGTGTGAGACTTGGTCCCAGCACGCCTTGTGAATATTTCGCGCTCGGGTTTTGGACCCCTAAAACTCGGGTGTGACATCTTGCAATGCTTGGCTCTGGTCTGTGCCGATCTCTCGGGGCATGCTCGGCGAGATGACTGATGCTGATGTTGCTCGCGTCGGCTGTCGTGACCCACCCGCCTGACCTTCAGTGGTGGTTGAAGTCAACCGTGACCGGATATGCCTCTGCGCCATGACGCTCACACTGCACGGCGTCGATGGTGGGGCCAGGGACAAGCCGGATCGGAAAGCCAACATATTCGTAGATCTTGGCTCGCCGGTCTCGCTAGTGCGCCTTCTTGAAAGAGGTTGTTGCGCCTTCTTGAAAGAGGCTACTCGTCGGACTCACCAGGGATAGGAAGAACAACTTGATAAGGACAAGGTCAACACCTCCGGTGGCACGTGCTCCACGTTCGTCGATCTGTTCTAGAGCTTCAAGAACCTGCCCCATGCCAGGTTCAGCGTGCTCGCTGTCACTTGGGACAGATCTCAGGGCAGGAGGAAGAAGAACTAAGCCATGGAAGTGATGCCGGAGGTGAGGAATAAAAACCATGGAAGCGTCACTGGAGGAACAGAGACAGGGGCATGAAGGGAAGAGAAAATACACTAATGACAATCAAGTGAAGTCGATGCTAGAACTTCAAAGAGCCTATGATTATAATGCCAGTATGGCAACTGCCATCTTCGAGATGTCAATTCTCAAAAGACCAATGTAGCCAATGCCAATATTGCAAAAATCTCACCTCGTGTCGTGTGCATCATGTGAAGGGAGTAGGCGAGTAGCCGAGCAGGTGTCACGTTTGGGCCCAAGAATCTGGGTCGAACGGCGAGCAGGTGCCACATTTGGCCCAAGAATCTGCACCGGATGACACTAGGGATAGAATCGGGCGAAGATGATTGGAAAACATGTAAATTAATTTTGTTTTCATATTTTCTTAACGGAAGTAAAATAAAAATGAAAAATCAACATGGAATTGTAGATTACTCGAAAATGATAAACTCTAGTCGAAACTACAAATATATTTGTAGTTTCCACAAATATATAATATACTAGTATATTGTCTAATTTTTAAGATATTAAGTGCATGTTTGGTTACACCATAGATTTCTGAAAATCTGATGTGAGCAGTGGCGGTGAAAAAATTGTTGCGAGCTGATGGTCTGTCACACCCGGTTTTGGAAGGCAAACCGAATGTGAACCATGTACGTGCCAGGATCAGAAATTCACATACACAATTATTAAAAAGTTAGAATCATTACACATTGCTCAAAATAATAGCGGAAATAAGTACTTTATTGCATCAAGATGTCCAAGACATCCATAGAGTCATTAACATAATCAAAGTGCGGAATACACGTAGAAGATAAGACCTTCACAGGCAGCTAACTGGGGATTTGCCACTAAACACAACTAGAACTCATCGTAGCCCTGAAACTCCTCAAAGTCCTCCATGTTGCCTTCATCTCCTCCTGAGCACTGATTGCAATGGGTACAACCTGGGGTTGGGGGGTTTAAAGCAAGGGTGAGTACACATCAACGTACTCAGCAAATGTCCTGTTTGGCTAAAGTGGACTAGTTGTATGTGCGGTTAAGGTTAAAGCAGTTGCTTTTAGTTGGTTAGATATTTATTACTAGTAGTTATTACCCAAAAGTACTCCCTCCAAGAGGAAATACCAGAAACCATAGTTATAACCATCACCATTAATCATCATCATAAAAGTATATAAAGTTATTATAATCAAAGAGGATCCCAAGGCTACTCTTAACCGTGAGCATGGCTGATATACTAGTTTCTAACACTCTGTTTTGGTTGCACACTTTACCCACGAGTCATGATCCCTTTTTGTCTCAGGTCAATCAAACCCTCAAACACTAACAAGGTGAGTAGGCAAGGTTTCACTATGTAGCCTTTACAAAGATTCCCTAGAGGTCATAGTCGCCCGTTAGGTTTCTCCAGTTTGATAAACATAGTACTTCTCCCCACAGGAAGGGTGACTAACAAAACCAAATCAAAAGAACCTCAACAACCAGCCTCTGTAGAGCAAGTACTGTGCTTGGACCCCATTGACGGCCCTAAGACGAAGTCGACTACACCTCAAGTTCCTCTAATTATTCAGCTAAGGGCGTCTCATTCCACCCTCATGGTTGTACTGTTATCCCAGGTGGTCTCTCAACGAATAGGTCCTTACAGAGAGATACTCAGGAAACAACCTGAGCCCCCTAAAGTATCACAGTTCATCATCATAATCAAGAGAACATCATCGTATCATAAATATTCTCATCATGTTCGTTGATCAAAGTAGAGCAGTAGCATGAAGCTAACCATAATAACCCAAAAGGTAATCAAGGACAAGGTAAATGCAAACTAGTCAACCCTTAGGTTTCAATTAAGTAATGCGAGGCAGTGAATTATAAAGTAAGTTGGACATAATGGGTCAGAGGACACTTGCCTTCACTAGGTTGCTGCTCAAGGAAGTCTTCGGCAACACACTCAGGAACCACGGATTGCTCGTTGTCTATGCAAAGCAATAATTCATTCAACACATTTGGAAAATGATAAAGGAATAGTACACCAAACATATGCAATCAAGAGAACACAAGTTCAACGGAAAAAGTACAAACACCAGGTGAAATCTAGTTTCTATGGTAGACACATAAACTTAGGGGTTTGTGGTTCTCTAAGTATTGCTTATCTCAGTGGATTACATAACTTAACCTCATTTATCTTAATGGACTAATCACCAATTAAAGTTATTCCAGAGGTGGGATCATATATTACATGATATTAACTTCACAAAGTTAATCACTTAATTATCATTAGTGTTTTCCTTTTTTACTTTCTTTCTAAATAGTAAACCATTACATTAAATGCACCTATAGCCTAGGCATAAATTAATACATGCAGACAATGAAATTTACTAATTTAAACAGACAGAGAATAATTTTACGAACATTCTGCAATTTGAACCACCCAATTTGGAGTTCTTATGCAAAAGATGTGAAATAAATAAGTTTTGAAACTCAAAATACAAAATTAGACCTATTTCTGCGATTAGCTATAAGTTCGGGGTGCTTTCTACAAGATCCTAGGGGCTCGGCTGCAAACTCCAAGGACTACGGGTTCTATTTTTTGAAAGTCGAGGGTTCTTTTTATAAAGCTACAAACCGAAGGGGTATGGGGCGTCTTCATCCGATATTAGTCCCGAGCACGAGTGCGGGCTGACAGGCGGCGAGGGGCATCAACGGAGCTAGGGGCTGGCCGACCGGCCAGGCTCGGGCGAGGCGCAAACAAGGTGAGCGGCTCGGGCAAGGGCTCGATGCAGACGCCTGACAGGTGGAGCTCAGGGCAGCGATGTGCAGGGGCACGAGGCGCCCTGGCCACCAGATGTCGGATCAACGGTCTTGGTCCAATGAACCGAGCGAAACATTATCCGAGCACCTGGGCCAATGTGTAAGTCGCCTAGAGGGGGGCTGAATAGGAGAAACCTGAAATTTATAAACTTAAACACACACTAAGGTCGGGGGTTAGCGTTAGAATTAAATTCAAGTCCAAAAGAATATCTCTCTTGCTAGGAGTTGCTCAAGGATTGTGGATGACGTATGGGAACCAACTCAAATTCACATTAGCAAGGAAATGTTAGAGAGGGGAAAACAAATCAAACAAGAACCAAGGCGAGTGAACACGATGATTTGTTTTACCGAGGTTCGGTTCCAAAGAACCTAGTCCCCGTTGAGGAGGTCACAAAGACCGGGTCTATTTCAACCCTTTCCCTCTCTCAAACAGTCACTTAGACCGAGTGAGCCTTTTCCTTAATCTCTCGTGTCACTTAGACCCCGCAAGGACCACCACACACTTAGGTGTCTCTTGCTTTGATTACAAGTCACTTGAGAAATAGAAGTGAAAAGAAAAAGGCCAATCCAAGCGACAAGAGCAACAAAAGAACACAAAACACACTCTCTCAAGTCCCTAATGGAATTGAGTTGATTTGGAGGCTTGGAGAAGATTTGATCTATTGAATGTGTCTTGGAGTGTTGAACTTTGCTCTTGCAATGAATGAGAACTCAGAAATGTTTGGATGGATGTGAATGAGGTGGTTGGGGGTATTTATAGTCTCCCAACCACTTCTAGCCGTTGGCTGAATTTTGCTGGCGATGGGCGCACCGGACAGTCCGGTGCACGCCACGACAGCGCAACAGTTAGGGTTCAGAGTAGTTGATCGTTGGGGACGTTTGTCTTCTAGCTGCACTAGATAGTCCGGTGCCACACCGGACAGTCCGGTGCCCTCTAACTTCTGCTCTTCTGACTCTATCGCGGCACTGTTTCGCACTGTTGCTTTTGCAGAGTCGACCATTGGCGCAGAGAGCCGTTGCTCCGCTGGTTCATCGGACAGTCCGGTGGCACACCGGATATTCCGGCGAATTATAGCGGAGCGCGCCTCCATTTTCCCGAGAGTGGCTGGTTCGAGGGGGCGCCAGGCTGGCGCACTGGACAGTGTCCGGTGCACACCGGACAGTGTCCGATGCACCATTTTTCAGCACACTCAAGTCCTTTTGCTCCAATTAAATTGTGTACCTAACTTGCTTTCTTGGTTAATGTTGAACCATATGCACCTGTAATACATGAATTCTAGGCAAACTAGTTAGTCCATATGTTTGTGTTGGTCGTCAACCACCAAAATTAATTATAGGAAATGATTAACCCTATTTCCCTTTCAATCTCCCCCTTTTTGGTGATTGATGCCAACACAAACCAAAGCAAATGAAGAATGTAGAAGCATAACTAGTTTGCAGTTGAGATAATTGTGCATAGGTTACTTGGAGTGAAACCAATGAAAGATTCTAAACATATGAATAAGAGTGGATGGTTTGGCTTTTCTTTATTTAATATTTTGGACCACATTTGCACCACATGTTTTGTTTTTGTAAATCTTTTGGAAATCTTATTCAAAAACTTTTGCAAATAGTCAAAGGTATAGAAATATGATTGTCAAGAAGCATTTTTAGAATTTGAAATTCCTCCGCCTGTTTCAAATGCTTTTCCTTTGACTATATGAAAGCTCCCCCCTGAATGAAATTCTCCCCTTAGCTTTCAAGAGGGTTTTTGAGATAGATACCAATTTGAAATCTTATTTTCACACATTAATTGAAAATTAGATACCAATTGAAGTTTATTTCGAATTTTTTTGAAATGGTGGTGGTGCGATCCTTTTGCTTTGGGCTTAATATTTTCTCCCCCTTTGGCATTAAGCACCAAAAATGGAGAACCTGAGAGCCCTTTTTCATTTTTCTCAATACTTTTCTCCCCATTGGTACAAGTAAATATGAGTGAAGGGTTATACCAATTGAGGGTGTGGAGGCACAACGACAAAGGGTAAATGATACCGTCAGAGTTGGAGTGGAAGCCTTGTCTTTGCCGAAGACTCCATTTCCCTTTCAATCTACGACTAAGTATGGAAATACACTTGAAAGCACATTAGTCGTAGCCTTGGAACAAGAAGAATAAGAAATATGCATTTGTACCAAATGAAAGAGATATGATCAAAGGTATATACTTGAGCTATGTGTGCAATGTTTCAATCAAAATTCCGAGAATCAAGTATATTTAGCTCATTCCTAAGCTTGCTAAAGGTTTTCTCATCTAGTGGCTTGGTAAAGATATCGGCTAATTGGTAAAGCTATTTCGATATCCCCTTTTGTTGGTGATCTCTCAGAAAGTGATACCAGATGTGTATGTGCTTAGTGCAGCTGTGTTCAACGGGATTATCCGCCATGCGGATAGCACTCTAATTATCACATAGGAGAGGAACTTTGCTCAATTTGTAGCCATAGTCCCTAAGGGTTTGCCTCATCCAAAGTAATCCCGCACAACAATGGCCTACGACAATGTACTCGGCTTCGGCGGTGGAAAGAGCTACGAAGTTTTGTTTCTTTGAAGCCCAGGACACCAGGGATCTTCCGAGAAACTGACAAGTCCCTGATGTGCTCTTTCTATCTATTTTACATCTGGCATAATTGGCATCGGAATACCCAATTATATCAAAGGTAGATACCTTGGGGTACCAAAACCCAAACTTAGGAGTGTAAACTGAATATCTCATGATTCCTTTCACGGCCCTAAGGTGAACTTCCTTAGGATTTGCCTGAAATCTTGCACACATGCATACAGAAAGCATAATATCCGGTCGAGATGCACATAAGTAGAGTAAAGAACCTATCATCGGCTGGTATACCTTTTGATCTACGGATTTACCTCCCGTGTCGAGGTCGAGATGCCCATTGGTTCCCATGGGTGTCTTGATGGGTTTGCCATTCTTCATTCCAAACTTCTTAAGTATGTCTTGAATGTACTTTGTTTGGCTGATGAGTGTGCCCTCTTGGAGTTGCTTGATTTGAAATCCAAGGAAGTACTTCAACTCCCCCATCATAGACATCTCGAATTTCTGTATCATGATCCTACTAAACTCTTCACAAGTTGACTTGTTAGTAGACCCAAATATAATGTCATCAACATAAATTTGGCATATAAATAAGTCTTTTGCAACAGTTTTAGTGAAGAGAGTAGGATCAGATTTTCTGACTTTGAAGCCATTAGTGATAATAAAGTCTCTTAGGCATTCATACCATGCTCTTGGGGCTTGCTTGAGCCCATAAAGCACCTTTGAGAGCTTATATACATGGTTAGGATACTCACTATCTTCAAAGCCAGGAGGTTGCTCAATATAGACTTCTTCCTTGATAGGTCCATTGAGGAAGGCACTTTTCACGTCCATTTGATAGAGCTTGAAGCCATGGTAAGTAGCATAGGCAAGTAATATACAAATTGACTCAAGCCTAGCTACAGGTGCATAAGTTTCATCAAAGTCCAAACCTTCGACTTGTGAATAACCTTTGGCCACAAGTCGGGCTTTGTTTCTTATCACCACACCATGCTCATCTTGCTTGTTGCGGAATACCCACTTGGTACCTGCAACATTTTGATTAGGACGTGGAACTAAATGACATACCTCATTCCTTGTGAAGTTGTTGTGCTCCTCTTGCATAGCCACCACCCATTCCGAATCTCTTAGTGCATCCTCTATCCTGTATGGCTCAATAGAAGACACAAAAGAATAATGTTCACAAAAATGTGCAACTCGAGATCTAGTGGTTACCCCTTATGAATGTCACCAAGTATGGAGTTGACGAGGTGATCTCTTTGAATTGCTTGGTGGACTCTTGGGTGTGGTGGTCTTTGATCCCTTATTTCTTGATCATCTTCCTTGTATTGATCATTTTGATCTCCCCCTTGATCCATGTCCTCCTCTTGAGGTGGCTCATCCTCTTGATCTTCATCTTCATCATCTTGAGCATAGTCCTCGTCTTGGGTTGGTGGAGATGCTTCAATTGAAGATGATGGTTGATCTTGTGCTTGTGGAGGCTCTTCGGATTCCTTAGGACACACATCTCCAATGGACATGTTCCTTAGTGCAACGCACAGAGCTTCTTCATCATCTAGTTCATGAAGATCAACTTGCTCCACTTGGGAGCCATTAGTCTCATCAAACACAATGTTACAAGAAACCTCAACTAATCCAGTGGATTTGTTGAAGACTCTATATGCCCTTGTGTTTGAGTCATAACCTAATAAAAAGCCTTCTACAACTTTAGGAGCAAATTTGGAACTTCTACCTCTTTTGATAAGAATAAAGCATTTGCTCCCAAAGACTCTAAAATATGAAACATTGGGCTTTTTACCGGTGAGGAGTTCATATGATGTCTTCTTGAGGATTCGGTGAAGATATAACCGGTTGATGGAATAGCAGGTGGTGTTAATCGCCTTCGCCCAGAACCGGTCCGGTGTCTTGTACTCATCAAGCATGGTTCTTGCCATGTCTAGTAGAGTCCTATTTTTCCTATCCACTACACCATTTTGTTGAGGTGTGTAGGGAGAAGAGAACTCATGCTTGATGCCCTCCTCCTCAAGAAATCCTTCAATTTGAGAGTTCTTGAACTCTGTCCCATTGTCACTTCTTATCTTTTTTATTCTCAATCCGAACTCATTTTGAGCCCGTCTTAAGAATCTCTTTAAAGTCTCTTGGGTTTGAGATTTTTCTTGCAAAAAGAATATCCAAGTGAAGCAAGAATAATCATCCACAATAACTAGACAGTACTTACTCCCCCCGATACTTATGTAAGCGATCGGGCCGAATAGGTCCATGTGGAGTAGTTTAAGTGGCATGTCCGTTGTCATGATGTTTTTGTGTGGATGATGGACTTCAACATGCTTCCCTGCTTGACACGCGCTACAAATCCTGTCTTTCTCAAAATGAACATTGGTTAGTCCTAAAATGTGCTCTCCCTGTAGAAGCTTATGAAGATTCTTCATTCCAACATGGGCAAGTCGGCGATGCCAGAGCCAGCCCATATTAGTCTTAGCTATTAAACAAGTGTCTAGTTTAGCTTGATTATCATTAAAATCAAATAAGTATAGCTGACCATCTAGCATTCCCTTAAAAGCTATTGAATCATCACTTCTTCTAAAGACAGTAACACCTATATTTGTAAAAAGACAGTTGTAGCCCATTTTGCTTAATTGAGAAACAGAAAGCAAATTGTAATCTAAGGAATCTACAAGAAAAACATTGGAAATAGAATGGTCAGGAGATATAGCTATTTTACCCAAACCTTGATTTCCATCCCCGAATGTGATAGCTCTTTGGGGATCATCATTTTTCTCATAGGAGGAGAACATCCTTTTCTCCCCTGTCATGTGGTTTGTGCACCCGCTATCGATTATCCAACTTGATCCACCAGATGCATAAACCTACAAAACAATTTTAGGCCTTGTTCTTAGGTACCCAAACGGTCTTAGGTCCTTTCACATTAGAAACAAGCACCTTGGGTACCCAAACACAAGTCTTTGGACTCTTGTGTTTGCCCCCAACATATTTGACAACTACTTTGCCCGATTTGTTAGTTAAAACATAGGAATCATCAAAAGTCTTAAATGGAACATTATGTTCATTTGATGCAGTAGGAATTTTCTTTCTAGGCATTTTAACATGAGTGGTATGCCTAGAGCTAGAAGCCTCATTTTTGTACATAAATGCATGGTGAGAAACAGAATGAGGTTCCCTAGCATGAATCTTCCTAATCTTATGTTTGGGATAGTTTACAGGATATAAAATGTAACCCTCACAAAGTTAGACAATTTATTAGGGGCATTAAGCTTGACATTGGATTGCCTCCCTTGTTGGAACCCAATGCCATCCTTAATGCCAGTGCGTCTCCCATTTTAGAGCATGCTTCTAGCAATTTTAAAATTTTCATTTTCTAACTCATGCTCAGTAATTTTAGTAGTTAATTTAGCTATGTGATTGTTTTGTTGTTTAATCACGACAACGTGATCATCCATAGCTTCAATATTAACATTTCTACATCTAGTGCAAACAGTAACATGAACAACAATAGATGTAGACACTTTGCTAACATTCAATTCCTTTATCTTAGCATTTAATCTAACATTTTCATCTTTAAGACAGGAAAATGAATCATTGCAAACATTCAATTTTTCAATCTTAGAAATTAGATTATCATTTTCAGTTCTAAGACTTGAAATTGAATCATGGCATATGCTAAGCTCCTTAGATAAATTTTCACATTTCTCTAATTCTTGAGCATAAGCATTTTTCAACTTAACAAATTTTTTATTTTCTTTAATGAGAAAGTCCTCTTGGCATTCCAAGAGATCATCCTTCTCGTTAATGGTCTCAATTAATTCATTCAATTTTTCTTTTGTTCCATGCTAAGGTTGGCAAAGAGAGAAAGTAAATCATCTTCATTATCGCTAGAGCTACCATCATCACTAGATGTTGTATATTTGGGGGTGGCTCTAGAGTGTACCTTCTTCTTCTTGCTGTCCTTAGCGATGAGACATTTGTGGCCGACGTTGGGGAAGAGGAGACCTTTATTGACGACGATGTTGGCGGCGTCCTCGTCGGAGGAGGAGTCGGTGGAGCTCTCGTCGGAGTCCCATTCCCGGCACGTGCGCATCGCCATCCTTCTTCTTGTAGTATCTCTTCTTTTCCTTCTTCTTCCCTTTCTTGTATTCGTCCCTGTCACTTTCACTAGAAATTGGGCATTTAGCAATAAAGTGACCGGACTTACCACATCGGTAACACACCCTTTTGGAGCAGGGCTTGTAGTCCTTTCCCCTCCTTTGCTTGAGGATTTGGCGAAAGCTCTTGATGATGAGTGCCATTTCCTTGTTGTCAAGCTTGGAGGTGTCGATTGGAAGCCTACTTGATGTAGACTCCTTCTCTTCTTCTGTTGCTTTGAATGCAACGGGTTGCACCTCGGGTGTGGAGGTGGTGCCTTGATCCAAGTTGACAATGTGTTTGGAGTCTTTGATCATTAGTTCAAAGCTCACAAACTTGCCAATTACTTCCTCGGGAGACATTAGTTTGTATCTAGGATCCCCACATATTAATTGTACTTGAGTAGGATTACGAAAAACAAGGGATCTTGGAATAACCTTGACCATTTCATGGTCATCCTATTTGGTGCTCCCGAGGTTGCACACTTGGTTCACCATGGTCTTGAGCCGGTTGTACATTGCTTGCGTCTCTTCCCCTTTGTTGAGGACGAATCGACCAAGTTCTCCCTCGATCATCTCGCGTTAGGTGATCTTGGTCACCTCGTCCCCTTTGTGCGCGGTTTTGAGGACGTCCCAAATTTTTTTGGCGTTCTTTAACCCTTACACCTTGTTATACTCCTGTCGACACAAGGAGGCAAGGAGTATAGATGTGGCTTGAGAGTTAAAGTGGCTAATTTGGGCGGCCTCATCCGAGTCGTAGTCTTTGTCCCCCACCTTTGGTACCTGCGCTCCAAATTCAACAATGTCCCATATGCTTTTGTGGAGTGAGGTTAGACGAGGACTCATTTTATCACTCCACATACAATAATCCTCACCATCAAAATATGGTGGTTTTCCTAAGGGAACGGAAAGTAATGGAGCACGCTTTGAAATACGGGGATAGCGTAGGGGCATCTTACTATACTTCTTTCGCTCATGGCGCTTAGAAGTAGTGGACGACTCGGAGCTTGATGTGGAGGGTGTCACGCCCGGATTTGGAAGGTAAACCGAATACGAACCATGTACGTGCCAGGACCAGAACTTACGTACACAACAATTACATAATTGGACATCATCACACAATGCTCAAAATAAATAGCGAAAAGGTACTTTTAATTACATCAAGATGTCCAAGACATCCACAGAGTCTAATACATATCCATTGTCTTTAACATTAATATCAAAGTGAGGAAAAACGAAACGTAGAAGATAAGCCTACACAGGCAGCTGACTAGGGGTTTGCCACTAAGATAAACTAGAACTCATCATAGTCCTGAAACTCCTCAAAGTCCTCCATGTTGCCAACATCTCCTCCTGAGCACTGAGTATAGTGGGGACAGCGGGGTGGGGTGGTTTGTAAAGCAAGGGTGAGTACACATCAACGTACTCAGCAAATGTCTTGTTTGGCTAAAGTGGACTAGCTATATGTGGGGTTAAGGTTAAGCAGTTGCTTTTAGCTGGTCAAGTTTTATTACTATAAGTAGAGCCGAATTTTAGTAATAAACCCAGTTATTACCCAAAAGCACTCCTTCCAAGAGAAAATACCAGAGATCAAAATTATAACCATCATTGCTAACCATCATCATAAAAGTAACCAAAGTTCTTCTAATCAAAGAGGATCCCAAGGCCGCTCTTAACCGTGAGCATGGCTGATATACCAGTTTCTAACACTTTGCAGAGGTCGCACACTTTACCCACAAGTCGTGATTCCCTTTCTGCCCGGGGTTCTAGCCTCCCCATTGATCACTACCAAGGTGACCTAGCAGGGTCTCACTACGTAGCCTTTACAAAGATTTCCCAGAGGTCATAGTCGCCCATTAGGTTTCTCCAGTTTTATAAACACAACACATCTCCCCAAAGGAAGGGTGACTAATAAAACTAAATCAAGAACCTCTGCAGCCAACCTCGACAGAGCAAGTACTATGCCTGGACTCCATTGACAGCCCTACGGCGAAGCCAACTACTCCTCTGGTTCCTCTAATTAATCAGCTAAGGGCGTCCCATTCCACCCTCATGGTTGCACTGTTATCCCGGGCTGCCACTCCCCAAATAGGTCATCACGGAGAGGTACTCAGGAAGCAGTCTGAGTCCCCTAAATTATCACAGGAACATCATCGAGATAACATCATTGTATCATAAATAATCACATCATGTTCATTGATTAAGTTAAAGCAATAGCATAAGCTAACCATGATTAACCCAAAAAGGTAAGCAAGGGTAAGGTAAATACAGACTAGTCAATCCTTAAGTTTCAATAATGTAATGCGGGATAGTGAATTATAAAGTAAGTTAGGACATGATAGGTCTGAATACACTTGCCTTCACCAGGTTGTTGCTCAGAGGGATCTTCGGCAACACACTCAGTACATTCAATACATTTGGAAATTACAAATGAACAACACATCAAACATGTACAAACATTGGAACACATCTCAAAATGTATAGTATTAATTAAAGAAGAATGAGATCAAATTATAAAATGAAACTAATCTTAATTAGGAGTTGATTACTCTTTAAGTGTTGTCCATGATTACATAATCTAATACTACTCATTTTATTGAGACCTAAAAGTTAAACCATAAATTCTTATCTTACATATTATTAAACTCACAATATTAAACATCCATTTATCCCTAGGATTTTCTCTTTTATTTATTTAACTAAGGGAATAAATCAACATATACATCAATCTTATATTCTATGTATAAAATTAAAGTGTACAGACTATAGATGAACATAATTTATTTGGACAGAGAATTATTTTATGAACATTTTGTAATTTGAACCACTAAATTTGGAGTTCATATGAAAAAGATATGAAATAAACAAGTTTTGAAGTTTGAAATATGAAATTAGGGCTAATTCTGTGATTATTTAAGAGCACAGGGGGCTATTTAAAAGAAACAAGGGGTCTGCGCGCTAAAACTCAGGACGAGTTAATTCTCTAAAACCCGAGGGTCTCTTTAGCTAAAGTTACACGCGAAGGGGTACAAGGTGATCTCGACCATCGGATCAGAAATCAACAGACAGGATTAGATCCTGCGGACGCACGCGCGAACGTGACTGACAGTCTGGGACGGGGTGTCAGCGAACCAGGGCGGGCTGACCAGCCGGGCCCAGCGACAGGGGCGTGGGTGAGGGGGAGAGAGGAGAGCGGTCGGATCTGGATCGGAGGGCTGAGATTAGGTCCGCTCTGATTAAGTCTAAATTGCCCGATCTCGGACGGACGCCCGAGATCCAACGACTGGCGGCGGGACGTGGGTGCGGTGGTGCCGCTCGGTCTCGCGGCGAGGGCTCACCAAAGACGAGGGGACTGGCCACGGTGGGGCTCTAGGGGCTTGGGGAATAGCTCGAGCGCACTCAGGGCGATCTGGCAAACTCGACCATGGGCGCAAAACCGGCACGGGGGCACTAGAGGACACAGACCGCGGTGGAAAGGTTGCTCACCTCGAGTGTGAACTCCGGTGAGCAATTGTGCGGGCACTGGGGCGATACTTGGCGAAATAAAGACATGGGAAGGTTGCTCACCTCGAGTGTGAACTCCGGGACGCTTGAGGAACGGCGGGGGTGCAGTGGAGCCTCAGGTCGATGACGACGGACTCTGGCTGCGCAAGAAGTGCTCCGGTGAGCGCGGACCGAGCAAACCAGGGAGGGAAAAGTGAAAGGGAAATGTGCCCGTGGGCCATTTCTATAATGTTTGGTGATTAAATGCCCAACACGATTGATCAAATTCTTATGAAGAGAGAAATACAAATCATATTACAAGGTATGTTTCGAGACTTAGCATATTGTTTTTAAATACTAATGTGTTTGTCTAAGTGCTAGAAACAATGACAAAAGAAGGAGAAAAGAAAAGGAAAAGAGTTGGCTGTGTGCAGCCAACACCAGCTCGGCCTGGCACACTGGACTGTCCGGTGCCCCAGGCTGGCTGACGGTGAACCAGCTGCTCTCGGGAATCGACAGAGTTGTACGGCTAAAATTCACCAGACTGTCTGGTGGTGCACCGGACTGTCCGGTGAGTCATCCGCGACGAACTCGCCGCTCTCGGGAAATGGAAAAGGCGACATGGCTATAATTCACCGGACTGTCCGGTGGTGCACCGGACTGTCCAGTGAGCCAACGGTCGGCCACGCAATCTGCCAGCGACACGTGGACAGCTCCAACGGTTAGCTGGTGCACCGGACTGTCCGGTGTGCACCGGACAGTGTCCTGTGCGCCAACGGGCCCGGAGGAGTGAAAGGGAAATAGGATCAAACCTTTTCCTAAATGATTTTTGATGGTTGAATTGCCCAACACAAATAATTGGACTAACTAGTTTGCTCTAGATTATAAGTTCTACAGGTGCCAAAGGTTCAACACAAACCAATAAAAAGTCCAAGAAAGGGTACAAATAAAAAGGAGCAAAACCAACCGAAGGCTCCCCTGGTCTGGCGCACCAGACTGTCCAGTGTGCCACCGGATAGTGTCCGGTGTGCCAACGGACAGTGTCCGGTGCACCAGGGAGATCAATTCTGAACTTGCCACCTTCGGGTTTCTGGAAATGCCACTCTGCTATAATTCACTAGACTGTCCGGTGTGCCAGCGGAGCAACGGTCGCTAGCACAACGGTCGAGTTCAGTGGTCGGATGACAACGCTACAGTGCGCGGACTGCACGCGCACAGTCAGAGCAGGTGCCAGAAGGCGCACCAGATAGTGAACAGTACCTGTCCGGTGCACCACCGGACTGTCTGGTGGCCCCACTTGTCAGAGCTCCAACGGTCGAACCCTAACGGTTGGGTGACGTGGCTGGCGCACCGGACTGTCCGGTGCGCCCTTCGACAGCAGCTTTCCCCAACGGCCACTTTGGTCGTTGGGGCTATAAATACTCTCCAACCACCACACTTCAAGGCATCCAAGTTTTTCAGCCAACACATTCAATACAAGACACAATTAGATTGAATCAAAGCCTCTCCAAGTCCCAATTTCGCTCAAAGCAATTAGTGACTAAAAGAGAGAGTTTTGCCTAGTTCTTTGAGCTCTTGCGCTTGGATCGCTTTTCTTCTTCCCCACTTCTTGTTCCTAAGACATTTGTAATCAAAGAAAGAGACACCAATTATGTGGTGGTCCTTGTGGGGACTAAGTGTCCCGATTGATTGAGGAGAAAAGCTCACTCGGTCTAAGTGACCGTTTGAGAGAGGGAAAGGGTTGAAAGAGACCCGGTCTTTGTGACCACCTCAACGGGGAGTAGGTTTGCAAGAACCGAACCTCGGTAAAACAAATCACCGTGTCATTCGCTCTATTTCTTTGGTTGATTTGTTTTCGCCCTCTCTTTCGGACTCGATTATATTTCTATCGCTAACCCCGGCTTGTAGTTGTGCTTAAAGCTTATAAATTTCAGATTTGCCTATTCACCCCCCTCTAGGCGACTTTCAATTGGTATCAAAGCCCGATACTTCATTAGAGCCTAACTGCTCGAAGTGATGTCGGGAGCTCACGCCAAGAAGGAGATGGTGACCGGCGACAAGCCCGCCACAAGCCACAGGAAGGCTCCATCGGGAGAGTTCGGCAACAAGAAGCGGGAGGAATCACCTCCCCGCGTCAAGTCACACCGGAATGGCGACAAGAAGAAGAAAATGAAGAAAGTGGTCTACTACGAGACTGATTCTTCGTCGCCTTCTACCTCCGGCTCCGACACACCGTCTGTCACTTCTAAGCGCCATGAGCGCAAGAAGTTTAGTAAGATCCCCCTACGCTACCCTCGCATTTCTAAACATACACCTTTACTTTTCGTTCCATTAGGCAAACCACCGGCTTTTAATGGTAAAGATTATAGTAGGTGGAGTGAAATGATGAAGTATCACCTAACCTCACTCCACACAAGCATATGGGATATTGTTGAATATGGAGCACATGTACCATCTGTAGGGGATGAAGATTATGATGCGGACGAAGTCGCTCAAATCCAACACTTCAATTCCCAAGCAACTATTATACTCCTCACCTCTCTAAGTCGAGAGGAGTATAATAAGGTGCAAGGGTTGAAAAGTGCCAAAGAGATTTGGGATGTACTAAAGACTACGCACGGAGACAAGGTGACCAAGATCACCAAGATGGAAACGATCGAGGGGGAGCTCGGTCGGTTCATGCTCAACCAAGGAGAAGAGCCACAAGCCATGTACAACCGGCTCAAGACCTTGGTGAACCAAGTGCGCAACCTTGAGAGCACAAAATGGGATGACCATGAAATGGTCAAGGTTATTCTAAGATCACTTGTTTTTCTTAACCCTACTCAAGTTCAATTAATTCGTGGTGATCCTAGATACAAGCTAATGTCTCCTGAGGAGGTTATAGGAAAGTTTGTGAGCTTTGAGTTGATGATCAAAGACTCCAAACAAATCATCGAGCGAGGCGCCACCTCCACACCCGAGGTGCAACCCGTCGCATTCAAAGCGACGGAGGAGAAGAAAGAAGAGTCTACACCAAGTAGACTCCCCATCGACGCCTCCAAGCTCGACAACGAGGAGATGGCACTCATCATCAAGAGCTTCCGCCAAATCCTCAAGCAAAGGAGGGGGAAGGATTACAAGCCCTGCTCCAAGAAAGTGTGCTACAAATGTGGTAGGCTCGATCACTATATAGCAAAATGTCCTATTTCTAGTGACAGTGACAGGGGCAACGACAAGAAGGGGATAAGGAAGGAAAAGAAGAAGTACTGCAAGAAGAAGGGCGACGATGCCCATGTGTGTCGAGAATGGGACTTCAATGAGAGCTCCACCGACTCCTCTAACGAGGACGCCGCCAACATCGCCGTCAACAAAGGCCTCCTCCTCCCCAACGTCGGCCACAAGTGCCTCATGGCAAAAGACGTCAAAAAGAAGAAGGTAAAATCTAGAGCTTCCACTAAATATGCAACATCTAGTGATGAGGCTAGCTCTAGTGATGATGAGGATGATTTGCTTACGCTTTTTGCCAACCTAAACATGCAACAAAAGGAAAAATTGAATGAATTAATTAGTGCTATTCATGAGAAGGATGAACTCTTGGATAGCCAAGAGGATTTCCTTATTAAAGAAAACAAGAAGCATGTTAAGGTTAAAAATGCTTATGCTCAGGAAGTAGAGAAATGTGAAAAATTGACTAGTGAGCTAAGCACTTGCCATGATATTATCTCAAGCCTTAGAAATGAAAATGCAAAATTAATTGCTAAGGCTGAGAAGTTAGATGTTTGTGATGATTCAATTGTTAGTCTTAGAAATGATAATGCTAGTTTGATTACTAAGATTGACAAGTTGAATGCATCACTCTCTAGCCTTAAAATTGAGAATGAAAAATTAATTGCTAAGGCTAAAGACTTAAATGTTTAAAATATTTTTATTTCCAATCTTAGAGATGAGAATGCTATTTTACATGCTAAGATTGATGAATTAAATGCTTGCAAACCCTCTACATCTACTGTTAGTCATGTCTCTATTTGCACTAGATGTAGAGATGTTAATGTTGATGCTATTCATGATCACATTGCTATGATTAAACAACAAAATGATCATATAGCAAAATTAGATGCTAAAATTGCTGAGCATGAATTAGAAAATGAAAAATTTAAATTTGCTCGTAGTATGCTTTATAATGGGAGACGCCCGGGATTAAGGATGGCATTGGCCTCCAACAGGGAGACAATGTCAAGCTTAAAACCCCTAAAAGACTGTCTAATTTTGTTAAGGGTAAGGCTCCCATGGCTCAGGATAACGAGGGTTACATTTTATATCCTGCTGGTTATCCCGAGCACAAGATTAGGAGAATTCATTCTAGGAAGTCTCACTCTGGCTCTCATCATGCTTTTATGTATAAGAGTGAGGCATCTAGCTCTAGGCAATCAACACATGTTAAAATTCCTAAAAATAAATCTCCTATTACATCAAATGATCATAACATTTCATTTAAGACTTTTGATGCTTCATGTGTTTTAACTAACAAATCAGGCAAAGTAGTTGCCAAATATGTTGGGGCCAAACACAAGGGCTCAAAGACTTGTGTTTGGGTACCCAAGGTGCTTGTTTCTAATGTCAAAGGACCTAAGACCGTTTAGGTACCTGAGAACAAGGCCTAAACTTGTTTTGTAGGTTTATGCATCCGGGGCTCAAGTTGGATCATTGATAGCGGGTGCACAAACCACATGACTAGGGAGAAAAGAATGTTCTCCTCCTATGAGAAAAACCATGATCCACAAAGAGCTATCACATTCGGGGATGGAAATCAAGGTTTGGTCAAAGGACTTGGTAAAATTGCTATATCACCTGACCATTCTATTTCCAATGTTTTTCTTGTAGATTCTTTAGACTATAACTTGCTTTCAGTTTCTCAATTATGCAATATGGGCTACAACTGTCTATTTACTGATGTAGGTGTTACTGTCTTTAGAAGAAGTGATAATTCAATAACATTTAAGGGAGTGTTAGATGGTTAGCTATACTTAGTTGATTTCAATAGAGCTGAACTCGACACTTGCTTAATTGCTAAGACTAATATGGGTTGGCTCTGGCACCGCCGACTAGCCCATATTGGGATGAAGAATCTTCACAAGCTTCTAAAGGGAGAACACATTTTAGGACTAACAAATGTTCATTTTGAGAAAGACAGGGTTTGTAGCGCATGTCAAGCAGGGAAGCAAGTTGGTGTTCATCATCCACACAAGAATATGTCCATTGGGGATGTGTGTCCTAAGGAATCCGAAGAGCCTCCACAAGCACAAGATCAACCATCTTCTTCCATACAAGCATCTCCACCAACTCAAGATGAGGATTGTTGGGAGTATGCTTCGTAGACGAAGATCCTAAAGAAAGAGAACACCTTCGGCAGACACTCTCAGGAGCAAGCGCCGAAGCTACTACTTAGAGAGCTTCGGCACAATGATAGATCTTAAGACGAAGGGTCGAACCGACTTAAAGATGGATTGACTTAAAGACCCATGATGTTTGTGTCATTATTGTAGTCAATTGTAAAGGACTTAAATGTAATTTTACGCAGGTTGCACCCTGTGCCTATAAATAGGTGAACAGTACCCCGACACTGTTCACGCAATCCTGTAACCATTGGCACATTACGCTTGAATTATTGCTTTCTGCCAAGGCGAAGGTATAAATGTGCCCAAATATCATGTTTTAGTACTTATATATTCATATAATAAAATATGTGAATATATTTTATACTTTATATTTAATTTCTCATTGTTTGTTGTCTTACAAATATGATCACGAAGGTGAAATCTTCGTGATATTTTACTCATGACCTTCGTCCGAAGCTCATTAAATCCTTGGGGAGATAATGCTTCAGCGGACGAAGGGCATTTATACTTAACAATTTTTGTGTTGCCTTGTTCTTAATTCATAACATTTGAGAACAAGCCCCCAACTTTGGCGCCCACCTCCGGTGAACTCACTTCCACTTTCTGACCTGATGGCTTCGTCCAAAGCTGGAGTTGCTTCAGCTCCGAAGCTCGTACTCCCGATAACAGGCGGTTCATGCTCAGAGCCAGCCAACAAGAAGTAGAAGAAGGAGGCACAGAGAAGGGTACAACATGTCGGGGTGCAAGGACCCTTCATCAAGTCAAGATGGTCCCACATCTCGATTACCTTCTCCCAAGAGGATCTTCAGCTCAAGGATTACCCTCACAATGATGCTATGGTTATTTCTTGTATTATCAAAGGATTTCTGGTCCACAATGTTCTGGTCGACACAGGAAGTGCAGCGGATATTATATTTGCTAAGGCCTTCAGACAGATGCAAGAGCCTGAAGATAAGATCCATGACGCCACACATCCCCTTTGCGGCTTCGGAGGAAGGCAGATTGTAGCACTTGGCAAGATCACGATGCCAGTGACCTTCGGATTTATCAACAATACAAGGACTGAACAAGTTGTGTTTGATATTGTTGACATGGAGTACCCTTACAACGCAATCATTGGTCGTGGTACTCTCAATGCTTTTGAAGCAATTCTTCATCCAACATATCTTTGCATGAAGATACCTTCAGATCAAGGGCCTATTGCTATTCATGGAAGTCTAGAAGCTGCCAGAAAGGCCGAAGGAAACTGGACAGATTCAAAAGCAATCCATAACATAGATGGAGCCGAAGCTTGTGAGCAATACAAGTACAGAAGGGAGAAAGCTGCCTCGGCTGATCAGCCGAAGACCATGCTTTTATGTGACGATATAGCAGAGCAGAAGGTGTTATTGGGATCTCAATTGTCTGAGGAGCAGGAGAAAACCCTGATAAGGTTTCTGTTTAACAACAAAGATGTCTTTGCATGGTCAGCTAATGATCTCTGTGGTGTCAACAGGGATGTTATTGAACACTCGCTCAATGTTGATCCATCCTTCAGACCCAGAAAGCAGAGGCTTCGGAAGATGTCTGATGACAAGGCCAAAGGTGCTCGGAATGAAGTGAAAAGACTCCTCAGCGCTGGAGTCATCAGAGAAGTAAAATACCCAGAATGGCTAGCTAACACTGTTATGGTGAAGAAAGCCAATGGTAAATGGAGGATGTGCATTGATTTTAGTGATCTCAACAAGGCTTGTCCGAAGGATGAATTTCCGTTACCAAGGATAGATTCTCTGGTAGACGCAGCAGCTTCGTCAGAACTCATGAGTTTACTAGATTGTTATTCAGGCTACCATCAAATCTGGATGAAGAAAGAAGACGAGCCAAAAACCGGTTTCATCACCCCCAGTGGTACATATTGTTACCTTCGGATGCCTGAGGGGCTCAAGAATGCTGGAGGAAGCTTCAGCAGAATGACAGCAAAGGTCCTTCACTCTCAGATAGGCAGAAACATGCTAACATATGTTGATGATATCATAGTAAAAAGTACAAAGCAAGAAAATCACATTGCTGATCTACAGGAGACATTCGCTAATTTTAGGCAAGCTGGTTTGAAGCTGAATCCGGAAAAATGTGTCTTCGGGGTAAAGAAGGGGAAATTCCTTGGTTGTTTGGTTTCAACAAAAGGGATCGAAGCTAATCCAAATAAAATCGAAGCTATCCTTCGGATGGAGCCGCCAAGCACAAAGAAAGGGGCTCAACGGCTGACAGGAAGACTAGCATCTTTGAATCGATTTATATCCAGATCGGTAGAGAGAAATTTACCATTCTTTGAAGTGCTGAAGTCAGCCGAAGTTTTTCAATGGGGATCAGCTCAGCAAAAAGCCTTCGAAGAACTGAAACAGTATTTGATAGATTTAACAACTCTAACTCCACCAGCGCCAGGGGCTCCTCTGCTGCTGTATGTGGCAGCTTCGCACTCTGCAGTAAGTGCGGCGCTTGTTCAGGAGAAGCTTGAAGGGCAATTGAAAAAGCAGGCTCTAGTATACTTTGTTTCCGAAGTCCTCAGTTTATCAAAGAAAAACTATACAGAATTGGAGAAGGTGCTGTATGCTGTTTTAATGGCCTCCAGGAAGCTTCGACATTATTTTCAAGCATACCATATAATTGTTCCTTCATCACAACCTTTTAAGGATATCATGAGAAACAGAGAAGCTACTGGAAGGATTGGAAAGTGGGCTGCGGAACTCAATGAGTTCTGCATTGATTATGTGCATAGATCTTCGATTCAGTCCCAGGCGCTAGCAGATTTCATCGCTGACTGGACGCCTAGGGCTCAGGAAGAAGAAGCAAGTAAAGATGCCGAAGCTTGGACTGTATTCTGCTATGGTTCCTGGAGAACCTTCGGGGCAAGTGCAACCGCCGTTTTAATTGCACCTTCCAAAATCAGAACATGCTACACAGTGAAACTTGATTTTAGTTGTACAAATAATATTGCTGAATACGAAGCTTTGCTTTTGGGTCTTCGGAAGTTGAAGGCAATGGGGATAAGAAGGGCGGTTCTCAAAACTGATTCCCAAGTTATTTCTGGCCATGTTGACAAAAGTTGCAAGGCAAGAGATCCGAAGCTTGAGAAATATTTGGATACAGTTCGAAGACTTGAAGCTTCCTTCGAAGGGTTTTCTGTCAAGAATATTCCACGAGGAGAAAATGAACACGCTGATCTACTAGCCAAGTCAGCGGCACAGGGGCTGCCATTACCTTCGGAAGTATTCTTTGAAACAATAAAAGCACCTTCGGTTGACCTTCTTGAAAGAGCAGTGCTCAATATATCTCCTGTTTATAGCGAAGATTGGAGAACTGAGATTATGTCTTTTCTTCAGGGCAATTTCCTTTCAGATGACGAAGCTTATCATAAGAGAATAATAGCAAGAGCCCGTCCATATGTCATAATAGAAGGGGAGTTATACAAGCATGGAGTCTATTCTCCATTACTCAAATGTTTATCCAGAGCTGAAGGTATAGAGTTGATGAAATAAATACATGCAGGCCTGTGTGGATCTCACATCGAATCTAGGCCTTTGTTGGGTAAAGTTTTTCGTCAAGGATTCTATTGGCCGAAGGCAGCTTCGGATGTAGCAGAATTAGTCCAAAAATGCGAAGGTTGTCAAAAATGTGCAAGAGATAAAAAACAACCTTCGTCTCTAACTCAATTAATACAGCCCACTTGGCCATTACAAAGATGGGGCCTTGATTTGCTAGGCCCACTTCCACCAGCACAAGGGAATTTAAGATATGTTGTAGTGGCAGTGGAATATTTTTCTAAATGGATTGAGGAAAAGCCTTTAGCCACAATAACTTTGGTCACTGTTCAAAAGTTTTTCTGGCAAAATATTATGTGTCGCTTCGGAGTGCCGAAGGCCATTACTGTAGACGACGGAACGCAGTTTGATGCCGAAGCTTTCAGAGAATTTTGTGAACGAATTGGCACGAAGAGCCATTTTGCATCAGTTCGGCATCCAGAGTCAAATGGACTTGTCGAAAGAGCTAATGGCATTATAATGACAAGAATAATGAAGTTAATCTTCAACCAGCCCAGGGGGAAGTGGCCAGACGAATTAATCAAAGTGGTGTGGAGCCACAACACAACAATGTCAAGGTCAACAGGTTTTACACCATTCAAATTGTTGTTTGGTGACGAAGCAATAACCCCAGAAGAAGTTAAAGCAGGATCGATAAGAACAGTGGCTTCGGCAGAGGACGAAGCTGATTATTCTGTGGCAAAAGATGCTATAGAAGGTATCATGCTTCAGGCTGTGGAGAATATCAATAAATATCAAGCCGAAACAATAAAATGGCGTGACAGAAAGGTTCGGTTGAAAAATATTAAGCCAGGACACTTGGTACTTCGGAGAGTTGCCAACCCAGACACAGTAGGCAAGCTACAGTTGAAGTGGGAAGGGACTTTCCTGGTAGTATCTTCGTCAAGACCCGATTCCTATAGATTGAAGGATATGGACGGCAGTGACATTCCTAGATCTTGGAATGCGGATGAGCTTCGGCGGTATTATGTGTAACCTGATGTAATCTTTTTTATTCCTTCCTATGGCACCCTTTTCCTTTCCAAAGGGGGAGAAAGGTTTTTAATGGGGCCATAACATGTAATTTCTCTTTTTTCTTATATCAGCTCTACAAGAGAAATATCCCCCGAAGATGTAAATGTAAAAACTGGGCATGCACCATTGAGTGCAACGAGAAAAAAGAAAAACAGGGAGAAGCTCGAAAGACGTCCCTAAGGGGATGCAGAGCACGCCGAAGCTACAAGAAGCCGTTCCTAAGGGAGCGCAGCGTAAGTTTTCTGCTCAAAAGTCGTTCCTAAGGGAATGCAGAGCTTACAACGAAAAGTCAACGCTGATTCCGCCGAAATAAAAGGCAAAGCGCGAAAAGTCAACGCGAATACCACCGAAATAAAAGGCGAAGAAGCTCCTAAGGGAGGCTTACAGCGAAAAGTCAGCGCTGATACACCGAAAAATAAGCGGTGAAGCCAAAAAAATAAACGACAAAGATTTGTTATTCCTAAGGGAATAAGAGTTGTGGTTATGGTTTCGTATGTGTCTTTGAACATTCATTTGCACGATACATTACATCATACATTTGCATTCATAAACATTCACTTAGACATACATAGGATCATCATCATCATAACATACAAACTTGCTTTGGCTTTGAAAGAGAAGGCTTCGGAAAAAAGGGAAAAATAGGCAATTTTATGCTTTGCTGTGTACGCAAAGAAGGGAAGGTGTTTTTCGCCTTCGGCTCAAAAGTATTAATTTCGTCCACACCAAAGCATTTCATACATTGACGGAAAAGTAAGATTATATTACAAAGTGAAATTTAATTACATCATACTTTATACAAGTTTTTTGAGCTATTTTTACAGACTATTCGAGCTTCGACAGTATCTATGGAGCTTCGGCCTTTTACTCTGCAGCTTCAGCTTCGGCTTGGTCAACCGGTATGTAAGTATTATAAGCTAAATTCAAAATTCAAAGGAAAAGGTAAGCATAAGGTATGATTTTGTTACCAGCTTAAGGTGGCTTCGAGCTTCGTCACCAGCTTTGCTCCGTCCACCCTTTGTCCATACTAATTTTATAAATCTATTCGCAATACTTCGGGCCAGGCTGGGGATGTTATCTAGGTCTGCTGGTGACAGGCTGAAGTTGGGTCTATTAACAATCTTGCCGTGTTCACAGCCAGACTTCAAAAAGGCAACAGCTGTGCCCCGAGAAGCTGCCAGGGCACAGAAGTCGCCATGCCCAGCTATAACTTCGTCAAGATCATTAATTTCACCTTCAATATGCTCGAAGGCACCAGGCAGGTCTTCAGCCGAAGGAGTGAACTTTTCACTACTGGCTCCAACAAAATGGAATACCTGCTTCAACTGTTGAATGCATCGATTGCTGAACTCCAGGCATTTATTCTGAAGATTTGTGAAGGATTCTTTCAACTCCGAACTTTTTTGAACTTCGGCTTCAAGCTTTGCATCAAGTTTCAGCTTTTCTTGTTCGAAATTTTCTGATTGGGAAAGAAGCTTTGAATTTAATTCTGTTATTTTGGCTTCAGCATCCGCTAATAAGCCTTCGGCTGTTTGAAGCTCGAAGTCTTTCTTTTTGATGTCAGCTGATTGCTCTTTTATCTTGTTTTCTAGGTTCTCAATTATAACTTCATGCCTTTTATCCTCTAAGTGTCACACCCGGGTTTTGGGGCACCAAGACCCGAGCGCGAACATAATCACCAGGTGTGCTGGGACCAAGTCTCACACATATGATGATTCATGGCACATGATCGAATGTCACATATTTACTATATATTAAGAGTTCTGTACAAAATAAATAATTACATTATAAGGAGACAACGGTCCAGCAACCCAGAGTTGACTGGGAGACGACAGCCTAGACCTCTCACGAACTTGTAACAGCATCCTCCATGCGCTTCATCCTGTGGTACCTGTTCTTGACCTGTGGGGGGTGTGAGACAGCAAGAGTGAGCTCACATACGTTCATCGCTCAACAAGTTGTGGGGAATAATGTGCATGAACTCGCCAAAGGTGGGAGCTCATAAAGTGTAAGGCTTACCAAAGAGGATGGTTGAAGCTGAGCATTGCTTTTAAAGTTGGTCAAAATTTTATTAGCAGTTACTAAGTATAAGTAAATACCAACCCAATTAAGTAGTAGAACAAAAGTAACAACATCACCTGCGATGCAATGCATATGACAAATTGAATTTAGTTCCATAAGTTAATCATGTGAGTGTCCGAGCTGCTCATGACCGTGAGCACGGCTAGTATACCAGTTTTACACTCTGCAGAGGTTGCACATCTTTACCCACAAGTCATGTTACCCATCTGCCAAGAGACGGCCAATCCCATACACCTCTACCGAGGAGGCGAGGCAGGGTAACACTACGAGGTCTTTACAAAGTTCCACTAGCTTCAGAAATCCCGCTACAGTTTATAGGAAGCTCCAGTGCAGGGTTCTTGCCTGACCGCCATCGCAGCAGAATCAACCAAGGACCTCCCTACACTGACCACTCCCCTACTGCCCTTGCCCCTTTCGGGTAAGGAAGACCTCCACTAGCTTTCCTAGTTAATCAGCCAAGGGCGTCCCATTAAACCCTTGTGGTAGCACTGTTTTCCCGAGTGGTTCTCCATGTTCCAATTAACATAATGATCTTATCATGAATAGTAAAAAATAAACAGATAATAAAAATGTGATCATGAATAAAGTATCTCCATACCCAAAACCACATATAGCACTAGCAAGTACTACCCAGAAAGTTCAGTGGTAAACAAGGTATAAAGATAGACAAACTAGGGTATCCTATTGGGTCCCATCAAAATTAACCTATGCAGATCATTATGATTAATCAGAACATGATTGGGTAAAAGAAGTGATCAAGGGCACAACTTGCCTGTGACTTGAGATTCCAGGTACCAGGATGATCTTCAGGTAGCTCGTAACCTCGCGCTAGTCGTAGCAATACAAACAAGCATGGTATAGGCAAAATTAGCATCACACCAAACATAAGAACAAACTATATAAGAATATTCTACGCATCGCTACAAGATCGTGGGAACGAGAATCACTAAATTCGGAGTTACGGTTATGAAGTTAGGGTTTCCTAAAGATCCACATGGTTAAATATAGAATAGATTAAGAGCAACATTTTAACCTATATTTCATGACAAAACAAAGTTATAAGATTATAATAAATATTATTGTGAGACTAATGCAACTAGAATGGATCAAAACAGAGTTATGGTTATTGAGTTATGAATTTCTAAAATTATTTAGCACCTAGAATAGATTAATTCAATTGAGCAAATTTTAATTCAAGTTTCATGGTTAAACAAAGGTACTAGGTGATAAACAATATTAATACTAAATTATAGAAACTAGAATGAGTCAATTTGGAGTTAAAATGAATTTAATATGATTTAGGCAAGTTCCTAGATTTATTTTTATACCCAAAATTCATTTTCTTTATTAATTTCTGATTTCCCAGAGATCCTGGACCAGGCACATAATTCCTGAGAAGCATAGGGTGTCGCGTGCAAATTGTTCCTAGACTCTGGCTATTCCCGCAGTGGATGGCGGGTTGAATAGATGGAAAAATAGGGACTCTTTTAGAAAAACGCCTCCCGAAGGGGTATCAGTGTATACCACCCGTTGGATGCCGATCCAATGGTTACGATCAGATTCACAGATCAGTGAACGGTATGTGACCACCGTCGCCGGATCTGCGATCAACGGCAAGGATTTTATGTGGGAGGGATCAACCAGGGACCGTTGGATCCAAATCCACCGTGCGGATCCCACTCCCCCCGAAGCGGTACCTGACGCCTAGATCCAGCCGTCTGCGAACAGATCGACGGAGGCAGCACCTTCTTCCCCACCATTACCCGGATGGTGGTGGCGCGCGGTTCCCACGCGACGGCGACATTGCCGGAGCAATACCCGTCTGGCGATCCCGCACACTACCACATGCAAGGGAAGGTGCAAAATAGCATAGGGACAATGGTGAATTCAATGGAATAGAGCGCACCGACGATGGTGGCAGTGAGACTCCCGCCCACAGCAAGGGTGCGGCACCACGATGGTGTGGTTCTGGTGAACACGGGCTAGCACCACAAACGCCCCCAATTTGAGACACAGTAACGCGTATTAGAGGGCATAGAAGATGGTGAACACGTTAAAGGGGCTCACCGATGCAAAAGGGGGCTGATCGACCCGGTCCACGGCGTGACGCCGACCACCAACTCCGGCACGCGCCATGAAGCTCCAGGGGTTGACCTCGGCCGGCAAACCGCTAGGAACGCGCGGCACGACACGGATGATCCCATAAGCTCAAGTCATGATCCAGGCCACGATGCTACGGTCTCCTGCCCCAATCCGAGACTCCCCCCTTCATCCCATTCTCTGCTTCCCGTTCGATCTCCCACCAGCGTTTCCTCATGCTCGGAGGTCATGGCGAGGCGTAGATACTAACCGTCGAGACTTGGGGTTCAAGGAGGGGAGTGCCACCGGTATATATACCCTAGAGCCACGGAGATCCTGCTTCGTCATTCGGCAATGGGGATTTGCGGCACAATCCTAACAGAACGAAGAAGATTCATCCGACGAGGTGGCCCCACGCGGTAGTTTCAAGCAAACACCGCGTTGCGCTGTTGAGAGGCATGGAGTGAGTCCGCGCTGAGAGGAACGGCAGCTGGGCGGCGCGGATTTAGGGGATTCTGTTTCGGCGGTCAGCGAAGAAGAAGGAGCTGACACACCGATCCCAGTGATCAGCGATTCGTCCGCGCGCGAACAGGGATGATGGGCCTGGCTGACAGCTACGACCCCACGGTGCAGTGACCAAGCATCAGCGCCTAGGAATGAGGTGTGGCCGACACGTGGGACCCGCCAGACAGAGGCAGATATCCCACATGCGCGCAGATGGTGAGTTGGGCTGGCACGTGGGGTTTGGGAAATGGGCCAAGGGTCAGGTTTCGGCCCAAGCGCGATTTTCCTTATTATTTTCCTTTTCTCTTTTTTTTCTATTTCAAATTCAAACTTCGAATTAATTCCAGGTTTAAGTTTCCAAACTTTGTGGCAAGTTTATATTCAGATTATATATTCAATTTGAACTTACCAATATAGGATTTATGAATTTATTTTTGTATTTTATAATATTTCTTTATCTTTTCTAATTTCTAGAATTTCTTTTAGATGTCAAATTCCACTTTGGACTTCAATATATTTCATGTCACATTACTTTTATATTGCACAAAATGCACACAAAATAAAATCCTAGCATGATGCATAATTTTAGAGGCATATCTTTTATTAATTATTTGTTTTTAAATATGGTGTTCACATGTGATGATAAATAGATACAACACACGTATAAATAGGGAAATAATTTTTTTTCCTTTTTATATTATCTCTTACAAATTGGGTATTACAAATCCTACCCCCCTTAATAGAAATCTCGTCCTCGAGATTTGTAAAAAAGGGTGTATAACTATATTGTCTCAAAACATATGCACAAACAAGAATCTCAGCATGATGCATAATTTATTAGCAAAACATATGATCGATTAGACCTTATTATTATTCCTAAATAATAAAATACTAGTTAGGAGATGGTTAGGAAAATATGGATATAGTATGTCTAGACATCTATGAGATTCCCTTATGGTCACTATAGATCATGGCAAGGAAGAGTATAATAAGGAAAGACTTTTATCATGAACTGTGGATCTTGATTCCTTTTGAAGTTGGATTTGACTCATCTTCTTCCAGGTCGAGGTTGAGCTCTTCTTTTCAGACCTTGGTGTCTTCATCCGGGTTAGGGATAAGAGGTTTAGTAAGTAGCTATGAGTTAAATGAGATTAGTCAGAATTTAGTTTGGTTGTTTTCTTCTAGATTGGTTGGATAAGTTATGTAACTTGTTATGTAGGTCATGTTGTTGTGTATGGCCGAGTTGATCTAAGCCATCAATTTAGGCTATAACATGTTTATAGGAGTAGGGTCCAATTGATTTCACCAGTATTAACTAATTCGTTAAGTAATCTCACATTAGATCAGATGAGATCAATACTAAATTGGTATGACTAGTGTAGAATAGATAGGATCTAATAGATTTGATTTAGATCATGGTGGTTACCCTAGGATGGGATATGTATGCCTATTAGGACAAGATGGATCCATAAAGATAAGGTAGAATCAGTTAGATCTATTAGGATGACATAAAATCTTTTCAAGATAAGATGAGTATCTTTTAAGATGAGATGGATCTATTAAGATAAGGGAGAATCTTTTAAGATAAGATGAATTGGTTAGAATGAGATCTTTTAGGATAAGATAAATCTCTTAAGCTAGATATGTTCCAATGGGGACAATCTAGGTTGTCTAGTTATTTTATAAATATATTTTTATACCTATGTGTATATGCAGATGCAATTGTGGACATTACTCCACAACTCATCACACTCAATCAAAGATCCAAATCAAAAAAGTATCATAAGAACAAGCATTCAAGCATATCAATATTTACTTAAATAGTTTTGATTTTTTTTCCTACGAGTAGGTCTCCTATTCCTAAAGGTCACTTTATGTACAGGATTTCAAAGTGTGAAATCCACATTTTTCTTTAGAAAGAAAAGGTAAGAATAATCAGAGTAAAGCGGAAATAGATGAGAAAAGATTAAGAAAAGTTTAGAAAGAATCAGAGTAGCCGAGGTAAGTAGATAATGGTTGTCCAGTTCTATCTAGGTTTCGTCCAACAGTCAACATTCCTCTGATACCACTTCTGTCACACCCGGGTTTTGGGGCACCAAGACCCGAGCGCGAACATAATCACCAGGTGTGCTGGGACCAAGTCTCACACATATGATGATTCATGGCACATGATCGAATGTCACATATTTACTATATATTAAGAGTTCTGTACAAAATAAATAATTACATTATAAGGAGACAACGGTCCAGCAACCCAGAGTTGACTGGGAGACGACAGCCTAGACCTCTCACGAACTTGTAACAGCATCCTCCATGCGCTTCATCCTGTGGTACCTGTTCTTGACCTGTGGGGGGTGTGAGACAGCAAGAGTGAGCTCACATACGTTCATCGCTCAACAAGTTGTGGGGAATAATGTGCATGAACTCGCCAAAGGTGGGAGCTCATAAAGTGTAAGGCTTACCAAAGAGGATGGTTGAAGCTGAGCATTGCTTTTAAAGTTGGTCAAAATTTTATTAGCAGTTACTAAGTATAAGTAAATACCAACCCAATTAAGTAGTAGAACAAAAGTAACAACATCACCTGCGATGCAATGCATATGACAAATTGAATTTAGTTCCATAAGTTAATCATGTGAGTGTCCGAGCTGCTCATGACCGTGAGCACGGCTAGTATACCAGTTTTACACTCTGCAGAGGTTGCACATCTTTACCCACAAGTCATGTTACCCATCTGCCAAGAGACGGCCAATCCCATACACCTCTACCGAGGAGGCGAGGCAGGGTAACACTACGAGGTCTTTACAAAGTTCCACTAGCTTCAGAAATCCCGCTACAGTTTATAGGAAGCTCCAGTGCAGGGTTCTTGCCTGACCGCCATCGCAGCAAAATCAACCAAGGACCTCCCTACACTGACCACTCCCCTACTGCCCTTGCCCCTTTCGGGTAAGGAAGACCTCCACTAGCTTTCCTAATTAATCAGCCAAGGGCGTCCCATTAAACCCTTGTGGTAGCACTGTTTTCCTGGGTGGTTCTCCATGTTCCAATTAACATAATGATCTTATCATGAACAGTAAATAATAAACAGATAATAAAAATGTGATCATGAATAAAGTATCTCCATACCCAAAACCACATATAGCACTAGCAAGTACTACCCAGAAAGTTCAGTGGTAAACAAGGTATAAAGATAGACAAACTAGGGTATCCTATTGGGTCCCATCAAAATTAACCTATGCAGATCATTATGATTAATCAGAACATGATTGGGTAAAAGAAGTGATCAAGGGCACAACTTGCCTGTGACTTGAGATTCCAGGTACCAGGATGATCTTCAGGTAGCTCGTAACCTCGCGCTAGTCGTAGCAATACAAACAAGCATGGTATAGGCAAAATTAACATCACACCAAACATAAGAACAAACTATATAAGAATATTCTACGCATCGCTACAAGATCGTGGGAACGAGAATCACTAAATTCGGAGTTACATTTATGAAGTTAGGGTTTCCTAAAGATCCACGTGGTTAAATATAGAATAGATTAAGAGCAACATTTTAACCTATATTTCATGACAAAACAAAGTTACAAGATTATAATAAATATTATTGTGAGACTAATGCAACTAGAATGGATCAAAACAGAGTTACGGTTATTGAGTTATGAATTTCTAAAATTATTTAGCACCTAGAATAGATTAATTCAATTGAGCAAATTTTAATTCAAGTTTCATGGTTAAACAAAGGTACTAGGTGATAAACAATATTAATACTAAATTATAGAAACTAGAATGAGTCAATTTGGAGTTAAAATGAATTTAATATGATTTAGGCAAGTTCCTAGATTTATTTTTATACCCAAAATTCATTTTCTTTATTAATTTCTGATTTCCCAGAGATCCTGGACCATGCACATAATTCTTGAGAAGCGCAGGGTGTCGCGTGCAAATTGTTCCTAGACTCTGGCTATTCCCGCAGTGGATGGCGGGTTGAATAGATGGAAAAATAGGGACTCTTTTAGAAAAACGCCTCCCGAAGGGGTATCAGTGTATACCACCCGTTGGATGCCGATCCAATGGTTACGATCAGATTCACAGATCAGTGAACGGTATGTGACCACCGTCGCCGGATCAGCGATCAACGACAAGGATTTTATGTGGGAGGGATCAACCAGGGACCGTTGGATCCAAATCCACCGTGCGGATCCCACTCCCCCGAAGCGGTACTTGACGCCTAGATCCAGCCGTCTGCGAACAGATCGATGGAGGCAGCACCTTCTTCCCCACCATTACCCGGATGGTGGTGGCGCGCGGTTCCCACGCGACGGCGACATTGCCGGAGCAATACCCGTCTGGCGATCCCGCACACTACCACATGCAAGGGAAGGTGCAAAATAGCATAGGGACAATGGTGAATTCAATGGAATAGAGCGCACCGGCGATGGTGGCAGTGAGACTCCCGCCCACAGCAAGGGTGCGGCACCACGATGGTGTGGTTCTGGTGAACACGGGCTAGCACCACAAACGCCCCCAATTTGAGACACAGTAACGCGTATTAGAGGGCATAGAAGATGGTGAACACGTTAAAGGGGCTCACCGATGCAAAAGGGGGCTGATCGACCCGGTCCACGGCGTGACGCCGACCGCCAACTCCGGCACGCGCCATGAAGCTCCAGGGGTTGACCTCGGCCGGCAAACCGCTAGGAACGTGCGGCACGACACGGATGATCCCATAAGCTCAAGTCATGATCCAGGCCACGATGCTACGGTCTCCTCCCCCAATCCGAGACTCCCCCGTTCATCCCATTCTCTGCTTCCCGTTCGATCTCCCACCAACGTTTCCTCATGCTCGGAGGTCATGGCGAGGCGTAGATACTAACCATCGAGACTTGGGGTTCAAGGAGGGGAGTGCCACCGGTATATATACCCTAGAGCCAGGGAGATCCTGCTTCGTCGTTCGGCAATGGGGATTTGCGGCACAATCCTAACAGAACGAAGAAGATTCATCCGACGAGGTGGCCCCACGCGGTAGTTTCAAGCAAACACCGCGTTGCGTTGTTGAGAGGCATGGAGTGAGTCCGCGCTGAGAGGAACGGCAGCTGGGCGGCGCAGATTTAGGGGATTCTGTTTCGGCGGTCAGCAAAGAAGAAGGAGCTGACACACCGGTCCCAGTGATCAGCGATTCGTCCGCGCGCGAACAGGGATGATGGGCCCGGCTGACAGCTACGACCCCACGGTGCAGTGACCAAGCATCAGCGCCTAGGAATGAGGTGTGGCCGACACGTGGGACCCGCCAGACAGAGGCAGATATCCCACATGCGCGCAGATGGTGAGTTGGGCTGGCGCGTGGGGTTTGGGAAATGGGCCAAGGGACAGGTTTCGGCCCAAGCGCGATTTTCCTTATTATTTTCCTTTTCTCTTTTTTTTCTATTTCAAATTCAAACTTCGAATTAATTCCAGGTTTAAGTTTCCAAACTTTGTGGCAAGTCTATATTCAGATTATATATTCAATTTGAACTTACCAATATAGGATTTATGAATTTATTTTTGTATTTTATAATATTTCTTTATCTTTTCTAATTTCTAGACTTTCTTTTAGATGTCAAATTCCACTTTGGACTTCAATATATTTCATTACTTTTATATTGCACAAAATGCACACAAAATAAAATCCTAGCATGATGCATAATTTTAGAGGCATATCTTTTATTAATTATTTGTTTTTAAATATGGTGTTCACATGTGATGATAAATAGATACAACACACGTATAAATAGGGAAATAATTTTTTTCCTTTTTATATTATCTCTTACAAATTGGGTATTACACTAAGTCCTACTGCATTTTTAAGGCCTTGCTCAAAAGCATACTCTGTGGACAGATAACCTTCGTTAGAAAATATTTATGTTATTGAAAATAGTAAAGGTTAGGCATAAGATATTTACCTTAAAATTGGAATAGAACAAACTGCCGACAATGTGTTGTCGTCGGTAGCGGCTGATGTCTGCTTCGAGCTTCGGGAAGCCGATACTCTTTGATAGAGTACCGATGACCTTCGCACCAGTTTGATCTCGTATGCAGCCTAATCTTTCATCATCAATACCACCGAAGAGAAGCGCCCCCGGCTGGTACCCGCAAGATATAACATATTCTTTTAGTTCCTCCTTTTCAGCTTCTGTCAGCTCTTGGCCAACTAAGTTTTGAAAGTCAAAAGTTTCATCTTCCGAGGTATCTTCGGTCATTTCTTCTTTCTCGGGTTTTGCGGCCGTGGTCTCTTTGGTGGCTGCGCCAGCTTCTTCCGTGGCCATGTTTAACAACATTTTGTCTATATCAGCAGCTATGCTTTCTAAATTAATATCTTCGGATTTAGCATCTTCAGCTCTGGCTTCCGCTGCGACAATTTTCGAAGGTACAACTTCAATAGTCGGTACCTTCGGTGCTGAAGCCCTTGGTGGTGTTGCTTCAATAACTTCTATCACATTAACAATCCTTTGCCTCTTTGGCCTAGGTGCCTTCGATGTTGTGGACTCCTTTTCCTTATGAAAAAGCTTCGTCAGATGTAGTCCCAATGGACTTAGTTTGATAGACAAAGTTTCAGTCATTACCTTTAAAATTTCCTCTATTTCAGTAGCAGAGGATGTCGCAGAAGTCTTTTCTTTTTCATCATTTGATTCTGCTTCGGAGTTGAAGCCTTTCTTTTCTGCGAAGCAACTGTTTTCGCCTCAGACTCTTGTTTTTTCTTCTTTGATTGATCTTCGTCCTCCTTATTCAGAGCACTAGCCACTCTTTTTCTTTTTTTGTCCTTCAGCACCCTTGTCCAGTCGCTCGTAGTCAGGATATTCAAAGCCTATAGCATCCATCACTCAGTTTAGCCTTCGTTTCGGATGGGTGCCGAAGGCCGCTGTCATCAATTGATCTTCTTTTTTAGAATAATTTCCAAGTATTTCGTTGCACATTACTTCGATTGTATCCAACCATTCTTGGCAGGGTACTTTGAAATGTCTCTTGAATTTGTAGTGGTAGGGCAGCCGGACAAGTTCTCCCTCCTTTTTTCCTTCGATCTTCGGCATGGCCCACTCTTCCATAGTTGGAAATACTTTGAAAGCCAAAAATTCCTGCACTAAGTCCCTAGTGCCAATGTGCTCTGCGATAATCCTGAATTCAGCTAGTGCAGTTTGGGTTGGACCCTCTGGTGTCATATTACATTGGGGTCTGGTCTCTCCGAGGATCAGCTCTAGCGGGCTCTGGACCAACTTCTCCTTATCATCGTCAACTTTGACGTAGAACCATTTTGATTTCCAGCCTGCCGGCCACTTGCTTCGGTAGCTGATCACGAGAAATTTTGTAGTCTTCCGGTAAGCAAAATTGTAGCAGCTGCAGTTTTCATGTAACCCATCTTTTCTGGCCTTGGTTTGGTAATGCAGCTCATGCACTCGGCAGAAACCTTCAGCAAACGGTTCCACCCCTTGGCTTCAGAGAGCCCAAATGTAAACGCTAAGCCTAACGATAGCGTTAGGAGTTAGCTGATGAAAGTAGATCCCAAATTTCTTTAGCACATCAGCAATCATTTTATTCAAAGGGAATCTCAAACCAGCTTTGAAGAAACTCTTAAAAACTACTATTTCATCTTTTCCTGGTTTCGGAGTAGTTTCCTCTCCACCAAAGCGAATCAACTCTTTCTTTTCTTCATTTAAATAGCCCAATTTTAACATCTTAGGAAGGTCACCTTTGGAGACTGTGGATTTTCCAAAATCCAGGTGGCTGGGTTTGCTCGGCACCGCACTGCTATAATCATCTTTAGAATCGGTCTCCTCAACATCAACTTGCTCTGCTCCAGCGGCAGGGACATCCTCCGATGTCACCAGCCCAGACCGCTTCATGGCTTCGGAAATTGGAACGGTCTCAATAGCTTCGGTCTCATCTCCCTCACGGTCAACCCTAGTAGTGGAGCGAACTCTGGCCATTTGATTATGTCTTTCTTGAAATTTTTCGATTGTTGACTTTTCTGATTTTCCCGAAGCTCTTTCTTTTGTGACGAAGCAGAATCAAAAGCGGGGTTTCGTCTGAGCATGATGATTAAGCTTCGGCTATGACTAAAATTTTGGCAGCAAAACAGTCAATAGCAAGGAATGCTGTGGTAACTTCACACCTACCCGTCTGTTTATATAGTGCCGCAGGTGAGAAGGTGAATCGTCAAGGTCTCCCGCACCGAACAAACAGTCACCCGCACTCGCTGAGCGGTGGGCCACAGGGTTCGAGAGGGTGAATCGCTAGGGCGCGCGTAACTGCTGCAAGATGGAGCCATCTCGAGCGCGGATTATTTTAATCGTTTCTCGCCAACGAGCTCAGGGAAGGTGTTTTTCAGATCTTCGGCATCCCAAAGCCTAGATGACTTTTTTCACGGATCAAGCTCGTTACGAAAAACGATCTAGCACCATGAAGGGGCTACTATTGGAAGTATGCTTCGTAGCCGAAGATCCTAAAGAAAGAGAACACCTTCGGCAGACACTCTCAGGAGCAAGCGCCGAAGCTACTACTTAGAGAGCTTCGACACAATGATAGATCTTAAGACGAAGGGTCGAACCGACTTAAAGATGGATTGACTTAAAGACCCATGATGTCTGTGTCATTATTGTAGTCAATTGTAAATGACTTAAATGTAATTTTACGCAGGTTGCACCCTGTGCCTATAAATAGGTGAACAGTACCCCGACACTGTTCACACAATCCTGTAACCATTGGCACATTACGCTTGAATTATTGCTTTCCGCCAAGGCGAAGGTATAAATGTGCCCAAATATCATGTTTTAGTACTTATATATGCATATAATAAAATATGTGAATATATTTTATACTTTATATTTCATTTCTCATTGTTTGTTGTCTTACAAATATGATCACGAAGGTTAAATCTTCGTGATATTTTACTCATGACCTTCGTCCGAAGCTCATTAAATCCTTGGGGAGATAATGCTTCAGCGGACGAAGGGCATTTATACTTAACATTTTTTGTGTTGCCTTGTTCTTAATTCATAGCATTTGAGAACAAGCCCCCAACAAGGATCAAGCTCAAGATGATGAAAATGAAGATCAAGAAGAGCCACCTCAAGAGGAGGACAATGATCAAGGGGGAGATGTCAATGATCAAGACAAGGAAGATGATGAGGGTCCAAGACCGCCACACCCAAGAGTCCACCAAACGATACAATGAGATCACCCCGTGAACTCCATTCTCGGCGATATTCATAAGGGGGTAACCACTCGATCTCGTGTCGCTCATTTTTGTGAACGTTACTCCTTTGTGTCTTCTATTGAACAATACAGGGTGGAAGACGCATTAAGGGATTCGGATTGGGTGTTGGCAATGCAACAGGAACTCAACAACTTCATGAGGAATGAGGTATGGCATCTTGTTCCACGTCCTAACCAAAATGTTATAGGAACCAAGTGGGTTTTCCACAACAAGCAAGATGAGCATGGTGTGGTGACAAGGAACAAAACCTGACTTGTGGCCAAGGGATATTCACAAGTCGAAGGTTTGGATTTTGGTGAAACCTATGCACCTGTAGCTAGGCTTGAGTCAATTCACATATTACTTGCTTATGCTACTTACCATGGCTTTAAGCTTTATCAAATGGACATGAAAAGTGTCTTCCTCAATGGACCAATCAAGGAAGAGGTCTATGTTGAGCAACCTCTCGGCTTTGAGGATAGTGAGTACCCTAACCATGTCTATAAACTCTCTAAGGCACTTTATGGGCTCAAGCAAGCCCCAAGAGCATGGTATGAATGCCTAAGAGATTTTCTTATCGCTAATGGCTTCAAAGTCGGAAAAGCCGATCGTACTCTCTTTACTAAAACAATTGCAAATGATTTGTTTGTATGCCAAATTTATGTTGATGATATTATATTTGGGTCTACTAACAAATCTACTTGTGAAGAGTTTAGTAGGATCATGATTCAAAAATTCGAGATGTCTATGATGGGGGAGTTGAAGTATTTCTTAGGATTTCGAGTGAAGCAACTCCAAGAGGGCACCTTCATCAGCCAAACCAAGTATACTCAAGACATACTCACCAAGTTTGGAATGAAGGATGCCAAGCCCATCAAGACACCCATGGGAACCAATGGACATCTCGACCTCGACACGAGAGGTAAATCCGTAGATCAATAGGTATACTGGTCGATGATAGGATCTTTACTCTATTTATGTGCATCTCGACCGGATATTATGCTTTCCGTATGCATGTGTGCAAGACTCCAAGCCGATCCTAAGGAAGTTCACCTTAGGGCTGTGAAACGAATCTTGAGATATTTGGTTCATACACCTAAGTTTGGTCTTTGGTACCCCAAGGGATCCACTTTTAATTTAATAGGTTATTCAGATGCTGATTGGGCAGGGTGTAAAATTGATAGAAAGAGCACATCAGGGACTTGTTAGTTCTTAGGAAGATCCCTGGTGTCTTGGGCTTCAAAGAAACAAAACTCAGTGACACTTTCAACCGCCGAAGCCGAGTACATTGCCGCAGACCATTGTTGCGCGCAATTGCTTTGGATGAGGCAAACCCTTAGGGACTATGGTTACAAATTAACCAAAGTTCCTCTCCTATGTGATAATGAGAGTGCAATCCGCATGGCGGATAATCCCGTTGAGCACAGCTGCACTAAGCACATAGCCATTCAGTATCACTTTTTGAGGGATCACCAACAAAGGGGGGATATCGAGATAGCCTATGTGAGCACCAAAGAACAATTAGCCGATATCTTTACCAAGCCATTAGATGAGAAAACCTTTACCAAACTTAGGCATGAGCTAAACATTGTTGATTCTCGGAACTTTGATTAACTCTTTGCACACATAGCTCATTTATATACCTTTGATCATCTCTCTTTCATTTGCTATGACTAATGTGGTTTTCAAGTGTATTTCATGCTAAGTCATAGATTGAAAGGGAAATGGAGTCTTCGGCGAAGACAAGGCTTCCACTCCACTCCATCGTATTATTTCTCTGTCGCCGTCACTCCACTTCACTCTCCATATTGGTATAATCATTCACTCATATATTATTTGCCAAAAGGGGAGAGAGTTTGAAAAGGGCTCTAAAGACTCCGTTTTTGGTGATTAATGCCAAAGGGGGGAGAGTATTAGCCCAAAGCCAAAGGACCGCACCACCACGCCAATTTTAAAAATTTTCGAAACAAGTCTAAGTTTTAAATGTTGTTTTCAAATGGTATTGTATTTGTGATATATTTCAAAATTGGTATCTAAACCCTCTTGAACACTAAGAGGAGAATTTCATTGAGGGGGAGTTTTGTTGTAGTCAAAGGAAAAGCATTTGAAACAAGGGGAGAAAATTTCAAATCTTAAAAATGCTTCTCAAAATCTTATTCATATACCTTTGACCATTTGCAAAAAGACTTTGAAAAGAATTTCGAAAAACATTTGCAAAAACAAAACAAGTGGTGCAAGCATGGTCCAAAATGTTAAAATGAAGAAAGCAATCCATGCATATCTTATGAAAATGTAAAATTGGTTTAATTCCAAGCAATCTTTGCACTTACCTTATGCAAACTAGTTCAATTCTGCACTTTTATATTTGCTTTGGTTTGTGTTGGCATCAATCACCAAAAAGGGGGAGATTGAAAGGGAAATAGGGTCAAACCTTTTCCTAAATGATTTTGATGGTTGAATTGCCCAACACAAATAATTGGACTAAATAGTTTGCTCTAGATTATAAGTTCTACAGGTGCCAAAGGTTCAACACAAACCAATAAAAAGTCCAAGAAAGAGTTCAAATAAAAAGGAGCAAAACCAACCGAAGGCTTCCCTGGTCTGGCGCACCGGACTGTCCGGTGCGCCACCGGACAGTGTCCGGTGCACCAGGGAGATCAACTCCGAACTTGCCACCTTCGGGTTTCTGGAAATGCCACTCCGCTATAATTCACCGGACTGTCCGGTGTGCCAGCGGAGCAACGGTCGCTAGCACAACGGTCGAGTTCAACGGTCGGCTGACAACGCTACAGTGCGCGGACTACGCGCGCAGAGTCAGAGCAGGCGCCAGAAGGCACACCGGTCAGTGAACAGTACCTGTCTGGTGCACCACCGGACTGTCCGGTGGCCCCACTTGTCAGAGCTCCAACGGTTGAACCCTAACAGTTGGGTGACGTGGCTAGCGCACCAGACAGTGTCCGGTGGCGCATCGGACTGTCCAGTGCGCCCTTCGACAGCAGCCTTCCCCAACAGCCACTTTGGTGGTTGGGGCTATAAATACCCCCCAACCACAACACTTCAAGGCATCCAAGTTTTTCAGCCAACACATTCAATACAAGACACAATTAGATTGAATCAAAGCCTCTCCAAGTCCCAATTCCACTCAAAGCAATTAGTGACTAAAAGAGAGAGTTTTGCCCGTGTTCTTTGAGCTCTTGCGCTTGGATCGCTTTTCTTCTTCCCCACTTCTTGTTCCCAAGACATTTGTAATCAAAGCAAGAGACACCAATTGTGTGGTGGTCCTTGTGGGGACCAAGTGTCCCGATTGATTGAGGAGAAAAGCTCACTCGGTCTAAGTGACCGTTTGAGAGAGGGAAAGGGTTGAAAGAGACCCGGTCTTTGTGACCACCTCAACGGGGAGTAGGTTTGCAAGAACCGAACCTTGGTAAAACAAATCACTGTGTCATCCACTCTATTTCTTTGGTTGATTTGTTTTCGCCCTCTCTTTCGGACTCGATTATATTTCTATCGCTAACCCCGGCTTGTAGTTGTGCTTAAAGTTTATAAATTTCAGATTTGCCTATTCACCCCCTCTAGGCGACTTTCAAGGAGCAACCGTCGGATACGCCTGATTTGGAAGGAGATCGTGCACCGGGCATGAACAGTGGTTGTCCGGTGGTGCACTAGACTGTCCGGTGCACCACTCGACAGAAGGCAGGAATTGCCTTCCAAGATTGTCTCCAACGGCTCCTAGCTGCCTTGGGGCTATAAAAGGGACCCCTAGGCGCATGGAGGAGACCAAGCTTTCAAGAAACACTCTAAGACTCCCAGACTCTGACTCCACACATTTGATTCTCTGTGTTAGTGATTTGAGCTCCATTTGAGTTGCAAACTCCGTGTGTTGTGTTTCGAGCTCAAGTCGTGACTTGTGTGCGTGGTTGTGCTGCAGATTTAAGTCTTGCGTTTGTTGCTCTCCCCAACCTTACTCTGTGCTTTCTTTGTGATCTCTATTGTAAGGGCGAGAGACTCCAAACTGTGGAGACTCCTCGCACACGGGAAAAGACTCTAAAGGAAAAGACCGTGGTTTTCAAGTTGATCATCGGATCACTTGAAAGGGGTTGAGTGCAACCCTCGTCCATTGAGACACCACAACGTGAAAGTAGGCAAGTGTTACTTGACCGAACCATGGGATAAAAATCACGTGTCACTTGTGTTGCTTTCTCTATGATTGTTGTGTTCACAAGAACTCGCTTCAAAGCTACTTAGTCGCACTAACTCTCTAATAAACTTAGTATTGTGGCTATTTAGTGTTTGATTTCCTAGGATCACCTATTCACCCCCCCTCTAGGTGCTCTCAATTGGTATGAGAGCCATACTCTTCATCTAAGGGACTAACCGCCCAAAGAGATGGATCCTAAGGGAAAGGGGATGGTGGTCAATGACAAGGAAAGAGAGTCCATCTTCAACGAGCCAAGAGACGACAAGCCTACCGACTCAGGCTCGAGTCACAAGAAAAGGGACGGGAAGAAGAAGAGGCGCATCAAGAAGATCATCTATTACGACAGCGATGCCTCCTCTTCTTCACCAAGAGACGATGATGACGACGACTCTTCGTCGAAAAAGAAAACAGTTAATCAGAACTACTCGTTTGACTATTCTCGCATGCCATATAATTCAAATGCGCATTTACTATCAATTCCCCTTGGAAAACCTCCACACTTTGATGGAGAGGATTATTCATTTTGGAGTCATAAAATGCGTAGTCATTTATTCTCTCTCCATCCTAGCATATGGGAAATTGTAGAAAATGGGATGCATTTTGATAGCACCGATAATCATGTGATTATTAATGAGCAAATCCATAAAAACGCCCAAGCTACTACTGTTTTGTTAGCATCTCTTTGCAGGGACAAATATAATAAAGTGAGTGGCTTGGACAATGCCAAACAAATCTGGGACACCCTCAAGATCTCACATGAGGGAAATGATGCTACAATGATCACCAAAATGGAACTGGTGGAAGGCGAGCTGGGGAGATTCGCCATGTCAGGGGAGAAGAGCCAACACAAACCTACAACAGGCTCAAGACCCTGGTCAACAAGATCCAAAGCTATGGAAGCACATGATGGACGGATCATGATGTCGTCCGACTCATGCTAAGGTCATTTACTGTAATTGACCCCCCATCTTGTCAATCTTATTCATGAAAACCCCAGGTACACCAAGATGACGCCCGAGGAGATCCTCGGAAAATTTGTGAGCGGGCGCATGATGGTGAAGGAGGCGCGATACGTGGATGATGCGCTAAATGGTCCACTGCCCATCTACGAGTCGCAGCTCGTTGCCCTCAAAGCAACGAGTAACAGGGAGACACTACCAAGCAAGGTAGCACAAGTAGAGGCTGCCGGGCTCAACGAGGACGAAATGGCGCTCATCATCAAGCGCTTCAAAACCGCCTTGAAAGGACGCAAGGAATACCCCAACAAGAATAAAACAAGGGGAAAGTGCTCCTGCTTCAAATGCGATAAGACTGGTCAATTCATAGCACAGTGCCCCGATAATGATAATGACCAGGGACAAGAAAAGTACGGGAAGAGGGAGAAGAAGAAAAACTACAAGAAGGCGAAGGGCGAGGCACACCTTGGAAAGGAATGGGATTCTGACTGCTCTTCATCCGACTCCGATGATGAAGGATTGGCTGCCTCGGCCTTCGACAAGTCTTCGCTCTTCCCCAATGAACGCCACACTTGCCTCATGGCCAAGGAGAAGAAGGTACGTATTCGAGATTCCCCTAAGTACTCTTCTTCTAGTGATAAGGAATCCTCCGGTGATGAAGTAGATTACTCTGGTTTATTTAAAGGTTTAGATAGAGCCAAAGTAGAGAAAATTAATGAATTAATTGATGCTCTAAATGAAAAGGATAGACTGCTAGAAAAGCAAGAGGACATTTTGTATGAGGAACATGACAAATTTGTTAGTGTACAAAAATCTCTTGCTTTAGAAACTAAGAGAAATGAAATGCTATCTTCTGAGTTATCTGCTTGCCATGAATCTATCTCTAGTCTAAAGAATTTAAATGATGAATTAAATGCTAAGCTAGAGGAAGTTAGTAAAACAAGTTCATGTGTAGAGCATGTTAATATTTGTAATAGATGTAAGGACTTTGATGTTGATGTCTGTGATGAACATCTTATTTCTATTACTAAATTAAATGATGAGGTGGCAAGTCTTAATGCTCAACTTAAGACTTGCAAAATTGATTTTGATAAATTAAAATTTGCTAGGGATACCTACACTATTGGTAGACACCCCTCAATTAAGGATGGACTTGGTTTTCGAAAGGAAACCAAGAACTTAACAAGCCAAAGGATTCCCGTTCTCAACAAGGAGAAGGGAAGGCCCCTATGGCGAGTAGTCCTCAAAGGAACCATGCCTTTATTTATGATAGGAAAATTGCTAGTCGTTCTCATTATAATAAGAGTTATGTTCATACTGCTTATAATAATTCACATGCTATGCTTGCCTCTAGCTCTACTTTTGTTTATGGTAGAAGTAGGCCTAGGAGAAATCATGTTGTGCCTCATGTGCCTAGGAAAATGTGCAATGAACCCACTACTATTTTTCATGCTTGCAACAATTCTTTTGTACTTCCATGTAAGGATGAAAAAGTAATTGCTAGGAAGTTGGGATCCAAATGCAAGGGAGACAAGACTTGTATTTGGGTTCCAAAAATTATTGTGACTAACCTTGCAGGACCCAACAAGAGTTGGGTACCTAAAACCCAAGCTTAAACTTGCCTTGCAGGTTTATGCATCCGGGGGCTCTAGCTGGATAATCGACAGCGGATGCACAAACCACATGACGAGGGAGAAGAAGATGTTCACCTCCTACGTCAAGAACAAGGATTCCCAGGATACGATCATCTTTGGAGATGGGAATCAAGGCAAGGTCAAAGGCTTGGGCAAGATTGCCATCACTAACGAGCACTCAATATTGAATGTATTTCTAGTAGAGTCGCTTGGGTACAACCTTCTGTCTGTAAGTCAATTGTGTCACATGGGTTACAATTGTCTATTTACAAACGTTGATGTATCTGTCTTTAGAAGTAGTGATGGTTCATTAGCTTTTAAGGGTGTATTAGACGACAAACTCTACTTAGTTGATTTTTCGAAAGAGGAGGCCGATCTAGATGCATGCTTAATAGCTAAGACTAATATGGGCTGGCTTTGGCATCACCGTCTATCACATGTTGGGATGAAGAACCTTCATAAACTTCTAAAGGGAGATCATGTGTTAGGACTAACCGATGTTTGTTTTGAGAAAGACAGACCCTGTGCAGCATGTCAGGCAGGAAAACAGGTGGGAAGCACACATCACGACAAGAATGTGATGACAACATCAAGACCACTGGAGCTCCTTCACATGGATCTTTTTGGAACCGTTGCCTATCTAAGCATCGGGGGAAGTAAGTATGGTCTTGTAATTGTTGATGATTTTTCCCGCTTCACTTGGGTGTTCTTTCTACAGGATAAGTCAGAAACCCAAGGGACCCTAAAGCGCTTCTTAAGGAGAGCTCAAAATGAGTTTGAGCTTAAAGTGAAAAAGATAAGGATCGACAATGGGTCCGAGTTCAAGAATCTACAAGTTGAAGAGTTTCTTGAGGAGGAAGGCATCAAGCACGAGTTCTCCGCTCCCTACACACCACAGCAAAACAGTGTGGTAGAGAGGAAGAACATGACGCTTATCGACATGGCGAGAACGATGCTTGGAGAGTTCAAGACGCCCGAGCGGTTTTGGTAACAAACCCAATGTTTCTTACTTTCGTGTATTTGGGAGCAAATGCTACATTCTGGTGAAGAAAGGTAGACATTCTAAATTTGCTCCCAAGGCTGTAGAGGGGTTTTTACTAGGATATGACTCAAATACAAAGGCGTATAGGGTCTTCAACAAATCATCAGGATTAGTTGAAGTCTCTAGCGACGTTGTATTTGATGAGACTAATGGCTCTCCAAGAGAGCAAGTTGATCTTGATGACATAGATGAGGATGAAGTCCCGACGGCCGTAATGCGCACAATGGTGATAGGCGATGTGCGACCACAGGAACTACATGAACAAGATCAACCATCTTCCTCTACAATGGTGCATCCCCCAACTCAAGACCATGTACATGTACCTCAAGAAGAAGGGAAGGATCAATGGGAAGCACAGGAAGATCAAGTGATGGAGGAAGAAGCACCATGGGCCCCTCCAACTCAAGTCCGAGCGACAATCCAAAGACATCACCCCGTCGATCAGATTCTGGGTGACATTAGCAAGGGAGTAACTACTCGCTCACGACTAGCTAACTTTTGTGAGCATTACTCATTTGTCTCTTCTATTGAGCCTTTTAGGGTAGAAGAGGCCTTGCAAGATCCGGACTGGGTGTTGGCCATGCAGGAAGAGCTCAACAACTTCAAAAGGAATGAAGTCTGGAGCCTGGTGCCATGTCCAAAGCAAAACGTTGTGGGAACCAAGTGGGTGTTCCGCAACAAGCAAGACGAGCACGGATTGGTGACGAGAAACAAGGCTCGACTTGTGGCAAAAGGGTATGCCCAAGTCGCAGGTTTGGATTTTGAGGAGACTTTTGCTCCTGTGGCTAGATTAGAGTCTATTAGAATATTATTAGCCTATGCCGCTCACCACTCTTTTAAGCTGTTTCAAATGGATGTAAAGAGCGCTTTCCTCAATAGGCCAATCAAGGAGGAGGTATACGTGGAACAACCCCCTGGCTTTGAGGATGACAGGTATCCCGACCACGTGTATAAGCTCTCTAAGGCGCTCTATGGACTTAAGCAAGCCCCAAGAGCATGGTATGAATGCCTTAGAGATTTCTTAATTGCTAATGCTTTCAAGGTTGGGAAAGCTGATCCCACTCTTTTTACCAAGACTTGTGATGGTGATCTCTTTGTGTGCCAAATTTATGTTGATGACATAATATTTGGTTCTACTAACCAAAAGTCTTGTGAGGAGTTTAGCAGGGTGATGATGCAAAAATTCGAAATGTCGATGATGGGCGAGTTGACATACTTCCTGGGATTCCAAGTGAAGCAACTCAAGGACGACACTTTCATCTCCCAAACAAAGTACACTCAGGATCTTCTCAAGAGGTTTGGGATGAAGGATGCCAAGCCCGCGAAGACACCGATGGGAACCAATGGGCATGTCGACCTCAACAAAGGAGGTAAGTCCATTGATCAAAAGGCATACCGGTCCATGATAGGTTCATTACTTTATCTTTGTGCTAGTAGACCGGACATTATGCTTAGTGTATGCATGTGTGCTAGATATCAATCCAACCCCAAGGAATGTCACCTTATGGCCGTTAAGCGAATTCTTCGATATTTAGTTGCTACACCGTGCTTCGGGATCTGGTATCCAAAGGGGTCTACCTTTGACTTAATTGGATACATAGACTCCAATTATGCCGGGTGCAAGGTTGATAGGAAGAGTACATCAGGGACGTGCCAATTTCTGGGAAGGTCCCTGGTGTCATAGAGTTCCAAGAAACAGACATCCGTTGCCCTATCCACCGCTGAGGCCGAGTATATTGCCACAGGACAGTGTTGCATGCAACTACTTTGGATGAGGCAAACCCTTCGGGACTTTGGCTACAATCTGAGCAAAGTCCCACTCCTATGTGACAATGAGAATGCAATCCGCTTGGCGGATAATCCTGTTGAACACAGCCGCACTAAGCACATAGACATCCGGCATCACTTCCTGAGGGATCACCAGCAAAAGGGAGATATCGATATTTATCATATTAGCACCGAGAACCAGCTAGCCGATATCTTCACCAAGCCGTTGGATGAGAAAACATTTTGCCGGTTGCGTAGTGAGCTAAATGTCTTAGATTCACGTAACTTGGACTGATCTGTAGCATACATGTGTTCTATGCCTTTGATCATGTTACTTTGAGCATTTACATTATTCATTGTATACTTATGGTACTCAAGTTGTACAAGTCCTCCCAGGACCTCACAAGTCCATATGCAAATGGTGCACATATTTAGGGGGAGATGTGCTACAACTTGACCCTTTGAGACTAACCTGTTTGTTTGAGTATACTTGGTGTAATCTCAAAGGTACATTGAAAGGGAAACTAAACTTGGACGACGCAAATACTTCCACTGCACTCTGGTATTAGTGCATTTAATTCCAAGTTCATACTTATGCTCTCATTGCCTTTTTGTTCTTAATTGACATTTTTGGTGAGGCAATGGGGTTAAAGGGCCAAGAATAATCTCGTTTTGGTGCTTAATGCCAAAGGGGGAGAAATTAAGGCCAAAGCAAAATAGATCAGCCAACCAAAATGGATCAGCCAACCACTTGTGATTTTTGAAAATAATAGAGTAAGAATTTATGAATTGCTCAAAATACTCAAATTGCAAAATTTGGTCTCTTGTGGGGGAGAATTTTTGATTATGGGTAAAGGTGGAGTTTTTGGCACTTGATTAATTTTACTCTTGGAATATCTCTCTATGTGCCCAAACAACCATGTTTAACTTAGAGATAGGAAAATGAATTTGATTTGAAAAAACAAACCAAGTGGTGGCAAAGAATGATCCAAATATGCCAAATCCTAAGTAAAGAGAATTTGGTCTTCATTTGCATTGATGTTGCACTTCTTTTTGTTGCTTTTTGATGTGTTGGCATGAATCACCAAAAAGGGGGAGATTGAAAGGGAAATATGCCCTTGGGCCATTTCAATAATGTTTTGGTGATTAAATGCCCAACACAATTGATTAAATTCTTATGAAGAGAGAAATACAAATCATATTAGAAGGTATGTTTCGAGACTTAGCATATTGTTTTTAAATACTAATGTGTTTATCTAAGTTCTAGGAACAGTGACAAAAGAAGGAGAAAAGAAAAGGGAAAGAGTTGGCTGTGTGCAGCCAACACCAGCTCGGCCTGACACATCGGACTGTCCGGTGGTGCACCGAGCAGTGTCCGGTGCCCTAGGCTAGCTGACGGTGAACCAGCTGCTCTCGGGAATCGACAGAGTTGTATGGCTAAAATTCACCGGACTGTTCGGTGGTGCACCGGACTGTCCGGTGAGTCATCTGCGACGAACTCGCCACTCTCGAGAAATGGAAAAGGCGACGTGGCTATAATTCACCGGACTGTCCGGTGGTGCACCGGACTGTCCGATGAGCCAACGGTCGCTAGCGCCAATGGTCGGCCGCGCAATCTGCGGGCGACACATGGACTGCTCCAACGGTTAGCTGGTGCACCGGACTGTCCAGTGTGCACCAGACAGTGTCCGGTGCGCCAACGGCCCGGAGGAGCAACGGTCGGATGCGCCTGATTTGGAAGGAGATCGTGCACCGGACATGAATAGTGGCTGTCCGGTGGTGCACCGGACTGTCCGGTGCACCACTCGATAGAAGGCAGGAATTGCCTTCCAAGATTGTCTCCAACGGCTCCTAGCTGCCTTAGGGCTATAAAAGGGACCCCTAGGCGCATGGAGGAGGAGACCAAGCTTTCAAGAAACACTCTAAGACTCCCAGACTCCGACTCCACGCATTTGATTCTCTGTGTTAGTGATTTGAGCTCCATTTGAGTTGCAAACTCCGTGTGTTGTGTTTCGAGCTCAAGTCGTGACTTGTGTGCGTGGTTGTGCTGCAGATTTAAGTCTTGCGTTTGTTGCTCTCCCCAACCTTACTCTGTGCTTTCTTTGTGATCTCTATTGTAAGGGCGAGAGACTCCAAACTGTGGAGACTCCTCGCACACGGGAAAAGACTCTAAAGGAAAAGACCGTGGTTTTCAAGTTGATCATCGGATCACTTGAAAGGGGTTGAGTGCAACCCTCGTCCATTGAGACACCACAACGTGAAAGTAGGCAAGTGTTACTTGACCGAACCATGGGATAAAAATCACGTGTCACTTGTGTTGCTTTCTCTATGATTGTTGTGTTCACAAGAACTCGCTTCAAAGCTACTTAGTCGCACTAACTCTCTAATAAACTTAGTCCTGTGGCTATTTAGTGTTTCATTTCCCAGGATCACCTATTCACCCCCTCTAGGTGCTCTCAAAAAGACAAACAGAAGGATGTCCCGAGCAGCTAACGGCGAGGCGGAACTCACCGAGGCAACGGACAGGGAACGGGCTCGACGGCGGTCGCAGAACGGATGACGGTCTTCGGTGAGCGGTGGCGGAGCTACCTGGTTGCGTGTGTAGAGCGAGAGATGGGGCGAGAGGGTTCAGCTGAGGGCGCAAGTGAGCGAGGGGAAGTGGGCGAGCGGGGCGCGGGGCTCAAAAGGGGCGAGGACGTGCGGAGGTGGCCGGAGATCGTGCGGTCGTGGGCGCGTCCACGGCGGGGGAACATGGGCGGGAAGTTGAGGATGGGATGACAGGTGGGGTCGGCGGGACAGAGAGAGAAGCGGGCGCGCGTGCGAGAGGAACAGCGCCGACAAGCCTAGCCCACTGGGCAGCGGGAGGGAGAGAGCGAGAGAACGAGCGGGCGAGACAGACTGACAGGCGAGGACCGCCTGTCAGCGAGGGTGGGTGCGCGCGCAGGCTAGACCGACTTGGGCTAAATGGGCCAAATTGGGTTTTTTCTAATTTTAGGAAATTTCTAATGCCTTTTCTATTTATTTTCTCCAGGGTTTTCAATTCAAATTCAAACCAAATCAAACATGTGCAACAATTCAAAGAACATTTAGAACTCAATATGATGCAACATTTCATGACTCATATGTTTTGTCAAAAATAAAATAAATAATCCCTCAGTAATTAAGCTAACCCTAACCAAAAGAAAAAGAGAGAGAGAAGAGTAACACCTGAATTTGGTTGATATTTAGAAAGAAATTTTATACCTTCAAATTCAGGGTGTTACAGAGGGTGACGAAGAGTCGGTCTCATAGTAGACCACCTTCTTCTTCTTGTCACCTCTCCGATGCGACTTGATGGAGGAAGAGGATTCCTCCTTGTGTTTGTTGCCGGACTCCCTTGAGAGAGTCCTCCCCAAGCTTGCAGCCTTTTCGCCAATCATGATCTCCCTCTTGACGTGATCTCCAGACATCACTTCGAGTTTGTTAGACTCTTAATGAAGCACTAGCTCTGATACCAATTGTAAGTCGCCTAAAGGGGGGGTGAATAGGCGAAACCTGAAATTTATAAACTTAAACACACACTAAGGTCGGGGGTTAGCGTTAGAATTAAATTCAAGTCCAAAAGAATATCTCTCTTGCTAGGAGTTGCTCAAGGATTGCGGATGACGTATGGGAGCCAACTCAAATTCACACTAGCAAGGAAATGTTAGAGAGGGGAAAACAAATCAAACAAGAATCAAGGCGAGTGAACACGATGATTTGTTTTACCGAGGTTCGTTTCCAAAGAACCTAGTCCCCGTTGAGGAGGTCACAAAGACCGGGTCTATTTCAACCCCTTCCCTCTCTCAAACGGTCACTTAGACCGAGTGAGCCTTTTCCTTAATCTCTTGGGTCACTTAGACCCCACAAGGACCACCACACACTTAGGTGTCTCTTGCTTCGATTACAAGTCACTTGAGAAATAGAAGTGAAAAGAAAAAGGCCAACCCAAGCGACAAGAGCAACAAAAGAACACAAAACACCCTCTCTCAAGTCCCTAATAGAATTGAGTTGATTTGGAGGCTTAGAGAGGATTTGATCTATTGAATGTGTCTTGGAGTGTTGAACTTTGCTCTTGCAATGAATGAGAACTCACAAATGCTTGGATGGATGTGAATGAGGTGGTTTGGGGGTATTTATAGCCTCCCAACCACTTCTAGCCGTTGGCTGAATTTTGCTGGTGATGGGTGCACCGGACAGTCCGGTGCGCCACCGGACAGTCACTGTGCACAGTCCGGTGCGCGCCACGTCAGCGCAACCGTTAGGGTTCGGAGTAGTTGATCGTTGGGGACGTTTGTCTTCTAGCTGCACCGGACAGTCCGGTGCCACACCGGACAGTCCGATGCCCTCTGACTTCTACGCTTCTGACTCAGTCGCAACACTATTTCACACTGTTGCTTTTGCGGAGTCGACCGTTGGCGCAGAGAGTCGTTGCTCCGCTGGTTCACCGGACAATATGGTGGCACACAAGACAGTCCGGTGAATTATAGCGGAGCGTGCCTCCATTTTCCCGAGAGTGGCTGGTTCGAGGGGGCGCCAGGCTGGCGCACCGGACAGTGTCTGGTGCCCCATTTTTCAACACACTCAAAATCCTTTTGCTCCAATTAAATTGTGTCCCTAACTTGATTTCTTTCTTGGTTAATGTTGAACCTTATGCACCTGTAATACATGATTTCTACGCAAACTAGTTAGTCCATGTGTTTGTGTTGGTCATCAACCACCAAAATTAATTATAGGAAATGGTTAACCCTATTTTTCTTTCACAATGGATCAAGGATGAACGGTCAGGAATGGGCAAGGGGGGTTTATCGGCTCCGGCCGGCGGGGGCGGCGTTGTTTGCGCTCGCGGTGGCGCAGTCGCCGGAGACAAGGCAAACTGAGGTTTATAGGGGCGCTGGGGTGGTATGGGTAGCTAGAGAGGTCGGTGAGGACTCAGCGAGCACTATGGCGAAGTTAGGGTCACTGGAAGGGGTTGAGACGGGCAGGCGACAGAGGGGGGACCTCGGGCGGACCAGAGGCCACTCCGGCGTGCCGAAATTACCCACGGTGAGACAAAATCGGTGCAGAAGAAGGTCGGGGGAAGGTTACTTACCCAGAGACGGTGCTTGGGGCAGCATGGCACGACGCGAGGGGACTCCGGTTGGTCGGACGAGATATCGCGGCACAGTGAACTTCGACCTACGCAGGGGAGGGGTTGAGCGCGGACTGGGAAGAGGGATCAGTGAGAGAGAAAACCGCTGCGGGTTCCCGGTGCACAAGGCTCCGGTGAAGCTCACCGTGGCCGAGACGATGAAGAGGTATGAATCATCTAGGCCCCTTAGTGATGTTTTGGTAATTAATGACAACTAATTGTGGACTAACAATTCTTGGAGAAATAAGAATGTAGGATTTGACCACAGGAAACAGTAAAGTCTTTGAGACTTATAACCATTGATTGTGGATCAAGTGAAGGCAAAGGTAAAATTTAGATTTTACTACTGGTCATTCGGTGTTTAGAGAAGAAATTGGCCGAATTAATAGGCTAGACAGTCGTACTTTTAAGAGGGGTCAATGAACTTGATTGGTGTAAAACTTAGTGCCTCGTAGAGCATAAACTATTGCATTTGCATGAGGGCTAACAACTCTTCGTTTTAAAAATACAAAATCTTTTGAAAAGCACAAAATAACAACTTTGTGGTCGGTGGACCGTCCACGACTCTGACGGAGAAGTCTGCTGACACCATGTCTCTGTCTCCCTACGCGGACCGTCTGGGCCAGGAGGCCGGACCATTCGCATAAGCCAAATTGAGTTTGGGCAGGGACAGTGTGTTTTTGAGTCTTTGCACTGCGGACCGTCCGAGGTTTTTAGCCAGACGGTAAGTGGTCCCTGTGCGGACCGTCCGGCCATGATTGGCGGACCGTCCGATCGGGTTGTTCTAAGTTCTAACTGGCCAGTGCTCTAGTATTCCAAGTTGACAGGTCCTGGACCGTCCGGCCCAGGAGGGCAGACCGTCCGGGCTTGACTTTTTCTGACAACCTTGAAAGGTTTCAAACGGTCTTTATAGTCATTACTGGTACGGCGGATCGTCCAGCCATGAGGTGCGGACCGTCCCCATGTGCGTAGAACTTATGCTAGTTGCACATAACGGCTAGGTTTGAGTTGTGGGCTATAAATAGAGGTGGAGCTCGTGTGTGAGGACTCTCTTGGCAACTCCTAGCATACATTGAGCTCATTTGTGATCCTCTAACTCAAACTCTCACACTTGTTGCTTGAGATCACATTCTAGTGAGTGATTGAGAGGTTCTAGTGCATTTGCATCATTTGTGATCTTTTGAGGCACTAGGTGGTACACCGGGCAAGCATCATCGACTTGTTACTCTTGGAGGTTGCCGCCTCCTAGACGACTCGGGTGTTGTCTTCGTCAAGTTCTCCGTGAAGATTGTGGAGGAGCCGCGGTATTGATTGTGAGGGGTTCGCACCCACCTCACTGGAGCTGCAAAGGCGACGCTAGTGGAACCGAGGTATTGAGTGAGTTCTTGTCCACTTGGCTCAAAGATCAAGACGTGTCTTGATAGAGAGGCAAGTGAGAGCTTGAATTCCACCTCAATGTGGATCAAGGGTGATCGGCAAATCACCGATACCACGGGATAAATTTTGGTGCCATTCTCTCAACTTTTACTCATTACGTGCAAGTAGTTAGTAATTTGTGTATTGTCTATCTTTTGTAGTGTTAGCATAAATTGCTCATCATATTTTGTTGACCTATCAAGGCTAGAAAATTTATATCTCTTGTTGGGTTGATTAAATTTCTCTAGTGTCTTTTAGTTTAGTCAAAACCGTCTATTCACCCCCTCTTGCCGGTGTCCTAGATCCTACAAGAGGCCCGGCGAGGATGGCGAAACGGTTGTACGGCAGAGGGGGCGGCACTGTGGGCTGAGTGAGCGCGAGGGATGGGAGAGAGCGAATGAGAGACAGGAGCGAGCTGAGAGGGCGCGGGGTCTTCACCTAGGCGCTCGGGCAACATGGGTGCGGTTTGACCGCGCGGGGCACACGCCATGGGCGTTGCGGTTGCGGGAGAAGGGGACGGGTCTGACGAGCAAGGCCCACGAGCCAGCGAGAGCGGGTGCGAACGAGCGTGCAACTGCGCTGAAGGGGTGGTCCCATTGGGCAGGGAGAGAGGAGGCGAGCGGGACGCGGCGCCGACAGGTGGGGTCCACCTGTCAACGAACGCGGGCGCGCGGGCGATCAGTTGGGCTAGATGGGTTGCTTGGGCCGAAATGTTTTTTTTTCATTTTTCCTGAATTTCTAAATGCTTTTTTTTATTTTCTCTATGGAATTCAAATCAAATTCAACCACAATTCAAATTCAAATAATTCAAACATGTGCATCAAACAAAAAGAATAATCCAGACTCAACATGATGCAACATTTCATGACTCCCATATGTTTTGATATAGTGAAGAAATAATTAATCTCCCACCTAATAGACATAATTCTAATAAAAAGGAAGAGAGAAGAAATCTAGAGAGAGATAAACAAGAGGTAACACCAGAATTTGGTAGGCAGTAGAGAAGAAATTTTATACCCCCAAATTCAAGGTGTTACAAACCTATCCCTCTTAAAAGGGATCTTGCCCTCTAGATTCAGGGTTGGTTAGCAAAGAGCTCGGGGTATTTGGCTTTCAGATCATCTTCTCTTTCCCAAGTTGCTGCTTCCTCTGAATGATGGCCCCACTTGACTTTAAACAATCTGATGGTGCTTCTTCGAGTGACTATGTATGATGTTTCTAGGATTTGAGTTCACTTCTCTATATATGTCAGGTCTTCTTGAACTTTGAGATCCTCAGTTGGCAATTGCTCTTCTGTTACTCGCAAACACTTCTTCAGCTGAGACACATGGAACACATCATGCATGGCTGACAGACTTTCTTGTAGGCTGAGTTGGTATGCCACTTATTGACATCTTGCTTGAATCTGGTACGGTCCGATGTATCGAGGTGCTAGCTAGTCCTTGACTCCGAACCTTTTGATTCCTCTAATGGGTGACACTTTCAGGTAGACATAATCTTCCACTTCAAAACTCAACTCTCTTCTTCTGTTGTTAGCATAGCTTCGCTGCCTAGACTGCGCTGTCTTTAGATTCTCTCGAACCATTCTGATATTCTCTTCGTCTTCAAGAAAAATATCTGGACCAAACACCTGCCTTTCACCGAGTTTGTCCTAGTGCAACGGAGTTCGACGATTCCTCCCATAGAGTGCCTAGAACGGTGACATCTTCAAATTGATAACTGTTGTTGTAGGAGAATTCTGCATACGCTAGCCTTTTTTTCCCAACCTGACTTGTCTTGCAAAGCACAACCCCTCAACATGTCTTTAAGGATCTGGATGGTTCTCTCAGTCTGACCATCTGTTTGCGGGTGATAAGCTAAACTGAACTTCAAATGTGTGCCCAAAGCTTCATGCAACTGCTGCCAAAAGTGAGAAGTGAATTGGGTACCCCTATCAGACACTATCTTCTTTGGTACTCCATGCAAGCATACAATCCGGGACATGTATAGCTCTACCAACACTGCACTATTATAGGTGGTCTTGACTGGTATGAAGTGAGCCGCCTTTGTCAAGCGGTCCACTACTACCCAGATGGAGTCATAACCGGCTCGAGTGCGAGGCAAACCGACTATGAAGTCCATCCCAATCTCATCCCATTTCCAATGAGGAATCTACAATGACTGCAACAAACCTACGGGCCTCTGATGATCTGCCTTAATTTACTGACAACTGTCACATATGGCAACATACTCTGCGATCTCCCTTTTCATATCATACCACCAGAATCTTTTCTTCAGGTCTTGGTACATCTTCTCGCTACCAGGGTGTATGGAATAAGCTGTCTCATGAGCTTTCTTGAGAATCAGCTCCTGAATCGATTTGATATCAGTAACACACAACCTATCTTTGAACCATACACCTTCAACGTCTTCCCGAAAATATTTGCCTTTTCCATCTAAGATCAGCTGCCGAATTGCATTGATCTTCTCATCATCCTTCTGCCCATCCTTGATCTCTTGCTCTAGAGTGGGCTCCAGTTCAAGTGTCACTCCTTGGGTGTTGTTTAGAAATCCAAGACTCAGTCTGTCGAATTCCTTTGCTAGTTCATATGGTATCGGATGAGCGACCATCATGTTGACTTAACCTTTTCTGCTCAACGCATCGGCATCCACATTGGCTTTGCCTGGGTGATAGTGTATCTCTAGCTCATAGGCTTTGATTAATTCTAGCCATCTTTGCTACCTCATGTTCAATTCAGATTGGGTGAATATGTATTTGAGACTCTTGTGGTCTATATAAATATGACACTTCTGCCCATATAGATAATGCCTTCTGGTCTTCAGTGCATGAACCATTGCTGCCAATTCTAGATCATGTGTGGGGTAATTTCTCTCATGAATCTTCAACTGTCGGGATGAGTATGCCACTACTCTCCCTTCTTGCATTAGCACACATCTCAGGCTAGTGTACGAAGCATCACAATACACTAAGAATGGCCTATGAACATCTGGTAGAATCAACACAGGTGTTGTAGTCAACTTCTTCTTCAATGTTTCAAAGGACTCTTGGCACTCTAGGGTCCACTTGCATTTGACTTTCTTTGCTAGCAGGGCTGTCATTGGTCTGGCAATCTTGGAAAAACCTTCAATGAAACGCCGATAGTAGCCGGTCATTCCAATGAAACTCTTGATTCCCCGAACATCTATTGGTGCTTTCCAGTCCAGGATATCTGCTACCTTCTTCGGATCCACAACTAATCGGTCTCGTTTATGATATGACCCAAGAACAGGACTTCGCTATCCATAACTCAAATTTGCTCAGCTTGGCATATAACTGATGCTCCCGCAATCGTTGCAATACCATCTTTAAGTGCTCCTCGTGTTCTTCCTCATTCTCAGAGTATATGAGGATATCATCGATGAACACCACTACGAACTTGTCGAGGTAGTCCATGAACACATTTTTCATCAAATACATGAAGAAAGCTGGCGCATTCGTCAATCCGAATGACATGATTGTGCCCATACTTAGTGATAAATGTTGTCTTTGGTATATCCGAAGGTCGGATCCTGAGTTGATGGTAACCTGACCTCAGATCTATCTTTGAGAACACTCCGGCTCCTCTCAACTGATCAAACAGGTCTTCTATTCTTGGCAGAGGGTACTTGTTCTTTATAGTGACTTCATTTAGAGCTCGGTAATCAATGCACATTATCTTGGTCCCATCTTTCTTCTCCACAAACAGAATTGGAGCGGCCAAAGGCGAAGTACTAGGTCTGATGTAGGCTTTCTCCAATAGCTCATCGATCTTATTCTTGAGTTTCACCAATTCTGGTCCAGACACTCTATAAGCTCTCCTAGAAATAGGGGTTGTGCCAAGTTCAAGCTCTATGCCAAACTCAACTTTACGTTCGGGTGGCATTCCTGATAAATCCTTAGGAAACACGCTGGGGAACTCCGACACAACTCTGATGGACTCAAGCAGGTTGGCCTCCTTACCATCTACAGACATATGGTGACATGCTCCTTTTTCTAGATCAGGCATGAACAATTCATTTATTACTTCTCTCTCGGATGGGGACACTAACTTTACTGTCCTCTTGTCACAGCTGATAGTTGCTTGGTTTCTGTGCAGCCAATTCATCCCTAGGATGACATCTAACCCTTGAGTACCCATTACTACTAGGTTAGCGGGGAAATCTATCCCCCTCATTTCAATCCTTAGATTCGAGCACATCTTATCAGACTGAACTTTTCCCCAACTGAATTAACTCTTAGAGGTGGAATCATTGGTTCTATAGGATGTTATGTGCTTCTACCCATGATGTAGAAACAAAAGAATGTGTGGCACCAATATCAAATAGTACTTTTGTTGGATGGGATTTTGACTGGAAACATACCTACTACCAAATCTGGTGCATCTTGGATTGCTTCGGCCTCCAAGTGGTTCACCTTTCCATGAGTGTAGGCCTGGCCACAACCTCCTGGTGCTTGCTGTGGTGCTACTTGTCTTGCTGGGGTGTTGGAAACTAGCTACTGCTGGGTTGCTTTCTTCGGGCAATGAGTTGCCAAGTGGCCTTATTCCCCACTATGGAAACGTCCACAACCTCCTCCTTGCGCTGGGGGTGTCTGGTTGTTCTGGTTGGTTGCTGGGACAGGAAGGCAAGGTGCCTGGCTACTCTATCGCTGATACTGGTTTCCTCCCCGTTGGTTGTGCTGGCGGTACTGCTGTTGCTGAGGGAACTGCCTCTAGAACTGTTGTTGGTGCTGACGTTGATGCTGGTGTCCTTGAGGGTGACTCTGCTTGAACTGTGGGGGTGGATTGCTGGAGAAACGGGGACGACTGCTGCTCCCAGCCTGCGGTCCACCTATCTTGCGCTTCCGGTCTTCCATCTCCCGGCGCTTCCTTTCAGTCATGATAGCTCTATCGATCAGATATTGAAAGGTAGGGAATGTATGGTTCATCAACTGGTAGTGAAGGGGGTCAACCAAACCTCTCAAGAACCTATACTGCCTCTTGGCATCAGTATTGACATCCTCAAGTGCGTAGCGAGATAGTTGCAGAAACTTGTCCCTGTACTGACTAACAGACAGGGGCCCTTGCTTTAGTGCAAAGAATTCTTCCTTCCCCACTATCATCAAACCTTCAGGAACGTGGTACTGACGGAAGTTGTTTCTGAACTCCTCCCAAGTAATGGCTTCAAGGTCGGCATGGGTGGTGAGGTATGACTCCCACCAAGACTGTGCTGCTCCCCTTAGCAGATGGGGACCATACAGAACCTTCTCACGTTCATTGCACTGAGCGGTATACAGCTCCCACTCCACTGTGTGCAGTCAGCCTTCGATGTTCATGGGGTCGGCAGAATGGGCGAAGATAAGGGATGGCTCCTCATGAACTCCACACGCTTGTCTCTTGACATCTATGGTATCTGCACTTGCATTTGAGGTTGAGGTGGAGGTTGCTGCTACACCTGTTGCATGGTTGTCAGGGTCTGACCAATCACTTGGACTGCCTGAGTCTGCATCAGAAACATCTGCTCGACTGTCATTGGGGGTGGTGGCAACTGCTGCTAGGGTGCCTTATCCTGGGGTGCCTGTTGCTCTTGCTAGGCATGCCTTTCACCTCGGCGCCTGTTGTCAGACATCTGTAGAAAGCATACACACATCAGATCTGACCCTACAGTCTTTCAGCATAAGAAAAGATATATACAAGTCTTCATAACACTGAACAAATGAGCATCTTCACTGACTCTCCACACAGCCAAACACATCTTTTCAGATAAAGAGGGAAGTGGAAATAAAAGGTTGCCCAACTAAATTACTAACTTTATTAATAACTACACCAAGTTGAAGGGGATACCCACACCTTGGTGACAATCATTACAAAGAACCAAATCCATCATAAGTTCATCATGACAAACATCGAAACACGTTAAGCAAATTAAAACTAACTAAGACTGACTAAGACTAAGGCTCTAATTTAAACATTTATTACAAACTCTGACTCTATCGATCTAGGGCTCCAAGTCTATCTTGGTCCTGCAGTCAAGGGTGCCATAAGCATGATGACCACAGGGCGGTGAGTGGTAAGGGTGCTGAGTCCCGATAGGGGCGGGGGAACCATTGACCACACAGTTCCGCAATCTCTACCCGAGCCTTGCCCAACTCGTCAAGGGTGTAGTCCATCTCGGTGTTGAGCACGGCGACCAGGTTGACCATGCTGCTCAATCTAGGATTGCCCTCATCGACTGATGAGACAATCACACCTCCGGTACTGTCGGTCGAACGACGGGGGTAATACTTCAGGTCGAGGCCGTCATCTACCCCGCTGAACAACGAACAATACTGCGAAAGCGCACACCATGCAGCATCCTGCATGGCTACCTCGACAGTGTCTTGCTCAGTGATAGAATAATACTCTGAGTATGCCTCTGCACCCCAGAGATCATCGTCCGTATGGCACACCAAGCAGGTAGCCTCCCATTGGTCCGGGTATAACCCGTGACAACGCTGGTAGACTACACAATGGTACTCGATGGACCAAGTGTGTCGGTCGAAGGCCCGACGCAGCAAGGTGTCGAGAGCATCACGGAAATGACAACCGCGAGCGACGTCACGAGTGATGGGTCCGGCGATCCATACTTCTGGTTCCTGCACCTCTAAGAGGTCTATGTTGTGGCTCGAACTGCCACCGTCGTCGTCGTCTCCATCAGGGTCTCCTCCAGCAGCTGGGGTGCCCTGTGGGGGTGCAGGGGGCACCTCTAGCTGAGGCACAGGGGAGGGCTGCCTCGTAGACTCCACCTCCTACTGAGGCGAGGGGGAAGAGTCCTGCTGCTCCTGCTCCTCGTGCAGGCGGTAGTGCAGTCTCTCTAGATGGCTCATCTGTCCTGTCACCGTGCGGCGCAGTGGACGCTCCGCAAGGCGAGAGGGCAAGAAAGGGATCACCGACTTACGTGCAGTGCATCTAAGACGGGCCATCTACAAAAGATATCGTAAGCACAAGAGTGAGAATAGAACTATATGACCAGCAAGTAAACCAAAGGCAAAGTGAGACAACAAATTTATAAGATTAGTATATAGATAAAAGTATAACATAGAATTGGTCAAGATGGCCAACTTTTGAAGTGACACCAAAGGTCAAGGTGAGAATAAGGGTCTATAGTCCTTAGGCCGACCATTCTAGTCTAGGTTAGCGGTCCTACAATTAGTAAGGCTTTGATACCACTTATGTCACATCCGGTTTTGGAAGGCAAACCGAATACGAACCATGTACGTGCCAGTATAAGAAATTCACGTACACAGCGATTACATAGTTGGACCTCATCACACATTGCTCACAATAATAGAGGAAATAAGTACTTTATTACATCAAGATGTACAAGAGTCATTAACTTAACAAAGTCATTAACATAATCAAAGTGCGGAATACGAAACGTAGAAGATAAGGCCTTCACATGCAGCTGACTGGGGGTTTGCCACTAAACACAACTAGAACTCATCGTAGTCCTGATTCCTGAAACTCCTCAAAGTCCTCTATGTTGCATTCATCTCCTCCTAAGCACTGATTGCAATGGGGAGAACCTGGGGTGGCGGGTTAAAGCAAGGGTGAGTACACATCAACGTACTCAGCAAGTATCTCGTTTGGCTAAAGTAGACTAGTTGTATGTGGGGTTAAGGTTAAAGCAGTTGCTTTTAGTTGGTTAGATATTTATTACTAGTAGTAAGCCAAGTTTTAGTAATAAACCCAGTTATTACCCAAAAGTACTCCCTCCAAGAGGAAATACCAAAAACCATAGTTATAACCATCACCATTAATCATCATCATAAAAGTATCCAGAGTTATTCTAATCATAGAGAATCCCAATGCTGCTCTTAACCATGAGCATGGCTGATATACCAGTTTCTAACACTCTGCAGAGGTTGCACACTTTACCCATGAGTTGTGATCCCTTTTTGCCTCGGGTCGATCAAACACTCAAACACTACTAAGGTGAGTTGGCAAGTGTAACGCCCTGAATTTGGGGGTAGAATTTTTTTCTTCTTTTCCCTCACCAAATTCAGGCGTTACCCTTTCCTTTTCCCTTTTCTCCTCACTAAACCTTGATCTTTTCCAAAGTTATAGCGGGATTCGGCTTGAGATCCTGTATAAAGCAAAACCCTAAAATACTTTATTTGGTGTGATGCACCATGCCGAACCATGCATACTTTTTGATTGTTTAAAAATGTAAATGCATTCATCTAGGAAAATAGATTTTAGAAAAAAAGGAAAAAACCTTTTCTTCTCTTCCCCACCTCCTTCCCCATTTTTGGCCCAGCCGTCCCCTCCCCCTCGCGCCCGGCCCAGCCGCCCCCTCCCCTTTCCCTCCCCCGCGCCGTGGGCCGCCCCAGCCGGCCCAGCCACCCCCCCACGCACGCCCCCTTTGGGCCCAAAGCGGCCCAGCCGCCCCACCCCTCCCCCTCCCCCCAAATTCTCTCTCTCCCCTCCCCTGCGGGCCCCGCCTGTCATTCTCTCTCCCTCTCTCCCTCTCCCCTAAGCGGCCCAGCCTTCCCCCTGTGCGGTGAGCCCCCTCCCTCCCTCTCCCCAGCGCGCCGCCCCGTGCCCGGCCCCGCCCGGCTCACCGGCGAGCCGCCCCGCCCCGCCCCGCGCCCGGCCCTGCCCGGCCGCCCCGGCGACCCACCCCGTCCGCGCTGCTCCCCGGCGAGCCGCCCCACGCCCGGCCCCGTCCAGCCACCCCGGTGACCCGCCCCGCCCTCGCGTCGCCCCCCGGCGAGCTGCCCCCGCCCCGCCCTCGCGCCGCCCCCGGCCGAGCCGCCCCACGCCCGGCCCTGCCCCGGCCGCGCCACCCCGGAATTGCCCCGGCCCGGCCGCGCTGCCCCGTCCGCGCCGCCCCCAGCCCCGTCAGCCCCCGGCTGCCCCGCCTCGACCCCGCGTCGTCCCGGTCCCGGCCGTGCCTCGCCCTGCCCGTGCTTCGCCCCGCCCGTGCTCCGTGCTCGCCCGCCCGCCCCGGTGTGCCTTGCTCGCGTCGTGACGGCCCCGGCGCGGCCTCGAGCTCGGCCCAGCGTGCCTATGGCGCGCGGCCTTGAGCTCGGCTAGCGCGCGGCCCCGACGTGCGCACAGCTAGTTCGTGGCGCGTGCGTGCGGCCTTGCGCGCGCACTCGCGTAATGTGCAGTGCCTTGGCACGGCTCGCCGTGCCCTCGTCTACCCCCAGACGTGCCCGTCTACCCCCCCTTTTTATATTTTATGCGTGCTAATCACATTGTTCATGTTAATAAGATAGGAGTCTCAATTTAGAAATTGGTTATGTTAGTTAATTTGTATAGCTAATCGTCTATCCCATTTAATGTTAATCTACTAAAAGTGGTCACGTTTTCATTAGTGCATGTAGCTAATCCTTATTATTGGAGCTAAGTAGAACTAGAGCACGTAACGTTTAGTTATTCGTCTACCCGTAGTGCGCCTCGAGCATAAGCTTTAACCCCTGCGAGGCCTTTCCCCGTTTCTTTCTAACCATGGTAAATGCAAGATCGCATGTCATATTCTATGCATGTTTAATCTACTTGTTCTCTTGTATGGTGTACTGTTGGTTTCCTAATTTCAATGGATGGATGTATGTGTGTTTGCACTCGCATAGAGAATGATCCGGTTGAAGAGCCCGAGGAACTCGCAGGAGAAGCCCCTGAGCAGCAGTCGGTTGGTGGAGGCAAGTGTCCCTTGACCTATCTCTGTCCTATTCATTCTTTAATTCACCTCCCGCATTACACATGTATACCTAAGGATTGACTAGCTTTTGTTATCCATGTCCTTGTTTACCTATTTGGGTTGGATTATTATTGTTTAGCTTTATGCTATTGCTCAACTCTAATCAATGAACATGATGAGATTATCTATGATACGCTGTTTTCCCCACTTCTTATTATGATGTTATACTTGTGGTCTTTAAGGGGGCTCGAGCGGTTTCTCGAGTGCCTCTCCGTAAGGACCTGTTCTTTGGATGACCGCCCGGAAAACAGTGCAACCATGAGGGTGGAATGGGGGTGCCCTTAGCTGAATAATTAGAGGATCCGGGGTGTAGTTCACTTAGTCGTTGTGCCGTCAATGGGGCTCGGTGTATGCGGCTCGCTCGGCCAAGCTTGGGTTCGCCCCTTGGGGAGGAGTGCGGTGCATTTAGGAAACCTAATGGGCGGCTACAGCCCCGAGGAATCTTTGTAAAGGCTACGTAGTGATGCCCTGCTGGGTCACCTTGGTAGTGATCAATGGAGAGTCATGATCTCTGGGCAGAAAGGGAATCACGGCTTGTGGGTAAAGTGCACAACCTCTGCAGAGTGTTTGAAAACTGATATATCAGCTGTGCTCGCGGTTATGAGCGGCCAAGGGAGCTCCAGTGATTAGTGGTACTTGATCAGAGACACTTTGGTTTACAGGTGGCAATGAGACTGATGGTTTTGGTTATGACTATGGTGCTGGTAAGTGGTATTCTTTCCGTTTGGAAAGGGTACATCGGGCTAATAACATGGGTTAATGCTAAAACCTGGCTTTCTATTAGTAAATAATAATCTGACCAACTAAAAGCAACTGCTTGGCTTACCCCCACATAAAGCTAGTCCACTACAGCCAAACGGGATACTTGCTGAGTATGTTGATGTGTACTCACCCTTGCTCTACACACCAAACCCCCATCCCCAGGTTGTCAGCATTGCAACCACTGCTCAGGAGAAGATGAAGCTGTGGAAGGAGACTTCCAGGAGTTCTAAGATTATGATGAGTTCTAGGCTTGGGTTAGCGGCAACCCCCAGTCGGCTGCCTGTGAAGGCCGTGTTATCTATGTTTCGTTTTCACACTTTGATTTATTGTAAAGACTATGTGGATGTCTCAGACATATGATGTAATCGACTATTATTTCCCTTTTTAATACTATTTGAGCACTGTGTGATGATGTCCATGTTATGTAACTGCTGTGTACGTGAATTGCTGATCCTGGCACGTACATGGTTCGCATTCGGGTTGCCTTCTAAAACCGGGTGTGACATAGGTGGTATCAAAGCCGTGTTGACTGTAGGACCGCTAACCTAGAATAGAATGGCTGTTCTAAGGACTATAGACCTCTGTCCCTGCCTTGACTTTGATATCCCTTCAAAAGTTGGTCATACCGACCAAACCTATGTTCTACTATATATTATACCTTGCTGAAAATTATGTTTTATTCTAATCCTTCATTTATTTATGATTCATTACTTGCTGGTCATATTGATTATGTTCTCACTCTTTTGCTTGCGGTGTCTTTTGTAGATGGCTCGACTTAGACACACTGCACGAAAGTCCGTCATCCCCTTCTTACCCTCCTGCCTTGCTGAGCGTCCGCTTCGCCGTCCCGTGGCCGAACAGTCCAGCCACTTGGAGAGGCTGCACCATCGCCTGCATGAGGAGCAGGAACGTCGACGACAGGAGCAGCAGGGCTCTTCCTTCTCGCTCCAGCAGGAGATAGAGTCTGTGAGGAGCTGCTCCCCTATGCTTCCTCTGGAGGCGCCCCCTGCACCACCACTGGGCGCCCCAGCCTCTGGAGTAGCTGCTGAAGGAGACCCAAACGATGGAGGTGGCGACGACAGCTCGAGCCACGACACCGACTTCTCTGCTGACCAGGAGCCGGAAGGATGGGTTGCTCGACCCATCACTCGCGACGCTGCTCGCGGGTGTCACTTCCACGATGCGCTCGATACCCTGCTACGTCGAGCACTTAACCGGCATACTTGGTCCATCGAGTATCGCTGTGTGGTCTACCAGCATAGTCGCGGGGTTTACCCGGATCGCTGGGAGGCGACCTGCTTGGTGCGCCGTCCGGAGAACAGTCTCCAGGGTGCGGAGGCCTGCTCAGAGCACTATTCCATCTCTGAGCGGGACTCAGCTGAGGCGGCCATGCAAGATGCCGCACGGCGTGCACTTTCGCACTACTGCTCGGTTCTCGGTGGGGTAGCTGACAGTGTCAACCTGAAGTATTACCCCCGCCGTCCATCTGGTAGCACAGGAGGCGTGATTGTTTCACCTGTCGGTGAGGACAATCCTAGGTTGAGCAGCACAGTCAACCTAGCCGCCGTGCTAAACACGGAGCTGGACCATGCATTAGAAAAGCTGAGTAGGGCTCGTGCTGAGATCGCCTATGGCGCGCGGCCTTGAGCTCGGCTAGCGCGAGGCCCCGACGTGCGCACAGCTAGTTCATGGCGCGTGCGTGCGGCCTTGCGCGCGCACTCGCGTAATGTGCAGTGCCTTGGCACGGCTCGCCGTGCCCTCGTCTACCCCCAGACGTGCCTGTCTACCCCCCCTTTTTATATTTTATGCGTGCTAATCACATTGTTCATGTTAATAAGATAGGAGTCTCAATTTAGAAATTGGTTATGTTAGTTAATTTGTATAGCTAATCGTCTATCTCATTTAATGTTAATCTACTAAAAGTGGTCACGTTTTCATTAGTGCATGTAGCTATTCCTTATTATTGGAGCTAAGTAGAACTAGAGCACGTAACGTTTAGTTATTCGTCTACCCGTAGTGCGCCTCGAGCATAAGCTTTAACCCCTGCGAGGCCTTTCCCCGTTTCTTTCTAACCATGGTAAATGCAAGATCGCATGTCATATTCTATGCATGTTTAATCTACTTGTTCTCTTGTATGGTGTACTGTTGGTTTCCTAATTTCAATGGATGGATGTATGTGTGTTTGCACTCGCATAGAGAACGATCCGATTGAAGAGCCCGAGGAACTCGCAGGAGAAGCCCCTGAGCAGCAGTCGGTTGGTGGAGGCAAGTGTCCCTTGACGTATCTCTGTCCTATTCATTCTTTAATTCACCTCCCGCATTACACATGTATACCTAAGGATTGACTAGCTTTTGTTATCCATGTCCTTGTTTACCTATTTGGGTTGGATTATTATTGTTTAGCTTTATGCTATTGCTCAACTCTAATCAATGAACATGATGAGATTATCTATGATACGCTGTTTTCCCCTCTTCCTATTATGATGTTATACTTGTGGTCTTTAAGGGGGCTCGAGCGGTTTCTCGAGTGCCTCTCTGTAAGGACCTGTTCTTTGGATGACCGCCTGGAAAACAGTGCAACCATGAGGGTGGAATGGGGGTGCCCTTAGCTGAATAATTAGAGGATCCGGGGTGTAGTTCACTTAGCCGTTGTGCCGTCAATGGGGCTCGGTGTATGCGGCTCGCTCGGCCAAGCTTGGGTTCGCCCCTTGGGGAGGAGTGCGGTGCATTTAGGAAACCTAACGGGCGGCTACAGCCCCGAGGAATCTTTGTAAAGGCTACGTAGTGATGCCCTGCTGGGTCACCTTGGTAGTGATCAATGGAGAGTCATGATCTCTGGGCAGAAAGGGAATCACGGCTTGTGGGTAAAGTGCACAACCTCTGCAGAGTGTTTGAAAACTGATATATCAGCTGTGCTCGCGGTTATGAGCGGCCAAGGGAGCTCCAGTGATTAGTGGTACTTGATCAGAGACACTTTGGTTTACAGGTGGCAATGAGACTGATGGTTTTGGTTATGACTATGGTGCTGGTAAGTGGTATTCTTTCCGTTTAGAAAGGGTACATCGGGCTAATAACATGGGTTAATGCTAAAACCTGGCTTTCTATTAGTAAATAATAATCTGACCAACTAAAAGCAACTGCTTGGCTTACCCCCACATAAAGCTAGTCCACTACAGCCAAACGGGATACTTGCTGAGTATGTTGATGTGTACTCACCCTTGCTCTACACACCAAACCCCCATCCCCAGGTTGTCAACATTGCAACCACTGCTCAGGAGAAGATGAAGCTGTGGAAGGAGACTTCCAGGAGTTCTAAGATTATGATGAGTTCTAGGCTTGGGTTAGCGGCAACCCCCAGTCGGCTGCCTGTGAAGGCCGTGTTATCTATGTTTCGTTTTCACACTTTGATTTATTATAAAGACTATGTGGATGTCTCAGACATATGATGTAATCGACTATTATTTCCCTTTTTAATACTATTTGAGCACTGTGTGATGATGTCCATGTTATGTAACTGCTGTGTACGTGAATTGCTGATCCTGGCACGTACATGGTTCGCATTCGGTTTGCCTTCTAAAACCGGGTGTGACATAGGTGGTATCAAAGCCGTGTTGACTGTAGGACCGCTAACCTAGAATAGAATGGCTGTTCTAAGGACTATAGACCTCTGTCCCTGCCTTGACTTTGATATCCCTTCAAAAGTTGGTCATACCGACCAAACCTATGTTCTACTATATATTATACCTTGCTGAAAATTATGTTTTATTCTAATCCTTCATTTATTTATGATTCATTACTTGCTGGTCATATTGATTATGTTCTCACTCTTTTGCTTGCGATGTCTTTTGTAGATGGCTCGACTTAGACACACTGCACGAAAGTCCGTCATCCCCTTCTTACCCTCCTGCCTTGCTGAGCGTCCGCTTCGCCGTCTCGTGGCCGAACAGTCCAGCCACTTGGAGAGGCTGCACCATCGCCTGCATGAGGAGCAGGAACGTCGACGACAGGAGCAGCAGGGCTCTTCCTTCTCGCCCCAGCAGGAGATAGAGTCTGTGAGGAGCTGCTCCCCTGTGCTTCCTCTGGAGGCGCCCCCTGCACCACCACTGGGCGCCCCAGCCTCTGGAGTAGCTGCTGAAGGAGTCCCAAACGACGGAGGTGGCGACGACAGCTCGAGCCACGACACCGACTTCTCTGCTGACCAGGAGCCGGAAGGATGGGTTGCTCGACCCATCACTCGCGACGCTGCTCGCGGGTGTCACTTCCACGATGCGCTCGACACCCTACTACGTCGAGCACTTAACCGGCATACTTGGTCCATCGAGTATCGCTGTGTGGTCTACCAGCATAGTCGCGGGGTTTACCCGGATCGCTGGGAGGCGACCTGCTTGGTGCGCCGTCCGGAGAATAGTCTCCAGGGTGCGGAGGCCTGCTCAGAGCACTATTCCATCTCTGAGCGGGACTCAGCTGAGGCGGCCATGCAAGATGCCGCACGGCGTGCGCTTTCGCACTACTGCTCGGTTCTCGGTGGGGTAGCTGACAGTGTCAACCTGAAGTATTACCCCCGCCGTCCATCTGGCAGCACAGGAGGCGTGATTGTTTCACCTGTCGGTGAGGACAATCCTAGGTTGAGCAGCACAGTCAACCTAGCCGTCGTGCTAAACACGGAGCTGGACCATGCATTAGACAAGCTGAGTAGGGCTCGTGCTGAGATCGCCCTGTTGCGGGCTGAGCGCGCGGAACGTCATCACCTGGACGATGGTTCCCCCGCTCCCGTCGGGACTCAGCACCCGTACCGCTCACCTCGGCGTGGACGCTAGTCTTATGGCAATCCCGACTGCAAGACCAAGATAAATCTAGAACCATAGATCGATAGAATCGGATCTTGTAATTAATACAAAATATATACGTAGAAGCTACAGTCCTAGCGTTAGTCTCGCTTTTAGTTAGTCTTAGTTAGACAGGGTAGTTTGCTATATCCTGTGCATTTATGTTTGTCATGATGAACTATGTTTGATTTGGATCTTTGTAATGACTGTCACCAGAGTGCGGGTACCCCCTGCATTTTTGGTTTACCTATTGTATTAATGGAGTTAGTTACCTAGTTGGGAAGCCTTTTATTCCACTTTCCTCTTTATCTGAGAAGCTGTGTTGGTCTGTGTTGGAGATCAGTGAAGATGCTCATCTGTTCAGTGTTGTGGAGAATTCTATAGTCTTTTTTTATGCTGCAAGATTTGCAAGATCAGTTCTGATGTGTGGTTGCATTCCGTAGATGTCAGAGAACAGGCGCAGAGGAGGAAGGCGTGCTCAGCAAGAGCAAGCCGCTCAACAGGAAGAGGTGCCCCAGCAACAGCAGCTGCCGCCCCCCGCCCCCGATGTCCATCGAGCAGATGTTTCTGATGCAGACTCAGGCAGTTCAAGCCATCGGTCAGACTCTGGCCGCCATTCAGCAGCAATAGTAGCAGGCCCCACCCCAGCCTCAGATGCCTCAGATGCCCAGGGACAAGCGTGCTGAATTCATAAGAGGTCATCCCCCAAAGTTTGCTCACTCTTCTGACCCCATGGATGCTGAAGACTGGTTGCGCACTGTGGAGCGGGAGTTGCATACCGCTCAGTGTGACGACAGGGAGAAAGTCCTGTATGGTCCCTGTCTGTTGAGAGGAGCAGCTCAGTCATGGTGGGAGTCTTATCTCGTCACCCATGCCAACCCCGACACCATCACCTGGGAAGAGTTCAGAGGTAGCTTTCGTCAGTACCATGTTCCTGTAGGTCTGATGACAGTGAAGAAGGAGGAGTTCCTGGCCCTCAAGCAAGGGTCATCGTCTGTCAGTGAGTATCGGGACAGGTTTCTGCAGCTGTCTCGCTATGCTCCTGAAGATGTCAACACCGACGCCAAGAGACAGTACCGTTTCCTGAGAGGCTTGGTTGATCATCTGCAGTGTCAGTTGATGAATCACACCTTCCCGACATTCCAGCACTTGATTGACAGGGCAATCATGACAGAGAGAAAGCGCAAGGAGATGGAGGATCGCAAGCGCAAGATCAGTGGACCCCAGCCTGGAAGCAGCAATCGTCCTCGTTTCTCAGGCAATCAACCTCATCAGTTCAGGCAGAACCAGCGTCCACCTCAGCAGCATCAGCAGTTCCAAAGGCAGTATCCTCAGCACCAGTATCAGAATCGTCAGAACAACCAGTCAAGAGGAGGCCAGTTTCAGAGGCAGAATCAGCAGGCACCTCGTCTTCCTGCCCCAGCAACCCAGCAGAACAGTTAGGCAGCACCAGCTTAGGTTGGAAACAGAGCATGTTTCCACTGTGGAGAGCAAGGCGACTGGGTGATGCAATTGTAACACCTCAGGTGTTACCATGGCTAAAACACATCTATGCACTGATGACTGTGATCACATGTGGTAGAAACTTGAGGAGAACATAAAAACCTTGGAGACCATGTGTTAATCAAGATTGTTAATGACCTAAGAGCATCACTCAAACTTTTGTGCACTTACTACCTTGGGCAAGAGGAGAGTAAACCCAGACCTCTCTTGAACCCCATCTCCCAAAACCATGGTTGAGAGGGGGAGAGAATAAGCAAATGTGCAAATCATGAGTTAATCTTTAACCAAACTTTAAGTAACTTTATAACCAGCAAATATGGGAAGGAAATGTTGCAAAAAGACCCCTTGAGAAACCCCAAATCCCTTCCTTAAGTAGAGAAAGAGCTAGAGCTCTCAAATTCTCTCTAAGTCAAAAACTACACCTAATCTAAAGATCAACCATGTTCACCTTGAAGATGGCATCAAAACCACCTAAGTTCTATACCAAAAATGTGGCATACCACCTAGGGCACCCACTGGAAAAAGTTGAGACCGAGACCTTGACGTTTGACATGCCTTGGCATTGTTTTTGTCAGGAGGTGGGCAGAGAGACATACCTGTTTTGGCGTCCAAAGATCTCCCTACCTAGGGCATATCTGCCATGACGACTCACGGATGAGAGACAGCCCTAGGTGCCAGGAAAAGACTCGCGCCGGATTTTTGCCAAGATTCACACATTTGCGACTTGGGCGAGCTGTGGAACACGGGCAGAAAAAAAGCTCCACGTGTTCGACGCGCTCTGTGCACGCCAGAGCACGCCCGCGCGCGCCCCGCGTCGCGCCAAAGGCCAGCCGACGCCATGACCCGTGCTCGCGCCTATAAAGCCCACTCAGGTGTCGACCACACTCTTCCGCGCACGCTCAAACCTCACCGGAGCTCAACTCACCGTCGTTTGCCCGTATACGGCGTGTCCGCGACCACCCGAGCCCCTGCCATCGTAGACCGGCCAACCCAGCCTTTCCCAACCCTGTCCAGCCCTCGGAGAAGACTGAGCACACCTCGGTGAAGCTCCCCGAGCGAGGAATCGAAGTCTACTTCACCGGAGAGGCCAGTCCACGGTCGCCGGAGTTCACAACCCCGCCGGAGTGCGTGGACAGGGTAATCCACTGAACCATTTTCCGATTCCTTGTGCACACAGTCTCTACGTCACCCCGTGGAGCTCACCGTGCCATCGGATTGAACTAGGTCGCCATGATTTGGCCGGCACACCCGCCGCCGACGAGGACACCCGCCTGCGCACGTGGACCGAGCGATTCCGGCCATCCCCGCCGTCGAGCCGTACATCGCTGTGACCGCCAGAGCCTCCCCGAGCCAACCCCGCCCCTCGCCGGACCTCTCTCGCCGTCGGTAAGCCGCGCCACCCTTTTATTTCTTGCGGGTACTGTTTAAACCTAGGGAAGGACCGCGGGGGAGAAGGAAAGAAGTCTGGGGGGTTTTGTGAAATGTCAGAGACTCAAATGAATAGTAACACGGGGGTATAAATGAGAGAGTTAGTTTGGAAATAACCCAGGGTCCTGTAAACTGCTTTTCCAGGAAACCTTTATTAAATCTGATTTTAAATTTGAACAGAACTTGAATAATTCATAACTTCTGTTTTATTCATCCAAATTTGGTCAAACCAATTTTGTCAGACTTTAAATAATGTAAGCTACTTAGGAAAAATATAAAACCCTTATGTACTACAGAAAACTATAAGGTTCTGATTTAATTATGGTTTTGACCAAAAGCTAAATAATAGGGATAAAAATAGTTTAACTATTTGAATAGGGTTAGGAAAACTTGGAGAAGTTTATATCCACCTACTGACCTGTTTAAAAATGCTAAACCTCTCTGTCTACCCCATTAAGTTAGTTTTTGCCATTTATTTTACAATATGCTTAAGGTTATGAAAAATAGAAAAGGTGATTTAAATAATGAACCAGAGGACACCCCTATTTTTGTTAGAGTACTTATTCAACGTAGTTCACTAGAAAAATCTATTATGCCCTGGTTTAGTATAAAATAAGTAGGATCCCTTTTATTTTAGGAAAACAAGGAAAACTTAGAAAAACCCTACAAAATAACCCCAGAGTGAAAACACCCCAACCCTTGGGATAATTAATGTTTTGTTATTAAGAACTTAGGAAAAATATGAGATCTGATGTTTGACATTTTTCAAATAACAATGTAGTAGAAAGTGCCTTTTTGGCATTTAACTTTAGAAAATCATAACTAAATGACCATCCCTTAGCTTTCTGTGATTTTTGGCACAGAAGCTTATTATTACTGTTGGATGCCAACAAAAATAACCCTTAGGACAGAACCCACCCCTAATTAAGAGATGTAGTGCAAAGTGGCCCATTTTACACAACTTTTGTTATTTTTGTCTAAAGCATAGCCTTTTTAATTTTAAACCTCAAATTCCTAGAACAGGCTATAATGACCCATGGCAACCCACTGTAATTTTTACAGAATTTTTGGAAAAGTTAAACCACTGTTGTAGTTCAAACCTACACTAGAAACCATAAATAGAAAATAAAGAAAGGGGAAAAATGAATAATAGGAATTAGTGTCATCCTAAAACCCTTTATAACTTGTCCACTGAAATATATATATATAAAGGCAATACCACTTCACTATGCTTAGCCCTAACAAAACCTAAACCTAGAGTGATAAGTATAAACCACTAAAAGCCACGTATGACCCAGAAACCCTAAGATACTCATTAACTTAGTTTTTCTTCTCTTAGCATAATGTTATTAAATCCTGCATAAACATGACATACATGTTCATTGCATTTTGATAGACTGTAACCTTGCTGACGGAGAGTACGTCCTCGTGCCGGAGCAAGGAGCTGCTCAGGAGGTAGCCCCGGATCCAGCACCCGAGCCTGCACCAGAGGATCTGCCTGCCACAGCCTTGGAAGGCAAGCCCCGGTTTATGCATAACCTGTTATTTATGCTATTTTACTACACTTATTGATTGTAGGATTGAATGTGCACTTAAGTGTAGGAGTTGTGTGAAACCCTAGTTGCAAGATCTCAGGAATCCTGTTGAGATGAATACTAGTATGCTAGGTCGAGTAGCTGCTTATTTAATTAGGATCTCGGTAGAAGTCGAGTGATTTTTCTAGCACTCGCGCGAGGTCAGGAAATGGGTTGTATCCACTTTCTTCTCATAATGATGCTGGTTGTGGACAACAATCCATGGGGATTGGTTGTCCACGGGATGAAAATTTGAATAAGGATTAAGGTGTGGTACCGTGAGTCAAGCGTTTGAACGTACTAAACACATACCGAGAAATATGGTAAATCGGTAAGCCTAGTACCTGATTGAACCTGGCAGTAGACTTTGCCCCTCACGCGACCTGAGACGTGGTCTCCCATTCCGGTTATGGTGGGTACAAGTGCGGTCACTGCATGACGGCAGTCGGGGTCAGTGAGGCATTGTACGCCAAGGCGGTGAGCCCTGATCTGCTGACGGGGAATCGATGGGGACGGTTGACGTATGTGGGGATGGAGTGCCCCTACATGTCGTGTGTTTAGGTTTACCTTGCAAGGATAAAAACTCGATTCGAATCGTCTGCTTCTCGCAGCTAATGAGACTGCTTGATCCATGCTGCTACATTGAGTAACAAGTGGAATTGTGATGAGTTGACAAAAGAGGTTGATTGCTAAAAATGTTTGATACCATGTATGAGTAGATAGTACACTTTTAGCCTTAAGAGAGTCACACTTAAAATTGACAAAGTTAAAACTTGACTTAGAAACTCAGCTAGTGCTTTTGGCAACCAAACCCCACAGCCAAACAGCTGCATGTCTAGAGGTAGAGGAGTAGAGTCCTCACACCGGGTAAGTCTAGCTGAGTATTAGTATACTCAGCCTTGCTTGTGGCACAATTTTTACAGGTTCCTTGGAGGACATGGTTGCTGGAGTGACTTGGCCGTCCATCTTGCCACCGGGTTGGACTGTCGAGTTGGACCCTACCTCGGCTGAGGAGGAGCATGAGGAGTGATGGGAAGATCTCTCTGTTTATTTACCGTTAGTTTTATTCCGCTGCACTTCGAACCTTGATGACTACTTTTGCAAAAGCTCCGATGATGATGTAATAATTTAATACTCTTTAATGCATGGTTTTATGCTTTATTGTATTTGCTCTGTGACTCACCATCGAGTGAGATTGTGGTACTTGATCCTGTCAGTGGCCTTGTCGGACTAGATCCGAGGGATTGACGGGTTATTCCCATTTAAGTGTGGTCTAGCCTCTAAGGCAGGACTTAGGCACTTAAGTTGGAATAATTCGGGTAGTTCCGCCACAGCTGGTATCGGAGCTTGTACCACCACAGAGGAATCAATAAAATATAAATACCATCCTTTTCGAAGTAAAACTTGGTAGAAACAATGTTGGATAGATCGTAGGACGATCAGGATAGACCTAGGACGTGAAGCCTTAGGATGATAGAAGGGTAGCTAGGTGGCTAAGTGATTAGGCCCTACAGGCCACTTTGAGGGACGGTAGTTCTTCCCTATTCCCTTTACATTGCTGTGAGGTCGTTCAGGACGAGCATGCATGCATTCTTAAATTAAACAAATGGATAATTGAGTAAAGACTTAAAAACAAAATGATGACCAACTAAGTATCCCAATACCATTTTTATAGTTGGAGAGCAGCTGAGTCTTATTTTTCTTGTTCTTTTTATAATTCTTTTTCTTTTACTTACGCTTAACCGTACACAGATGGCTTCCCACGGATCCTCAGACGACGGAAATGCACTGTCCCACACTGACGGGCTTGCACGAGAGGGCTTTCCCCGCATTTTGTGGGAGGTACTTTAGGGGGCCGGATACACGACACCTCCTCAGTACGCGGTGCAGCAGTTCGAGAAGCATCGAGTGTCCCGCTGTAGGGTGAGGATGACCTTGGAGCCTCATCCCCTGCAGCCAGGTTGGCGTTCACTGGACTCTGAGTCCTTTGGATATCGGGCTGAAGACACGATCGAGGCAATTGCTCTACATGGGTTGACCACCTTCTGCGGACTCCATCCCTTGGAGCTGTCTACCCACCCCATTGGCTTGTTTCCCGCGGAAAGGGAAGACGACCCAATGTGGAAGGATCGGGTGGAGCATGCCAAGGACATCTGGGCTATCTACCCAGGCCAGACTGCGCACTTGACCGTACGGTGCATGAATGCCCTGTACCGTCTGCAAGTGATGCGTGGTGAGGCGATGTCCCATCTGATGGCATTGTTGGAGGCAACAAAGATCACCCTGGACAACAGAGAGGAGCTCGTGGTTGATTTGTCCACTGAGATGGTGGAAAAGGACTTGCAGGTGGAGCAGCTATCCAATGAGATCCAAGAGTTGGAGGAATTAGTGGGGACCAGGGAGAACACCATCGAGGTTCTCGAGGATCAGCTCATTAACACCCAGCAGCAGCTTGCCGAGGCTAATGAGCACCTGGATATGCATCACCAGGAGATCCAGGACATGGAGGCCAACGAGGACGTCGACATTGAGGGAGGAGAGGAGCCTACCTCCAGCGTGGACACTGCTGGCTCAGGGAGACCACCTTCCCCCGAGTCGAGTGTTGCCTCGTTCGCTCACTAGGTGTCAGGGATAGAGTTAGAAGTCGGTTATGGTGGGACTCCTCGCAGCTAGCTTAGCTTTTGCACCCTTGGGGTACTAGGCTAGATAGAGTTGAGTCTTTTTGTGACCATGGATGTAACCGTGATAAACTCTTTTGGAAGCATGGTTGATGGATGATGTCAATTTTAAATTGGAAGGGAAGTTTATGCCTTTTGAAATCCTTTTTGTTTATGTCGGAATCTATCAATTCGCCTTTGACTCCTTCACCGCGATTAAACCTTAAACTTGGAGATATGGTATTAAGTATTTATGTGATTTTTCAGATGACCGGGAGACAACGTCGTGGCCAGAATGAGCGCGTTCCTCCACCGCCGCCACCGCCTCCCACTCTGCAGGAGCTAATGGCTCAGCAGAATGAGATCTTGAGGCAGCTAGCTCAGCGTCAGCCACCACCTCAGCATTATGGTGGTGGAGACCATCAGCGTCACCCCGCGGCAGCTACATACCAGGAGTTCCTCAGTACCCAGCCTCCATTGTTCACCAGGGCAGAGGACCCACTTGATGCAGATGTGTGGTTGAGAGTAGTGGAATCCAAATTCCCGCTACTCCATGGAGCTTGTTCAGAGGTCACTAAAGTCAGGTTCGCCACCCAGCAGCTTCGCGGACCCGCAAGGACTTGGTGGGACCATTTTCTTGCTATGCATCCAGAGGACCGAGAGGTGGAATGGAGAGAGTTCAAGGCAGCTTTCAGGGGACACCACATACCAGCCGGGATTATGGACTGAAAGCTCAATGAGTTTCTGGCACTCACTCAGGGCAACAGGACAGTGTTGCAGTATGCTCAGGCTTTTAATGTCCTGTGCCAGTATGCTGGATATCATGCAGATACGGACGAGAAGAAGAGAGACAGGTTCAGGAGGGGGCTCAGCACTAAGCTCTGTGACCGTCTCAACACCGTCCGGGCCAACAGCTATAATGAGTTAGTCAACATGGCTATCTCCCAGGAGGACTGCATCACAGTTCGACAGGCAGAAAAGAAGAGGAAGACCCCTGTGGCAGGACCCTTAGCTCAGCCACAGCGCTTCAGGATTGTGTCTGACACTCAGAGCAGGGGACCTCAGCAGCAGCAAGGGCGATGGGTGATCAGACCACAGCAGCAGCAACAGCAGGCGCCCAACCGCACACAGTTTCCAGCCTAGAGGAACAATCAGCAGCAGCAGCAGTATCGCCAGGCTAATGACAACAGGTGTTTCACATGCGGCAACACCGGACATTACGCCAAGAATTGCCCCAGGAACCAGCAGAGGCAGGGTCAGAAGGTGAATCAGAATCAAGGCAAGAGGCAGAAGGTGCAAGTGAGGCAAGGCAGGCTGAACTTCACCACCATGGCTGACATTCCAGAGGGAGTACCCGTCTTGACTGGTATCTTTACAGTTTTGAATTATCCTGCTATTGTTCTTTTTGATTCTGGTGCATCGCACAGTTTTATCAGTACCAAATTTAGTGCCAAGTGTCAGTTACCTTTCCTTCACACCAACGGGGGTATTACAATCTCAACACCAGGAGGCAGGATTGCCACCTATCAGGTCAATAGACACGTACCAATTAAGCTGGGTAGTTTCATTTTCAAAACCACTCTCTTGATAATGGGATTGGATAGTGTGGACATCATCCTAGGGACTGATTGGTTATCGTGACATCACGCGGTGATTGATGTCGCAGCCAGAGCCATAGAGATCCACTCCCCTTTGGATGGCGAGATCACCTTATATCTACCCGACCAGGGTTGTACCCGTTCCTGTGCCTTCGTTATGATAGAATCCCCAGTGGAAAAGATCCCAGTGGTCTGTGACTACCCAGATGTTTTCCCAGATGAATTGCCAGGGATGCCACCTGACCGAGACATTGAGTTCGCAATCGAATTGCAACCCGGGACTGCTCCTATCTCCAAGAGACCCTATAGGATGCCTCCCGTGGAATTGGCAGAACGGAAAAAGCAATTGCAAGAGTTGTTGGACAAGGGGTTTATTCACCCAAGTACTTCACCATGGGGATGTCCTGCCTTGTTCATGAAGAAAAAGGATGAGAGTTTGAGAATGTGTGTTGACTACCGCCCTCTCAATGCGGTGACTATCAAGAACAAATACCCACTGCCCCGCATTGATGTTTTGTTCGATCAGTTGGTGGGAGCCAAAGTGTTCTCCAAGATAGATCTTCGCTCAGGTTACCATCAAATCAAGATTCGAACCAGTGATATTCCCAAGACGGCCTTCTCAACCAGATATGGGCTGTATGAGTTTTTGGTGATGTCTTTTGGGCTGACTAATGCCCCGGCTTATTTTATGTACCTAATGAACTCCGTATTCATGCCAGAGTTGGACAAGTTCATGGTCGTTTTCATTGATGATATTCTGGTCTATTCCAAGAATGAAGACGAACATACTGAGCATCTGCACATCGTGCTTCAGTGACTGCGCGATCATCGTCTTTATGCTAAGTTGTCTAAATGTGAATTCTGGCTGAAGGAGATTAAATTCTTGGGTCACACAATTTCTCAGGATGGGATATCAGTTCATCCTGAGAAGGTACAAGAGGTGATGTATTGGAAACCCCCGACTACAGTGAGGCAAATTCGGAGTTTTCTGGGATTGGCAGGGTATTATCGACGATTTATTCCAGATTTCTCCAGAATTGCCAAACCAATGACTGAACTGTTAAAGAAGGGAGTCAAGTATGATTGGAGCCAAAAGTGTGAAGATGCCTTTCATACTTTGAGGCAGCATTTGACAACAGCCCCAGTGCTGGCTCAACCTGACAGCACCAAGCCATTTGAAGTTTATTGTGATGCTTCTGGTACTGGATTGGGATGTGTCTTGATGCAAGATAACAGAGTCATTGCTTATACTTCCCGAGCACTCAGACCCCATGAGCAGAACTACCCTACACATGATCTGGAGTTGGCGGCTGTGGTTCATGCTCTTAAGATATGGAGACACTACTTGATGGGAGCTCACTGTAACATCTACACTGATCACAAGAGTCTCAAATACATCTTCACTCAGGCAGATCTGAACATGAGGCAGAGGAGATGGTTAGAATTAATCAAGGACTATGATTTGGAGGTACATTACCACCCGGGCAAAGCCAATGTTGTAGCAGATGTCTTGAGCAGAAAGGCCCAGTGCAATTGTATGAGCATGGATGCAAGAATTACCACCCTGTGCGATGAATTGTGCAAGCTGAACCTGGAAGTTATTTCTTCAGGTGACTTAAACTATATCTCGGTGGAACCCACATTACAAGAGCAAATAGTCAGGGCACAGATTGAAGATAAGGGTGTTCAGGTTATCAAGGAAATGATCAAGCAGAAGGCAGAAAAATACAAGTGTTTCCGTCAGGACAGCAAGGGAACTTTATGGTTTGGAGATCGATTGGTTGTTCCCAAGGACCCTGAGCTCAGAAAGAAGATACTGGATGAAGCTCACCTTTCCATGTTCTCCATGCACCCTGGTAGCAACAAAATGTATCATGATCTCAGATCTTTATATTGGTGGACCAGAATGAAGAGGGAAATTGCCAAGTACATATCCGAGTGTGACACTTGCCAGAGGATAAAAGCTAGTCATTTGAAGGCAGCAGGCCCTTTGCAACCCCTTCCCATACCATCTTGGAAATGGGAGGACATTTGCATGGACTTTATCGTGGGATTGCCCAATACCTCCAGGCACCATGATTCCATTGGGGTTATTGTGGACAGGTTGACCAAGACCGCTCACTTCTTGCCAGTACACACCACCCACAGGACAGAGAAGTATGCAGAGATCTACATCGACCAGATAGTTTGTTTGCATGGGATACCAAGGACTATAGTCTCAGACAGAGGAGCACCATTTGTGGCACGATTTTGGGAACAATTGCAGGAATCACTTGGGACCCATGTCATACGAAGCTCAGCATACCATCCCCAAACAGATGGCCAAACAGAAAGGGTAAACCAGATTTTGGAAGACATGTTGCGGGCATGTGCACTACACTACAGAAAGGATTGGGACAAGTGTCTTTCTTTGGCAGAGTTTTCTTATAATAACAGCTACCAGTCCAGTCTAAAGATGGCACCTTTTGAAGCTTTATATGGGAGAAGATGCAGAACCCCGCTGAATTGGTCTCAAGCAGGAGAAAGGGAAATATTTGGGCCAGATTTGGTACTTGAGGCAGAGGAAAAGGTCAGGGTTATTACAAAGAACTTAGAAGCTGCTCAGGCCAGGCAAAAGAGCTATCATGACAAGAGGCGGAAGCCTCTACAGTTCGAGGTGGGAGATCATGTTTATCTTAAGGTATCACCCACCAAGGGTGTCCAGAGATTCGGAATTAAAGGCAAGTTAGCTCCTCGCTACATTGGACCCTACGAGATCAAGGAAGCTTGTGGAGCCGTAGCCTATCAATTGGAATTGCCACCTCACATGTCAGCAGTTCACAATGTATTTCATGTATCTCAGCTGCGGAAATGTGTCCGCCTACCCACTGAAGTGCTACCTGAGCCAGACATTGAGATAGAGCCAGACTTGTCCTATCAAGAGTACCCCGTCAAGGTATTAGATGAGAAAGAAAGGTCAACGCGGGCAAGGTCAATCCGAATGTATAAGGTTCAGTGGAGTCACCATTCAGCAGAAGAAGCTACATGGGAGACTGAGGCTTTTCTGCGCTCTCGCTTCCCCAACTTTCTGCCCAAAGGAGTCGGTACGTAACCCAAAACCCCACCCCCACCTGCCCTTTGAATACAATTATAAGAAAAACTTAGATAACAAGGATAGTCTAAGTTGTGGATTTAACTTAAAAAGGGCTTCCTTCTGAAGTTGCAAAGAGAATGACATTCGAAGAGCAGTTAACAAGAGAAACTTGAGTATAAGAAAGAGTAGCACACCAGCATGCCTCGTAGCACCCTCTAGAGGACTCTGTCTAAAATCTCGGGACGAGATTCCTTTAACGGGGGAGGGCTGTAACACCTCAGGTGTTACCATGGCTAAAACACATCTATGCACTGATGACTGTGATCACATGTGGTAGAAACTTGAGGAGAACATAAGAACCTTGGAGACCATGTGTTAATCAAGATTGTTAATGACCTAAGAGCATCACTCAAACTTTTGTGCACTTACTACCTTGGGCAAGAGGAGAGTAAACCCTAGACCTCTCTTGAACCCCATCTCCCAAAACCATGGTTGAGAGGGGGAGAGAATAAGCAAATGTGCAAATCATGAGTTAATCTTTAACCAAACTTTAAGTAACTTTATAACCAGCAAATATGGGAAGGAAATGTTGCAAAAAGACCCCTTGAGAAACCCCAAATCCCTTCCTTAAGTAGAGAAAGAGCTAGAGCTCTCAAATTCTCTCTAAGTCAAAAACTACACCTAATCTAAAGATCAACCGTGTTCACCTTGAAGATGGCATCAAAACCACCTAAGTTCTATACCAAAAATGTGGCATACCACCTAGGGCACCCACTGGAAAAAGTTGAGCCCGAGACCTTGACGTTTGACATGCCTTGGCATTGTTTTTGTCGCGAGGTGGGCAGAGAGACATACCTATTTTGGCGTCCAAAGATCTCCATACCTAGGGCATATCTGCCATGGCGACTCATGGATGAGAGACAGCCCTTGGTGCCAGGAAAAGACTCGCGCCGGATTTTGCCAAGATTCGCACGTTTGCGACTTGGGCGAGCTGTGGAACACGGGCAGAAGAAAAGCTCCACGTGTTCGACGCGCTCTGTGCACGCCAGAGCATGCCCGCGCGCGCCCCGCGTCGCGCCAAAGGCCAGCCGACGCCATGACCCGCGCCCGCGCCTATAAAGCCCACTTAGGCGTCGACCACACTCTTCCGCGCACGCTCAAACCTCACCGGAGCTCAACTCACCGTCGTTTGCCCGTGCACGGCGTGTCCGCGGCCACCCGAGCCCCTGCCGTCGTAGACCGGCCAACCCAGCTGTGACGGAACCTCCCAAGTAATTAGGCCCACCTACAGTTGTCCTTGTCCAACAGACATCAGACAACCCTGTAGATGTTCCTAAATCACTTGACAAGTTCGGTATCTTCTTTTCTCACCTTTCCAGGAACGTTTCACCCGTCTTGCATACATTACAGAACATCGGAGATATAGGAATGCGGAAGCGATTACATAAACTTTACATTTATTTAGAAAGTAAGATCAAGTTACTTATTACAGACCAGAGCTATAAAACGAGTGCTGAGTAGTATTATTACACATACCAAGGGAGGTAAAAACTCCTCCCGATAGTTTTAAACAAAAGTTCTATATGGAGGACCAAGTCCTCCCACACGTCAGTCTTGTTTCTCTTCCTTAGGAACCACCTTGGAGCAAAAGCAACAAAAATTTGACGCTTCCTCACCTAAAAACAACGGAGGGATAAACCCTGAGTATGGAATTACTCAGCAAGTCTTACCCGACTTAAGAAAAGACTCTCCAGGGTATGCTGGCTTAAGGGAGTCAAGGTAGGGCTTTTCAATAATCAAAGACTCTGTTTTTGCAGAAATGCTTACTAAAGTGGATCCTTAAAAATCCAGTTTTATTTGTCAAGTTAAGTAAAATTACCTGCAACTAGAGTTCTTTCTACCCTAGTTCAATCACTTGTCCTGCACTAGCCGATTTCTTAACAAAAACCCATCATCTTTAGTGGATTGCTATGTATAGGGCAGTGACCAAGTCTTTGTAACCGCGAAGGTACGGCGATCCGAATCGATTATACTCAGCTGAGGATCTCCAATCACACGACATATGTAGCACTTAACCCTTGCATATGTCAACCCGCCACCGGGGTTCTTAAGACCAGATCAGGTTCACGCAAATCGAGAGCACAGATACACCACCGTCTAGCCTCTTGCCACGGAGGGTACACGCTACTCTCGCCACCGCTCCATGCCCATTTCGTGTTATCTTATTCTGGCCTTAGTCTGCCCGAGGCAAGGCTTACCCATGACGAGGCATGTGACCAGTTAAAGGGTCCTCGGCTAGCAAGGCTACATCGAGACGGTCCTTAATCGACTCAGACGGAGACACTACACCGAGACTCTCTTCTCGTGCAAGTCACCCGCCCGGTCTCAGCTTACTCATTAAACCCAAAAACTTGGTACCTGGCAGAGGTACATCTTTTCCGATGTTGAATCCATCACGGCCGTGATGGATTCACCATCAAGTTTTATTTTTGAAAACATCCCTCCCACTTTGCCAAACATCTTTTGTAAAACACATCCTTTTGTTTTTCTAAAAGCAATACTAAGCATAGGAAAACCTTTTTGTAAAAACAGGGTTTTAAGGAAGGTAATCAAGTTAAAGGAAGGTAATGCAGGAATTGTTTAAGCATTCAACTCCTATCACCTAATGCAACAATCAAGTGAGAAAGATTTTAAAAACATCAAGGAAGGTGGCAAATGCACCGGGGCTTGCTTTCGTTAGTAGGTGAGTCAGGCTCGGTCCCGCAGATATCGAAGTAGAAACAATTCCCGGCCTGAGAATCCAAAGGTGGTGGTGTCTTCTCTTCGGTCACTTCAATATCTTCTTCGTTTTCTAAATATAACCATATAGGTATATATATAAGAATGAATGCCATGTAATGCTCATGAGAGTGCGAAGGTAATAAAGATTTATTAACTAAGTCTTGAATACAACTTTCCTTCACGGAACTCCGAGAACTTAGGATTTCCGGAGTCAGTAAAGGAGTTCAAAGGGCAGGGGGTTTTAGGTTCTAAGTAGCAAACAAGGTCCAAATCAACCCAAACTCTACCCAAGGCTTCTAAATGATGTGTAAAGCTTATATAAAAAGTTTGGACATTTTTGGAATTACCATATGTTTTCTAAAAATCTAGAACTAATACTTTAAGCTTCTTTAAATGCCTTAAAATTCCTTATTTAACCTAAAAATCATGAAACTATTTTTATTAAATTCTAGGGAAAATAAGAAACCTAGGAAAATTGGTTTCACAATTTTAGGATTTTTCTACAATTTTCTACAAGTTATTTGGTTCTGAAGTAAAAAGAAAAGGAAAAAGGCATTAACAGTAATGGGCTGACTTTGGCCCACATGGCCCAGACCTAAGCAGAAGCACGCCCGCGCCCGCGCTGGTGGCTTTACAGAAAGGCCCTCAGGGTTTTAGCTAACTGGGAACAGGTTCTTTTACTATTTCACAGAGTCGCTGACATTTTGCAGATAAACCCCTGAAGTTCTAATTCTTCGCAGCACTGGGTCCACGACGACGTCGCGCGCGGCCGAGCTCCGACGAGCGCCTGCACCGGCCGAATGGGGCAACGGCTAGGTTTCCCGAGCGGCGGACATCAAATCGGACCTATCCCGAGCATTTCCCCTAACCTAATTTCATCTATGGCCAACTAATGAGCTCTGGCCACGACGACCGCGAGCGGAGCTAAGGGTTGATCGCGTTCCCGGCGATTAAGGGGGACTTAGTTCAATTGGGTTGGTCGGTGAGCATCACAGGTACACGAGAGCACTCAAACGAGGGAGCAATCGGTATGAACTAACCTGAGCTAAGCTAGCCGCAGCGAGGTGTGTTTCACGGCGGCGGAGACCGAAATTGGGGGAAGTTTGAAATTGGTGAGCTCTGGAGGACGATTGAGGGTGGGAGTGGGGGCTCTGGTTTCACGATGAGGTAGCGCAGCTGCCCGCGCCATCAATTTATAGAGGGCATCGACGGTGGCCGGGAATTTGGAGAAGGACGCGCGGCGGCCGGAGGTGAAGAAGAACGTGGGTGCGGTGAATTCGTGTCCACCGTCGTGGCAACCTCACCGGCGTTGAGAAGACAGCGGGAGGGAGTCACGGCGACGCGGTGGAAAGGCAGAGCCACGCGGCGCAAGGCCGGGAGGCGGTGGTTCACCGATGAGCCTATCGTTCCAGCCGCAAAGCGGAAAGGGAGGCCACGATGAGTCACTGGAGTGACCTCCAGCTCACCGGCGGCAGAGATTCTTTTACCCGAGAGGTTATCCACACTAGTAAGAATGTGATCATCAGTGACGATTTTCTAGTGACGCTGGTGACTTCAGTCACAGATTGATACATTTCTATGACCAAATTGATAGCTTCGTCAACAATTACAAGGGACGAAGATTAGACTTGAATATTAAAGACGAAAATGAAAGGAACGTCATAGACGAAAATGAAAGGAACGTCACAGATTAATTTGGCTTGATCGGCTGACGTAATGCTGAAATAAATTGGTCACAGATGAGTTTTAGTAAAAAACGGCCCACGTGTACACACGGCGTGGGATCCTTGGCCTACATGGGCCGCAGTTTTTTGGGACACAGCCCCACCTGGCGACGCGGACCCGGTCCAGTACGAAGCGGCAGTTAGTTATTTGGCAAAAAAAAGGTGCGCCCGCGGAGCTTCGAACCAGGGACCTGCGGCTTGCGTTAAATCGTTGCTACCACCAGACTACGGACTTGTTCGTGTATATAAAGAAACTTCCCGTTTATTAATGTGTTCCCATCTGTCGTTATGTTAACAGGTTTTCCCAGCCGCCATTCTGCGATCACGCCTGTTCTGTTTTTTCCTGCTGCGATCTGCGCTTGTGCGATCGGCCGTCAGGTTACGGCACACAACGACGCCGGCGTCTGTCGTCGTCCGCTTGATCGGCAACTGGGTAGCGTCGCAGCGAACGAGCGATCTTGTCGCCTGATCCATTGATCCAACTGTGTTGGAAGAACGGCGTCGTCTGCAAACAGCGAGGCAGAGAAGCTTCGGGCGCGGCAAAGCAGCGGCGTCTTGCGCATAGCTACGGCGGGCGTGGACAGAACAGCGGCAGGGCGGGGAGAAAAGACAAGGTTTGATGTGTTGTGTTTTTGACAATAAGGTTCTATGTGCGTTTGAATTTTATTTCATATATGCATGTGTTTGATGTGGTGTTCAATTTTGTTCAATGTAATCATAGTTATGGAGTTAATGCAAGTTTTAATTTATTGTCAAAATAGATGGATAGAAGATGGGTTTATGGGAAACAATTCACACCTGCATATGTGAAAGGAGTTGAAGAGTTCATGAATTTTGTTACTGAAAGATACCCAGAAGACACAGACATTCGTTGTCCGTGCGTGAATTGTCTTAATCAAAGGTTGCGACCTCAGAGTGAAGTAGAAACTCATATACACATTTATGGAATGTCAGCTACATACACGAGGTGGATTCATCATGGGGAGTCAGCAGATACAGAAGTTGAGGGTATAGAGGAGGATGTCGAAGGATATGATAATGACTTTGGGATAAATATGGATGTGGACGATGATGTTTACGATGATGATCATGGAGTACCTGAGATGATCGGTGAACTGTTTGCAGCGGCAGAGGCTGATGGAGAAGAGCCAAGATTTGCAGGAGTTCTTGGAGATGCAAAGAAGGCACTTAGTCCGGGTTCTAGCCATTCAAAATTTTCTTTTATGGTGAGGATGTTGTATATGAAGTCTCGTTATCGAATCAGCAATACAGCATTTTCAGCAATGATGAAGCTGATGTCCGATGGATACCCTAATAGTGAGTTGCCAAAATCATATAATGAGGCCATGCAATATCTTAAAGAATTGGGCCTTGGATACGAAAACATCCATGTGTGCAAGAACAATTGTGTGTTGTTTCGGAATGTTAATGCTAAATTGAATGAGTGCCCAGTATGCACAGAGTCTAGATGGAAAGATGAAACTGGTTCGAAGCGGGTTCCACATAAGGTTTTGAGGCATTCTCCACTGTTGCCAAGGTTGAAAAGAATTTTTGCTTCAAAACAAACTTCAGAGGAAACACAATGGCACAAGAAAGTGAGGAAGCCAGTCGCCAATGTGATGAGCCATCCAGCTGATGGGGAAGCGTGGAAGGACTTTGACCGAAAGTACCCAGGTTTTGCAAATGATCCGAGGAACCTGAGGCTAGCCTTAGCTACCGATGGATTCAATCCATTTGGCAACATGAGTACCCAGTACAGTATGTGGCCAGTGCTTGTGACACCGCTTAATCTCCCACCATGGGAATGCGTGAATCCAACAAACTGCTTTATGTCTTTACTCATCCCAGGTCCAAGATGTCCAGGAAAGGATTTTGATTTGTTCCTTGAGCCCCTAATTGAAGAACTGCTGAAGCTATGGAAGGGTGTCAAGACATATGATGCATGTACTGGTAGGAAGTTCGACCTTCGTGCTGCTGTACTATGGTGTATACATGATTATCCAGCGCTGGCCACGTTATCTGGGCGAACAACAAAAGGGTATTATGCATGTATTTATTGCGACAAGAATCCGTTGTCTATGGCAATAAGGAACAAATTATGCTACATTGGACATCGTCGTTACCTTAAAAGGACACATTCATGGCGGAATAGCTTGGATTTCAATGGTAAGCGTGAAAACAAAGTTGTGCCTGGCAGGTTCACTGCGGATGAGGTCCTACAAGAGCTAGAGAAGGTGAAAGATGTCAGACCAGGGAAGCAGGCTGACATTACTGGAAATAAAAGGAAGCGTAGTAGTGACGGTCCAAAGATTTATAGCCGGAAATCTGGGTTGTGGCAATTGCCATATTGGAAAGATTTGATGCTTCCACATAATCTCGATGTGATGCACATAGAGAAAAATGTATGTGAAAATATTCTTTGCACACTACTTAGTATACCAGGCAAGTCCAAGGACACACATAATGCAAGGCTAGATTTGTATGATATGGGCATAAGACCTGAACTGCACTTGCAACAAGATGGCAACTCGGCCTGCAGGGCTCCACCTGCTCCATATGTGTTGGGGAAGGATCAGAAAGTCGAGTTTTGCAAGTTCCTCAAAGGTATCAAGTTTCCTGATGGATTTGCGGATAACCTAGCAAGATACATAAGTGAAGATGGTTCAAAGGTGGTTGGAAAACTGAAAACACATTCTTGCCACATACTCCTACAGAGAATCATAGCCGCTGGCCTTAGAGGACTGGTGAGGAAGGATGTATATGAAGCAATTGCAGAGCTGGGGACCTTCTTTAGGGAACTATGTAGTAGAAATCTACGGATAGATGTTGTGCAACGGCTAAAAGGAGATATTCCATTGATCCTATGCAAGCTTGAGAAAATATTTCCACCTGCCTTCTTTGATGTCATGGTGCACTTGAGTGTCCATCTTCCCGATGAGGCAATGCTTAGAGGACCTGTTCAGTATGGATGGATGTACCCAATAGAAAGGCGACTAGGCACTTTGAAAAATTTTGTAAGGAACAGGGCTAGGCCGGAAGGATCAATTGCTGAGGCATATATGGCAAGTGATACCTTAACATTTTGTTCTAGGTACATGAAGGATGTTGACACTAGATTTAACCAGGATGATGATAGTGGTACAGAGATGCCATTGCCTAATGACATGTCTGTTTTTAAGCATGGTGCTACTCTTGTTGGAGGTACTAAGACTGAGTACATTGATGATGCTACCATGAATAAGTTAGTTTGGTATGTGCTACATAATGCTGATGAAGTACAGGAATATTTGACGTAAGTTAGTTTGGTATGTGCTACATAATTTATGTTATGTTTATTAAATTTGAAAATATGCTTATGAATAAAGTATGCCATGCAGTCTGTACAGGGAGGAGCTATCGCAGCAAGGTGCACGTCCAAATGATGTTGATCGAATGGTTCAACAAGGATTTGCAAAGTGGTTTATGTCCCATGTAAGTCACTAAACTTTTATGTTATAGGTTTACTAAATTTTTGGGTATGCATATGTAATTGCTCAGCTGAGTAATTTTGTTGCAACAGGTTGAGAAGAAGCGTAATGAGAATCCAGAATTGGTTAGCGAAGGACTGTGGGCACTGTCATGTGGCCTAGCTCGGCGAGTTAAGACTAGTATAGCTTGCAAGATTAATGGAGTGCGGTTTAGCACAGTGGATCGTGAGAAGTTCATGCAGACACAAAATAGTGGTGTAATGACTGAAGGTGAACATAATGGGGAGAACATAGATTTTTATGGTGTCCTTAAAGAGGTAATTGAGTTACAATATAACTCGAATTATCAAGTTCGTCGGTCGGTGGTTGTATTTCGATGCGATTGGTACAACCAAGTAGGAAAGACTGTGGGCATTCGAGATGACAGCCATTTCAAATCCATCAATGTGCATTCATTTTGGTACAAGTCCGATCCTTTTATCTTGGCAGACCAAGCGAAAAAGATATTTTACCTGCAAGACACAACTCCACAATGTAAAGATTTCCGAGTTGTGCAGAAATTTGAGCATAGGAATATTTATGATGTGGCTGAAAAATATGAGGGCAATAATGATGTGCATCAGGATGATTATTGTTCTGATACAGACCATATAGTGCAAGAAGGTGATGATAATCAGGTTCTGCACAATGTTGAAGGTGGAGAAGCCAGTCTAATTGAAGGCAATTTAGAGGAACTAATAAGAAAAAAGAAGGAAGCTGCTATTATTCTTGAAGATAGTGAGGATGAGGAGGAAGATGATACAATGTTTCAATATTTTAATGATGGTGGCGATGACAACAATGATGACATGTCCATAGAAGATGAAGATGAGGATTTCTAGTATTGATAGTTGATTTATGAAGTGTTCAGTTCAGATTAGTACGGATAGATGATATAATGTATTTTCTGTATTTTCAGAACTGAATGTGTGTCTGAAATACTGAATTTGGGGTGAACTGAACTTGTGGTGAACTGAATGTGTATTCTGTATTTTCTGTATTTTTAGAACTGAACATCTGAAAATTTTCAGTTCATGTGATCTAAGCTGGGTTTATGGGAATCAATTTTCAGTTCATGTGATCTAAGCAAGTTTTAATTTATTGTCAAAATTTAAGCTGGGTTTTAATCTGAAAATGCAGAAGTCTGAACTGATCTCTGAAAATGAAATGACCATCTAGGCAGTTTAGAATCTGAACTTTGAACTGGGCAGTTTAGAATCTGATTGCTTTGAACTTTGAACTGGGCAGAGTTCTCAGATTGCTTGAACTGGGCAGTTTAGAACTCATTAGTTTAGAACTCATTAGTTTAGAATCTGAACTGGGCAGTTTAGAACTCATTAGTTTAGAATCTGAACTTTGAACTGGGCAGAGTTCTCAGATTGCTTGAGAATTTATGAACTTTGGCTGGTTTTGTGGATTTGAATCTGAACTTTGAACTTTGGACTGAGCTATATATCTCAGAGAACTGAACTTTGAACAAATAGATAACCAACAATTCTGAGCTGGTTTTTTGGATTTGAATCTGAACTTTGAACAAATAGATAACCAACAAATCTGAGCTAGTTTTGTGGAATTGAATCTGAACTTTGAACAAATAAATAACCAACAAATCTGAGCTGGGCAGCAATCTGAACTGGGCACCAATCTGAACTGGGCAGCAGAGTTAACTCTGAACTGAACAATCTGAAAATGCAGACTCTGAACTGGGCGCTCGGTTACATCCTGGACAGAGAACAGTTTATGCTTAAATATAACTGCGCTATGTTACTAACGAACAAACGTGACTAGTCCAATGGTAACTCCTTGCTGCTGTGAACCCTGGCGTCTTGTGTTCGAGCTTTGGGATAGGTAGGTTTTTTTTTGTTTTGTTTACATTTTTCAATCATTTTCGAATTTTTCTTTTATTTATTTACATGTATAGCACCCGTTTCTCCAAATCATTTCAACCTTTTTTTGGGGTGTTAATGGAGGTGTACCATGATGTTTTGTGCCGGTGCAATTTTTAGAACTAGTTTAACTATTAATGTAAGTATTTGTTATTTTACTAAAGAATAAGTGCTAAAAAACCTTAGGTAGCTAGAAACATCTATAAACTTGCATGTACACTGCATTTTGGTGTACAATGTTGACAAAAACATGCAATTCGTTCTGACAAAGTGGTGACAATACATCCTACAAAAATGCATACAACCCTCATATAAGGCTAATTACTAAGTGAGACATGTTCATGCTTGTGATGGATCTATACTACCACTTTCTCCAAATCATTTTAAACTTTAATGGCATGTTTATTGAACCAACCTATGATGTTGTGTGCAGTTATGCATTTTTCAGACCTAGTTTACTAATTACTGTAATTATTTGTTGTATTTCGTAAAGATATTTGTTACAATACCATAGCCTAGCTAGAAAACTCTAAAAACTTGCATGGACCATTCATTTTGGTGTACAATGTTCACAAAATAGTTTCAACTCATTCGGACAAAGTGGTGACACACATCCTAAGAAAGGCATACATCTCTCATACAAGGCTAATTACTAAGTGAGAGATGTTCATGCTTGTGATGGATCAATACTACCACTTTCTCCAAACCATTTTAAACTTTAATGGCATGATTATTGAACCAACATATGATGTTGTGTGCAAGTTATGCATTGTTCAGACCTAGTTTACTAATTACTGTAATTATTTGTTGTATTTCGTAAAGATATTTGTTACAATACCATAGCCTAGCTAGAAAACTCTAAAAACTTGCATGGACCATTCATTTTGGTGTACAATGTTCACAAAATAGTTTCAACTCATTCGGACAAAGTGGTGACACACATCCTAAGAAATGCATACATCTCTCATATAAGGCTAATTACTAAGTGAGAGATGCTATTGCAAGTGAGAGATGTATAGTACCACTATTGCAAAAATATTTCAAAATATTATAACATGATCATAAACCCAACTAATGTGTCCATGAATAGATAATTGCAAAAAAAAACATAGAGATAAATAAAAAACAAAGAATTAATATAAAATGGTATGCAAAACACAAAAAAAGTCTCCTTGCAGGCGCTTGAACCTTGGAGCTCGGCCTTATAGTTAGCAAGTCAAACCATTGGGCTATGCACGTGTTTTCAACATATACCCAGCGCTAGTATACTTAAACGCATTAGACTCCGCATTGCCAAACACATTGGGCGCCAAAAACATTTTCGCCGTCGTCACTAAAACATACTCCGCTCTCATCCTCTATCTCCCGCACTCCTCTTATTTCTCCCCCACTCTTCTTTCTCCCCCACTTCTCCAAACCTAATCGCCGCCGCCGGGACACGACGGCTGTCGACGACCTGCCCCCTCGACCAGGAACCTCACCGCCGCCGCTGGGACACATCCGCCGTCGACGACCTGCCCCCTCGACCAGGTACCTCACAGCCGCCCCCTTACCTCTAATCGCGTCGATGAGCTGCGTCGGCGCCGACTTCACTCGCCGCATCCCGCTCTATCTCATTGCCATCCCCATTTCTCTCGCCCCTTCCACCTAACACGCCCCATCCACATTGCTCTCGCTAACCCCTAAACCCTAACATCGCTGGATTTGGGTCATCGCAGACGACCTTGATGGTGAACAAAAGGAGGCACATAAGTCAGAAAGGTCCAACCCCTAAACCCTAAGCATCGCTAGATTTAGTTTAATTATTCATTCGTTGTTATCAGAGATATTGTATATTGATTTATGTAATCATTGTGCACTCATACAGTTGTGTTTGGTTCCTTACATTGTGTTATATGCAGTCACATCCATGTTTTAGTAGAGAACTTATGTTTCTAGTACTGGTAGACAAGGTTCAAGAAAGCGCGATTAGGCGTGCGATTAGGCGCGGTTAAGCGCTGCGCAGAGGGTCAACGCATCGCTTACCTACTAAGCGGGCAATTAAGCGCTGGCCCTGCTTAATCGTGCCCATTCGGCATGTTTAAGGGAGTAGAGGAGGGAGAGGAAGAGGAGGAACACCTCCGGGGTCAATCCAGCAGGCAGCAAATCGACGGATCAACGAGAGAGAGAGAGAGCGGACGGACCTACGATGGCTGCAGGCAGCAGATTGGTGAGAGAGAGGCGGAGCGGCTTCACGGTAGAGGTGAAGATCGCACGAGGGAGGAGAGGCTTCGGGAGAGGGAGCCGGAGAGCGTACGGCACGGAGGAGAGGTCATCACGGGAGAGGGGTTTTGCGTTGAGCCTCCTGGCAGGTGGGCCTAGTGGGCTGCAGACTCATGAAGAGAGGAGGTGGGGGTTAAGGGCTGCTGCAGGGTGGCCCAATATCATGTATTTTTTTCTTTTTTTAACAAAAATGATTAAGCACGATTAATCACGCTTAAGCATTTTCACCACCATACCGCTCGCTCAGCGCTTAGTGCTTTCTTGAACCTTGCTGGTAGAAAGAGATGAGAATATCTTCACTTTTTTTGTTCATCAGCTTGTGTAAATCTACATCGCCTAATCAATGTACTAGCTAGTACTTTGAACATTGTTTAAGCCTGCATAAAGATTTCCACAACCAAACAGGGGAAACACTACAGTTACAGTGCAACCACAATTATGAACTTGCACAATAATAACCAAGCTTCATAATGACTGAATCTACACATCTTATCTATTTGCTTTTAGTCAAATCCTTCCCTGCAAATAGTAGTACCTCTTAGCTTTTAGTAAAATCCTTTACATTATCTAATACACACAGTATGCTTGTTCTTATCTATCTTGCAAGTAGTTCAACATGAGCGAACTGCTTATGAGAGAAGACGGGATAAACAAGTGGAGGAGAATATAAAGAAGATGCAAGATTTGGGTCTGAACAAATATACTTCTGTTCTAAATAATTCTGTCTCACCATCTGCATCAACAAAGGGGAAACATGCAGCAAACAAGATAAATACTAGTTCAGATTCGGATTCATATGTCTCTTTCTATCTCCTTGACGATGATGATCAAGGAGATACTGATGATGACAGTGAATATTATGAGCAGCCAAAACCCCTGGCAATGAAGGTGCTCCTTCTATCTTCAAAGTAGTGGATGCCAAATAGTTGCATTGCATTTCAATGTTTTTTATCTGGTGTTTAATATATGCTCATGCCTTTAGATTCATATTCTTTATTTCATACCTCTTAATTAATATATGGTCTTGCTTTTTAATGCACATGACTTTTTTTGTGGACAGTATCCTAGAAGAGGTAGAAACACAACCCTTGCTTCAAAGAAGAAGATAGACCCCAACATGGCTCCAGGCATTAGGTTCAGCAAGAGAGTGAGGGCAGGTGCACAACCAGAGGAGCAATCTTCAAAAAGGTTTCACTCTACAGAGATAGATGGCCACAATGTACAGGAACCAACAGATGGAAATGATCACATACCAAACAGCCCTACTACACCTGGACTTGCTGATCATTTCAGCAGAGCTGCAGAGGAAGCCATGGCATCTGCTGCTCATGATAGTACAGGTGATGCTGAAGGCAACAGCCGTACTACACCTGGACTTGCTGATCATTTCAGCAGAGCTGAAGAGGAAGCCATGGCATCTGCTGCTCATGACAGTACAGGTGATGCTCAAGCCAATGTAGCTAGAGATGAAGAAACTGAAGGCAAGTTCTATTTTTTCAGTCAAATAAGGCATCTCTTTTGTTGATTTGCATGAAACAAAACAATTTCATTATTCAATAAAAGCGAATTATATTTTGTAGCTCCTACACAGCGAGCACCAAGGAGACCCAGGGCAGCAACCAAGGGAAAACAACTGGACAGGATGACTAAAGTTATGCAAAGGAGACTGCCCATAGCTGTTGAGGAAGGCAAAAAAAGGCCACATGAACCTGTTCAAGCTGCCAAGTTTGCATCAGAGGCTGGCATCATTATTCGGGAAACCATGCCTATCCTAACTCGTTGGAAAGATTACAAGGACGACCAGAAATACTACAACAGCTTTGTGTCACAGCTAAATGTAAGTGCATTACTGATTCTATGGTTCACTTGTATACTGCTTAACCTGAATTGACTAACTATGGAATTGTCATATGCATAGGGGCGCTTGTCCGTTAACACTGAGGACAAGGCAACAAAGGAAGCTTGCACCGATATGCTACGCTCTGCGGTAAAAAACCAGCGTTATCGGCTCAAGCAGAAATACTTCAATGGTGTACCTGCAAATGAGATTAGCACAACTTCTCCTGTATCTTACATGACTGATGAACAGTGGAGGGCATTAGTTGCAAAGTGGTCTGATCCAAAGAACATGGTATGGGTATCTTGTCATATATTGTTCTTTCACTATACGTTTGCAAAGGATCTTCGCATATTGAACCTATGATCTAATCTGACATGTTCATTCTCTTGTAGGAAATAAGTGCAAAGAACAAGCAGAACCGCAGTCAAGTCAAGTTTCATCAGGCTACGGGTTCTCGCTGCTATGTGGCACACTTACATGCATATGTAAGTAACTATTACCTTGTAGTACTACCTGCACTTGTGCACTCAACTTCTATTGCATTTGATCTGAGCAAACTTCGCTGTGATTGTTTATCCACGAAACAGAAGCAGAAGAGAAACCGAGAAGAACCCAGCTTAGACCAGACTGAAGAACTAGATGCGGTGGACGCCTTCAAGACCTGTCATACCAGCTCCAAACGTGGCCTGAGTGAACCGGCAAGAGAAGCACTTGTAAGTTCATTTGTTTTCTTTATTTAGTGTAATTTTTATGAGATCATATGAGGGAGGCTGGCTGTGGGTCGATGGAACGAAGGGGAGTGAGATCGATGAGTGAGATCGCTTGTCCCATCCCAGGGGAGTTCAGATCATAGTCTATTTTGTCTGCCATCAAATTTCTGAAATGAAAGTAAATATCATAGTCTATTTTTTGTAGGACCCGTGCACTAGAAATGTATAGGTTTTAGAGTCTTTGTTAAGCAAATCTGCTATAATTTGTAACTGTTTTCACATTATTTTTCATAGTCTATTTATAGAGTATTTCAAATGAATAGCTTTTAATTTGCCATCAAATGTATAGCTTTTAAGCAAATCTGCTATAATTTGTAACTGCTATAATCTGCTTTAATTTGCCATCAAATGTATAGCTTTTAGAGTCTGTCAGTCTATTTTTCATAGTCTTTGTTAATGCCTTGTAGGACCCGTGCACTAGAAATGAAAGTCACTGTTTTCACATTATTGTCAGCATCTTGCTGTTGCTCATTAGCAATAACATGTAACTGTTTCTGTCCATGATATTTCAGTCTCATATGGAGGCTTTGAGGGCTGAACCTGTTGCTGAAGGTGAGATGCCAGCATCCAGTGTGCACCTTGTGTCGAAGGTGCTGTCCCAGAGCAGCTCACACCAATTCCTGAAAAGCGTCGGCATCAAAACATCGGCAACCTCCAAGGCTTCATCATCAAATCATAGTGAGCTTCGGGAACAACTTGCAGCTGAAGCGACGGCTGCTGTTCAAGGTGAACTCGACCAGCTCAGGAAGAAATGTGAAGAAGCTGAGGAACAGCAGGCGAGGACACAAAGGGAGTTGGAGGAGTACAAGAAGATAACAGAGAAGAACAGCAAGGAGATGGAGGAGACCAATGTGCTCATCAAGAAGCTCTTGTCCTTGCATGGTAACTCTTCTTCGACATGAGGGCTGCTAGTCAGAGCTGCTGTTTTTGGCCTGTTCTTTGACATGAGGGTACCCAAAAACTCTAGTTGCTCGTGGGTGTCAACTTTTGATTATATGCTGTTATGTTTGTGCAAACTCAACTGAAATGTGAACTCAAGTGGTGATGCTATGAACTGAGTTTAGTGTTGTCCACTTAGTTTGTATGCGCACTGGAATACTAGTTGTATTCATCTATGGAATATGGAATTGTGTGCTCATTCCTCTGTTCTAGTATATTTTGCAATTTCCAATAAAATTATTCTCTGCACATCTGTGACCAAACTGGTGGCATATAATAAAACATATGCCACGTCAGCTGCCACTGTACTAGCCACGTCAGCGTTACGTCAGCGCTGACGTCAGCTGCCACGTCACTAGCCACGTCAGCGCTGACGTCATACGCATCAGCACCTTCCAAACGGCTGGTAATGACCAAACCACGGCTCTATCTGTGACGATACCGTACCGTCACAGCAACCAAACAGCGTTAACAACGCCCTCAGTTTGCTCGGGCAGACGACGAATTATGACGGAAAAGTGTCTTCCTCTATGACCACAACTGATCGTCATAGCATGCATTCACTTCCATGACAACGCGCCTTTCGTCACAGAATGTATACACATCGATGACGAAACTGAGTAGTCCGTCACAACACAACAAATGTGACGCGACCCCTATGACCAAATCGAACTCGTCACAAATTCGTCACAAACCTTACTCTGTGACGATATATACACATGCAGTGACGCAATACGAACGTCATCGATGATAAGATCTCTACTAGTGCCACTAGCCACGAGCGCGAATCCGGACGGCGGCAGCACGAATCGTGGTGAAGGTCGTCGGCGGTGAGCTGAGCTGGTGTTCTGATCCGATCGGCTACTGTACCATGGAATTCCTCATTCAGATGAACTGACAACCCGATTTGCAGAGCTATTTGCTCCCATTTTTGTGTAATGACATGATCGACACTCTTTAGCAAAGCTATAGTCCTAAGATCCAGCTACAACATTGTTATAGCAAAACTAGGCAAATTCTTGCTCAATCATGCATTAATTCATGTCCAAAGTCACTGTAGTTGCACTGTCAGTCTGAATTTCAGAATTCAACCAGCCTGACAGCCCATCTTTGGTTGAAATTTTCTCCAATTTCTTCTCAATAACTATGCTTACACTCTTAAGCAAAGTTGTTCTCCTTTGTTAGGTCTACAAGTTTGATGTGGTGACCTAGGGCAAAAACCCTTTTGTTTAGAAGTTACAAGGTCACAAAGATGAGCACAATACACTGAAATTCAGACTTAGTCAAAAGAGTTCAAATGTGGCTCTTTTGCAAGTAAGTCCAAAACTCAGGCTTTGGCTTGTAAATCATCCTAAATGTGAACCATGTGACTTTATATACTTTAACATAGTAGTTTTGACACTTTAGTCCAAATGTGCACTGTTTTTGCACATAGGCCCCTAGGGTTTGGATTTAGGGTTTTCCAGGGTTCAAATGGGGTTTTGGTATCTCAGGGGTATAAATGTGATTCAACTTTATTTTTTGGGGACATTTTATGACTATTTCCCTAAAGCCTTTAGGTTTTCTCAATTTGGGTTAGGTCTTACCCCTTTAATCCCTATGTAGGGTTAAGTTCCCTATCCAGGGTTCTATTTGCAAAGTGCTATAACAATACAACTTGTTTGAATTTTTGCCTAGTGAATGCACTCTAGGTGTGTCAAACATATGCAATGCCAATGCTTATGATGCCATGCTCAAGTTTTAGTTACAGTAACACCAGGGGTGTTACACCAGCCTTTCCCAACCCCGTCCAGCCCTCGGAGAAGACTGAGCACACCTCGGTGAAGCTCCCCGAGCGAGGAATCGAAGTCTGCTTCGCCGGAGAGGCCAGTCCACGGTCGCCGGAGTTCACAACCCCGCCGGAGTGCGTGGACAGGGTAATCCACTGAACCATTTTCCGATTCCTTGTGCACACAGTCTCTACGTCACCCCGTGGAGCTCACCGTGCCATCGGATTGAACTAGGTCACCGTGATTTGGCCGGCACACCCGCCGCCGATGAGGACACCCGCCTGCGCACGTGGACCGAGCGATTCCGGTCATCCCCGCCGTCGAGCCGTACATCGCTGTGACCGCCAGAGCCTCCTCGAGCCAACCCCGCCCCTCGCCGGACCTCTCTCGCCGCCGGTAAGCCGCGCCACCCTTTTCTTTCTTGTGGGTACTGTTTAAACCTAGGGAAGGACCGCGGGGGAGAAGGAAAGAAGTCTGGGGGGTTTTGTGAAATGTTAGAGACTCAAATGAATAGTAACGCGGGGGTATAACTGAGAGAGTTAGTTTGGAAATAACCCAGGGTCCTCGGTGTAAACTGCTTTTCCAGGAAACCTTTATTAAATCTGATTTTAAATTTGAACAGAACTTGAATAATTCAAAACTTCTGTTTTATTCATCCAAATTTGGTCAAACCAATTTTGTCAGACTTTAAATAATGTAAACTACTTAGGAAAAATATAAAAACCCTTATGTACTATAGAAAACTATAAGGTTCTGATTTAATTATGGTTTTGACCAAAAGCTAAATAATAGGGATAAAAATAGTTTCACTATTTGACTAGGGTTAGGAAAACTTGGAGAAGTTTATATCCACCTACTGACCTGTTTAAAAATGCTAAACCTCTCTGTCTACCCCACTAAGTTAGATTTTGCCATATACTTTATAATATGCTTAAGGCTAAGAAAAATAGAAAAGGTGATTTAAATAATGAACCAGAGGACACCTCTATTTTTGTTAGAGTACTTATTCAATTTAGTTCACTAGAAAAATCTATTATGCCCTGGTTTAGTATAAAATAAGTAGTATCCCTTTTATTTTAGGAAAACAAGGAAAACTTAGAAAAACCCTACAAAAATAACCCCAAGGTGAAAACATCCCAACCCTTGGGATAATTAGTGTTTTGTTATTAAGAACTTAGGAAAAATATGAGATCTGCCGTTTGACATTTTTCAAATAACAATGTAGTAGAAAGTGCCTTTTTGGCATTTAACTTTAGAAAATCATAACTAAATGACCATCCCTTAGCTTTCTGTGATTTTTGGCACAGAAGCTTATTTTTACTGTTGGATGCCAACAAAAATAACCCTTAGGACAGAACCCACCCTAATTAAGAGATGTAGTGCAATGTGGCCCATTTTACACAACTTTTGTTATTTTTGTCTAAAGCATAGCCTTTTTAATTTTAAACCTCAAATTCCTAGAACAGGCTATAATGACCCATGGCAACCCACTGTAATTTTTACAGAATTTTTGGAAAAAGTTAAACAACTGTTGTAGTTCAAACCTACACTAGAAACCATAAATAGAAAATAAAGAAAGGGGAAAAAATGAATAATAGGAATTAGTGTCATCCTAAAACCCTTTATAACTTGTCCACTGAAATATATATATATATATATATATATATATATATATATATATATATATATATATATATATATATATATATATATATATATATATAAAGGCAATACCACTTCACTATGCTTAGCCCTAACAAAACCTAAACCTAGAGTGATAAGTATAAACCACTAAAAGCCACGTATGACCCAGAAACCCTAAGATACTCATTAACTTAGTTTTTCTTCTCTTAGCATAATGTTATTAAATCCTGCATAAACATGACATACATGTTCATTGCATTTTGATAGACTGTAACCTTGCTGACGGAGAGTACGTCCTCGTGCCGGAGCAAGGAGCTGCTCAGGAGGTAGCCCCGGATCCAGCACCCGAGCCTGCACCAGAGGATCTGCCTGCCACAGCCTTGGAAGGCAAGCCCCGGTTTATGCATAACCTGTTATTTATGCTATTTTACTACACTTATTGATTGTAGGATTGAATGTGCACTTAAGTGTAGGAGTTGTGTGAAACCCTAGTTGCATGATCTCAGGAATCCTGTTGAGATGAATACTAGTATGCTAGGTCGAGTAGCTGCTTATTTAATTAGGATCTCGGTAGAAGTCGAGTGATTTTTCTAGCACTCGCACGAGGTCAGGAAATGGGTTGTATCCACTTTCTTCTCATAATGATGCTGGTTGTGGACAACAATCCATGGGGATTGGTTGTCCACGGGATGAAAATTTGAATAAGGATTAAGGTGTGGTACTGTGAGTCAAGCGTTTGAACGTACTAAACACATACCGAGAAATATGGTAAATCGGTAAGCCTAGTACCTGATTGAACCTGGCAGTAGACTTTGCCCCTCACGCGACCTGAGACGTGGTCTCCCATTCCGGTTATGGTGGGTACAAGTGCGGTCACTGCACGACGGCAGTCGGGGTCAGTGAGGCATTGTACGCCAAGGCGGTGAGCCCTGATCTGCTGACGGGGAATCGATGGGGACAGTTGACGTATGTGGGGACGGAGTGCCCCTACATGTCGTCTATTTAGGTTTACCTTGCAAGGATAAAAACTCGATTCGAATCATCTGCTTCTCGCAGCTAATGAGACTGCTTGATCCATGCTGCTACATTGAGTAACAAGTGGAATTGTGATGAGTTGACAAAAGAGGTTGATTGCTAAAAATGTTTGATACCATGTATGAGTAGATAGTACACTTTTAGCCTTAAGAGAGTCACACTTAAAATTGACAAAGTTAAAACTTGACTTAGAAACTCAGCTAGTGCTTTTGGCAACCAAACCCCATAGCCAAACAGCTGCATGTCTAGGGGTAGAGGAGTAGACTCCTCACACCGGGTAAGTCTAGCTGAGTATTAGTATACTCAGCCTTGCTTGTGGCACAATTTTTACAGGTTCCTTGGAGGACATGGTTGCTGGAGTGACTTGGCCGTCCATCTTGCCACCGGGTTGGACTGTCGAGTGGGACCCTACCTCGGCTGAGGAGGAGCATGAGGAGTGATGGGACATGCTTCCCCATCTCTCTGTTTATTTACCGTTAGTTTTATTCCGCTGCACTTCGAACCTTGATGACTACTTTTGCAAAAGCTCCGATGATGATGTAATAATTTAATACTCTTTAATGCATGGTTTTATGCTTTATTGTATTTGCTCTGTGACTCACCATCGAGTGAGATTGTGGTACTTGATCCTGTCAGTGGCCTTGTCGCACTAGATCCGAGGGATTGACGGGTTATTCCCATTTAAGTGTGGTCTAGCCTCTAAGGCAGGACTTAGGCACTTAAGTTGGAATAATTCGGGCAGTTCTGCCGCAGCAATGTCCGAAGAAGGCAGCCCAGCAGCAGTCAGGCCCCAATGCCCCAGCAAAGCAGAATGTGTCTCAGCCCGGAGCAGGCAACCGCTCTCAGCCACGCTACAATCATGGAAGACTGAATCACTTGGAGGCTGAAGCAGTTCAGGAGACCCCCGGCATGATAGTAGGTATGTTCCCAGTCGACTCCCATATTGCAGAAGTGTTATTTGATACTGGAGCAATGCATTCTTTCATTACTACATCATGGGTAGAAGCACATAATCTTCCAATTACTACCATGTCAACCCCCATTCAAATTGACTCAGTCGGTGGTAGAATTCGAGCCGATAGCATTTGTTTGAATGTATGTGTGGAAATAAGGGGGATAGTGTTTCCCGCTAACCTCATAGTAATGGGTACTCAGGGAATAGATGTCATCCTAGGGATGAATTGGCTAGATAAGTATCAGGCAGTTATCAGTTGTGATAAGAGGACAATCAAGTTGGTGTCCCCACTAGGAGAGGAAGTGGTGACCGAGTTAGTCCCGCCTGAGCCGAAGAAAGGAAGTTGTTACCAGATGGCTGTCAATAGTAGTGAAGCAGACCCAATTGAGAGTATCAAGGTTGTGTATGAGTTCCCAGATGTGTTTCCAAAGGATTTACCAGGTATGCCACCAGAGCGGAAAGTTGAATTTGCTATAGAGCTTCTTCCTGGAACCGCCCCCATCTTTAAGAGAGCTTACAGAATATCCGGACCAGAGTTGGTTGAACTTAAGAAGCAGATTGATGAGCTGTCAGAGAAAGGTTACATCCGGCCAAGCACCTTGCCTTGGGCCGCCCCTGTCCTATTTGTGGAGAAGAAAGATGGCACCAAAAGGATGTGTATCGATTATCGAGCTCTGAATGAAGTCACCATCAAGAACAAGTACCCTTTGCCCAGAATAGAAGATCTGTTCGACCAGTTGAGAGGAGCCAGTGTGTTCTCCAAGATTGATCTGAGGTCAGGTTATCATCAGCTCAGGATCCGACCTTCGGACATTCCGAAGACGGCATTCATTACCAAGTATGGTTTGTATGAGTTCACTGTGATGTCTTTCGGTTTGACCAATGCACCGACCTTCTTCATGAACTTGATGAACAGTGTATTCATGGATTATCTTGACAAGTTTGTGGTGGTATTCATTGATGACATTCTGATTTATTCTCAAAGCGAAGAAGAGCATGCAAATCATTTGAAGATGGTATTGCAGAGATTGCGAGAGCACCAGTTGTATGCAAAGTTGAGCAAGTGTGAATTATGGATCAGTGAAGTCCTGTTCTTGGGTCACATAATCAACAAAGAAGGATTGGCTGTGGATCCGAAGAAAGTGGCAGACATTCTGAACTGGAAAGCGCCAATGGATGCTCAAGGAATCAAGAGCTTCATTGGAATGGCCGGATATTATCGGCGATTCATTGAAGGCTTTTCGAAGATTGCGAAACCAATGACAGCGTTGCTAGGCAACAAAGTTGAGTTCAAGTGGACCCAGAAATGTCAAGAGGCCTTCGAAGCGCTGAAAGAGAAGTTGACTACAATGCCTGTCTTAGTCTTGCCTGATGTGCACAAGCCCTTCTCGGTGTACTGTGATGCTTGTTACACAGGTTTGGGATGCGTGTTGATGCAAGAGGGAAGAGTTGTGGCTTACTCGTCCCGACAGTTGAAGGTTCATGAGAAGAATTACCCAATCCATGACCTAGAATTGGCAGCAGTGGTTCACGCACTGAAGACATGGAGGCATTATCTGTATGGACAGAAATGTGATGTTTACACAGACCACAAGAGTCTGAAGTACATATTCACTCAGTCAGAGTTGAATATGAGGCAGCGAAGATGGTTAGAGTTGATCAAAGACTATGAGTTGGAGATTCACTACCATCCAGGTAAAGCAAACGTAGTGGCAGATGCTTTGAGCAGAAAGAGTCAAGTCAATTTGATGGACGCTCGTCCGATGCCTTATGAGTTGGCCAAAGAGTTTGACAGGTTGAGTCTCAGATTTCTGAACAATTCGCGAGGAGTCACAGTTGAGTTGGAACCTACCCTAGAGCGGGAAATCAAAGAAGCGCAGAAGAATGATGAGAAGATCAGTGAGATCCGACGAGTGATTCTAGACGGCAGAGGCAAAGATTTTCGAGAAGATGCAGAAGGTGTGATATGGTTCAAAGACCGTTTGTGTGTTCCCAATGTCCAGTCTATTCGGGAGTTGATCCTCAAGGAAGCTCATGAGACAGCCTATTCGATTCACCCTGGCAGTGAGAAGATGTATCAAGATCTGAAGAAGAAATTCTGGTGGTACGGAATGAAGAGGGAAATCGCAGAGCATGTGGCTATGTGTGATAGTTGTCGACGGATCAAAGCAGAGCACCAGAGACCAGCTGGATTGTTGCAACTGTTGCAAATTCCTCAGTGGAAATGGGATGAAATTGGTATGGATTTCATAGTCGGATTGCCTCGCACTCGAGCCGGCTACGATTCCATTTGGGTAGTGGTGGACCGCTTAACCAAGTCATCCCACTTCATACCTGTCAAGACCAACTACAGTAGTGCAGTATTGGCAGAGCTGTACATGTCTCGGATCGTTTGTCTTCACAGTGTGCCAAAGAAGATAGTGTCAGACCGAGGAATGCAGTTCACCTCTCATTTTTGGCAGCAGTTGCATGAAGCCTTGGGCACACATCTGAATTTCAGTTCAGCTTACCATCCGCAGACAGATGGTCAGACCGAAAGAACCAATCAAATTCTTGAAGATATGTTGAGAGCCTGTGCGTTGCAAGATCAGTCCGGATGGGACAAGCGATTGCCTTATGCAGAGTTTTCCTATAACAACAGTTACCAGACCAGTTTGAAGATGTCACCTTTTCAGGCGCTTTATGGAAGGAGTTGTAGGACTCCGTTGCAATGGGATCAGCCTAGAGAAAAGCAAGTGTTCGGGCCAGACATTTTGCTTGAAGCTGAAGAGAACATCAAGATGGTCCGAGAGAATCTGAAGATAGCGCAGTCAAGACAGTGAAGCTATGCAGACACAAGAAGAAGAGAGCTGAGTTTCGAAGTCGGAGACTTTGTCTATCTGAAAGTGTCACTGATCAGAGGAGTCAGAAGGTTCGGAGTCAAAGGCAAGCTAGCACCCCGCTACATCGGTCCGTATCAAATTCTCGCAAGGCGTGGAGAAGTGGCCTATCAGCTCAGCCTGCCAGAGAATTTGTCTGCTGTGCATGATGTCTTTCATGTGTCTCAGTTGAAGAAGTGCTTGCGTGTGCCGGAAGAGCAATTAACAATGGAAGGTCTTGAAGTCCAAGAGGACTTGACCTACACAGAGAAACCAGCGCAAATCCTTGAGACCGTAAACAGAGTCACCCGAAGGAAGACCATCAGAATGTGCAAAGTCAGATGGAACCATCACTCTGAGGAAGAAGCAACCTGGGAGCGTGAAGATGATCTAATGGCTAAATACCCAGAGCTCTTTGCTAGCCAACCCTGAATCTCGAGGGCGAGATTCTTTTAAGGGGGATAGGTTTGTAACGCCCTGAATTTGGGGGTAGAATTTTTTTCTTCTTTTCCCTCACCAAATTCAGGCGTTACCCTTTCCTTTTCCCTTTTCTCCTCACTAAACCTTGATCTTTTCCAAAGTTATAACGGGATTCGGCTTGAGATCCCGTGTAAAGCAAAACCCTAAAATACTTTATTTGGTGTGATGCACCATGTCGAACCATGCATACTTTTTGATTGTTTAAAAATGTAAATACATTCATCTAGGAAAATAGATTTTAGAAAAAAAGGAAAAAACATTTTCTTCTCTTCCCTCCCTCCTTCCCCATTTTTGGCCCAGCCGTCCCCTCCCCCTCGCGCCCGGCCCAGCCGTGCCCCCCCTCCCCTTTCCCTCCCCCGCGCCGTGGGCCGCCCCCCCCCCCCCCCCGCACGCGCCCCCTTTGGGCCCAAAGCGGCCCAGCCGCCCCTCCCCTCCCCCTCCCCCTCCCCCCAAATTCTCTCTCCCCTCCCCTGCGGGCCTCGCCCGTCATTCTCTCTCCCTCTCCCCTACCCTAACCGCCGCCGCCGCTGCGCCGCCTTCCCCCCGTGCGGTGAGCCCTCTCCCTCTCCCCTCCCCCTCCCTACCTCTCCCCGGCGCGCCGCCCCGTGCCCGGCCCCGCCCGGCTCCCCGGCGAGCCGCCCCGCCCCGCGCCCGGCCCCGCCCGGCCGCCCCGGCGACCCGCCTCGTCCGCGCCGCTTCCCGGCGAGCTGCCCCGCGCCCGGCCCTCGCGTCGCCCCCCGGCGAGCCGCCCCCGCCTCGCCCTCGCTCGGCCCCGGCGGGACGCCCCCGCCCCGGCGACCCACCCTCGCGCCGCCCCCGGCCGAGCTGCCCCGCGCCCGGCCGCACCACCCCGGCGTCGCAGCAGCCCGGCCGCCCCGCCCCGTCCGCGCCGCCCCTAGCCCCGCCGGCCCCCGGCTGCCCCGCCTCGACCCCGCGCCGTCCCGGTCCTGGCCGTGCCCCGCCCCGCCTGTGCTCCGTGCTCGTCCGCCCGCCCCGGCGTGCGTTGCTCGCGTCGTGACGGCCCCGGCACGGCCTCGAGCTTGGCCCAGCGTGCCTATGGCGCACGACCTTGAGCTCGGCTAGCGCGCAGCCCCGACGTGCGCACGGCTAGTTCGTGGCGCGTGCGTGCGGCCTTGCGCGCGCGTTCGCTTAATGTGCAGTGCCTTGGCACAGCTCGCCGTGCCCTCGTCTACCCCCAGACGTGCTCGTCTACCCCCCCCCCCTCTTTTTTATATTTTATGCGTGCTAATCACATTGTTCATGTTAATAAGATAGGAGTCTCAATTTAGAAATTAGTTACGTTAGTTAATTTGTATAGCTAATCGTCTATCTCATTTAATGTTAATCTACTAAAAGTGGTCACGTTTTTATTAGTGCATGTAGCTAATCCTTATTATTGGAGCTAAGTAGAACTAGAGCACGTAACATTTAGTTATTCGTCTACCCGTAGTGCGCCTCGAGCATAAGCTTTAACCCCTGCGAGGCCTTTCCCCGTTTCTTTCTAACCATGGTAAATGCAAGATCGCATGTCATATTCTATGTATGTTTAATCTACTTGTTCTCTTGTATGGTGTATTGTTGGTTTCCTAATTTCAATGGATGGATGTATGTGTGTTTGCACTCGCATAGAGAACGATCCGGTTGAAGAGCCCGAGGAACTCGCAGGAGAAGCCCCTGAGCAGCAGTCGGTTGGTGGAGGCAAGTGTCCCTTGACCTATCTCTGTCCTATTCATTCTTTAATTCACCTCCCGCATTACACATGTATACCTAAGGATTGACTAGCTTTTGTTATCCATGTCCTTGTTTACCTATTTGGGTTGGATTATTATTGTTTAGCTTTATGCTATTGCTCAACTCTAATTAATGAACATGATGAGATTATCTATGATACGCTGTTTTCCCCTCTTCTTATTATGATGTTATACTTGTGGTCTTTAAGGGGGCTCGAGCGGTTTCTCGAGTGCCTCTTCGTAAGGACCTGTTCTTTGGATGACCGCCCGGGAAAACAGTGCAACCATGAGGGTGGAATGGGGTGCCCTTAGCTGAATAATTAGAGGATTCGGGGTGTAGTTCGCTTAGCCGTTGTGCCGTCAATGGGGCTCGGTGTATGCGGCTCGCTCTGCTAAGCTTGGGTTCGCCCCTTGGGGAGGAGTGCGATGCATTTAGGAAACCTAACGGGCAGCTACAGCCCCGAGGAATCTTTGTAAAGGCTACGTAGTGATGCCCTACTGGGTCACCTTGGTAGTGATCAATGGAGAGTCATGATCTCCGGGCAGAAAGGGAATCACGGCTTGTGGGTAAAGTGCACAACCTCTGCAGAGTGTTTGAAAACTGATATATCAGCCGTGCTCGCGGTTATGAGCGGCCAAGGGAGCTCCAGTGATTAGTGGTACTTGATCAGAGACACTTTGGTTTACAGGTGGCAATGAGACTGATGGTTTTGGTTATGACTATGGTGCTGGTAAGTGGTATTCTTTCCATCTGGAAAAGGGTACATCGGGCTAATAACTTGGGTTAATGCTAAAACCTGGCTTTCTATTAGTAAATAATAATATGACCAACTAAAAGCAACTGCTTGACTTACCCCCACATAAAGCTAGTCCACTACAGCCAAACGGGATACTTGCTGAGTATGTTGATGTGTACTCACCCTTGCTCTACACACCAAACCCCCCCCCATCCCTAGGTTGTCAGCATTGCAACCACTGCTCAGGAGAAGATGAAGCTGTAGAAGGAGACTTCCAGGAGTTCCAAGATTATGATGAGTTCTAGGCTTGGGTTAGCGGCAACCCCCAGTCGGATGCCTGTGAAGGTCGTGTTATCTACGTTTCGTTTTCGCACTTTGATTTATTGTAAAGACTATGTGGATGTCTCAGACATATGATGTAATCGACTATTATTTCCCTTTTTAATACTATTTGAGCACTGTGTGATGATGTCCATGTTATGTAACTGTTGTGTACGTGAATTGCTGATCCTGGCACGTACATGGTTCGCATTCGGTTTGCCTTCTAAAACTGGGTGTGACAGCAAGGTTTCACTACGTAGCCTTTACAAAGATTCCCTAGAGGTCATAGTCGCCCGTTAGGTTTCTCCAATTTGATAAACATGGTACTTCTCCCCATAGGTGGGGTGACTAACAAAACCAAATCAAAAGAACCTTGGCAACCAGGCTCGATAGAGCAAGTACTGTGCCCGGATCCCATTGACGGCCCTACGACAAAGCCGACTACACCTCAAGTTCCTCTAATTATTCAGCTAAGGGTGTAACATTTCACCCTCATGGTTGTACTGTTATCCCGGGTGGTTTCTCAACGAACATGTCCTTAAGGAGATGTACTCAGAAAACAGACTGAGTCCCCTAAAGTATCACAGTTCATCATCATCATAATCAAGATAACATCATCGTATCATAAATATTCTCATCATGTTCATTGATCAAAGTAGAGCAGTAGCATGAAGCTAACCATAATAACCCAAAAGGTAATCAAGGACAAGGTAAATGCAAACTAGTAAACCCTTAGGTTTCAATTAAGTAATGCGGGGAAGTGAATTATAAAGTAAGTAGGACATAATGGGTCAGAGGATACTTGCCTTCACCAGGTTGCTACTCAGGGAAGTCTCTGGCAACACACTTAGGAATCACGGACTACTCGTTGTCTACGCAAAGCAATCATTCATTCAACACATTTGGAAAATGATAAAGGAACAAAACAGCAAACATATGCAATCAAGTGAACACAAGTTCAATAGAAAAAATACAAACACGAGGGTGAAATCTAGATTCTAGGGTAGACACATAAACTTAGGGGTTTGTGGTTCTTTAAGTACTGCTTATCTCAGTGGATTACATAACTTAATCTCATTTATCTTAATGAACTAATCACTAAATTAAAGTTATTCCAGAGGTGGGATCATATATTACATGATATTAACTTCACAAAGTTAATCACTTAATTATCATTAGTGTTTTCCTTTTTTACTTTCTTTCTAAATAGTAAACCATTACTTTAAATGCACCTATAGCCTAGGCATAAAATTAATACCTGCAGACAGTGAAAGCTACTAATTTAAACAGATAGAGAATAGTTTTATGAACATTCTGCAGTTTGAACCACCCAATTTGGAGTTCATATGCAAAAGATATGAAATAAAGAAGTTTTTGGAACTCAAAATACAAAATTAGACCTATTTCTGCGATTAATTATAAGTTCGGGGTTCTTTCTACAAGATCCTAGGGGCTCGGCTGCAAACTCAAGGGACAACAGGTTCTATTTCTCGGAAGCCAAGGGTTCTTTTTGTAAAGTTGCAAACTGAAGGGGTATGGGGCGTCTTCAGCCATCCGATCACAAATCGACGACCGAGATTAGCCCCGAGCGCGAGCGCGTGCAGGGGCGCGACCACGGGCTGATAAGCGGGTCAGGGGCGTCAGCGGCTTTAGGGGCTGGCCAACCGACCGGGCTCGGGCGAGGCGCAAACAAGATCAGCAGCTCGGGCGAGGGCTCAGCACAGACGCCTGACAGGTGGGGCTCGGGGCAGCGACGCGCACGAGCACGAGGCGCCTTGGCCACCAGATCTCGGATCAGTGGTCCTAGTCCAACGAACAGACCGAACCATTATCTGAGCACCTAGGCCAATAGATCAAGGATGAACGGTCAGAATCGGGCGGGCGGGGAGGGGAGGTTTATCGGCTCCGGTCGATCGAGGGCGGCGCTGTTTGCGCCCGCGGTGGCGCAGTCGCCGGAGACGAGGGAGACCCAGATTTCTAGGGGCACTGGGGTGGTCTAGGTAGCCAGAGAGGTTGGGGAGGACTCGGCGAGCACTATGGCGAAGTCAGGGTCACTGAAACGGGCCTGAGACGGGCGGACGGCGGAGGGGGGACCTCGGGCGGACCAGAGGCCACTCCGGCGAGCCGAAATTACCCACGGTGAGACGGGATCGGTGCAGGAGAAGGTTGGGGGAAGGTTACTTACCCAGAGACGATGCTTGGGGCAGCTTGGCACGGCGCGAGGGGACTCCGGTTGGTCGGACGACGAGAAACCACGACGACGGTGAACTCCGACCTGCGCAGGGGAGGGGTTGAGCGTGGACCAGGCAGAGGGATCGATGAGAGGGAAAACCATAGCGGGTTCCTGGTGCACAAGGCTCCGACGAAAACACCGTGGACGAGACGACCACAGAGGCTTGGCGAGGACGGCGGAACGGTTGTATGACAGAGAGGGCGGCGCTGCGGGCTTAGTGAGCACGAGGGCTGGGAGAGAGCGAATGAGAGGCAGGAGCGAGTTGAGGGGGCACGGGGTCTTCACCTAGGCGCTCGGTGCGATGTGGGTGGGTCGTGGTGGCGTGGGCGCGGTTTGACCGCGCGGGGCGCACGCCATGGGCGCGACGGATGTGGGGGAAGGGGACGGGCCTGACGGGCAGGGCCCGCGAGCGCGCAACGACGTTGACGGGGCGGTCCCACTGGGTAGGGAGTGAGGAAGCGAGCGAGCGGGACGCGGCGCCGACAGGTGGGGTCCACCTGTCAGTTGACGCGGGCGACCAGTTGGGCTGGATGGGCTGCTTGGGCCGAAATGGCTTTTTTCATTTTTCCTGAATTTCTGAATGCCCTTTTTTTATTTTCTCTATGGAATTCAAATCAAATTCAACCATAATTTAAATTCAAATAATTTAAATATGTGCATCAAACAAAAAGAATAATTTAGGCTCAACATGATGCAACATTTCATGACTCCCATATGTTTTGATATATTGAAGAAATAATTAATATCCCACCTAATAGACATTATTCTAATAAAAAGGAAGAGAGATGAAATCTAGAGAGAGAAACAAGAGGTAACACCTGAATTTGGTAGGCATTAGAGAATAAATTTTATACCCCAAATTCAGGGTGTTACATGGTCGTAAAAAACTAAAATATGTTTGGTTGAAAGAATTGTCAACCGACGAATTTGTTAATCAATACAAGCATAAAATGATTAGACTAAGTACTCGTTAGTTGATAGTCAAGTTGATTAACATAACTTCCAACGTGTGGACCGAGTTAACTCTAGGAAGTTAATCATACTCCCTCCGTTCCACGATATAAGGCGTAACCATTTTTATTCTTGTTCCACAATATAAGGCGTGCTCTCTATATACATATGTATATCGATGCAGTGGTGTCGGCGTTCCGAGACCGAGGGGTCCCTGAGCCGACGAGTGAATGTCGCCGCGTGCCCCAGCCCAGATGGGTCGAGTGCGAGGCCGAGCGCGAAGGGGGGAGAGCGAGGCGGCCGGAGACCGGCGTGAGAGAGGTGGGAATCCCGCGGCCTTCGTGTTCGTCCCGCGCCCAGGTCGGGTGCGCTTGCAGTAGGGGGTTACAAGCGTCCACGCGGGAGAGGGAGCGAGCGGCCTCAAGCGAGCGCGTACCTCGTCCTCGTCCCCGCGCGGCCAACCCTCTCTAAGAGGGCCCTGGTCCTTCCTTTTATAGGCGTAAGGAGAGGACCCAGGTGTACAATGGGGGGTGTAGCAGAGTGCTACGTGTCTAGCAGGGGAGAGCCAGCGTCCTAAGTACATGCCGTTGTGGCAGCCGGAGAGATCTTGGCACCCAGCTGGTGTGATGTCGTGGCCGTCGGAGGAGCGATGGAGCCTGGCGGAGGGACAGCTGTCGGAGCTGTTGAGTCCTTGCTGATGTCTTCTTGCTTCCGTAAGGGGGCTGAGAGCCGCCGTCGTCACAGAGTATGCAGGGCGCCATCATCGCCTATCTGGCGGAGCGAGCCAGATGGGACGCCGGTCTTGTTCCCCGTGGCCCGAGTCAGCTCGGGGTAGGGTGATGATGGTGCCTCCTGTTGACGTGGCTGGTCTGTGCCCTAGGTTGGGCGATGTGGAAGCTCCTCCGAAGCCGAGGTCGAGTCTGTCTTCCGTGGCCGAGGTTGAGTCCGAGCCCTCGGGTCGGGCGAGGCAGAGGTCGCCGGCTGATGCCGGGGCGGAGTCCGAGCCCTGGGGTCGGGCGAAGCGGAGTTCGTCGTCTTCTGGGGCTGAGCCCAAGTCCGAGCCCTGGGTCGGGCGGAGTTCGCCGTCTTCCGAGACTTAGCCCGAGTCCGAGCCCTGGGTCGGGCGGAGTTCGCCATCTTCCGGGACTTAGCCCGAGTCCGAGCCCTGGGTCGGGCGGAGTTCGCCGTCTTCCGGGACTTAGCCCGAGTCCGAGCCCTGGGTCGGGCGGAGTTCGCCGTCTTCCGGGACTTAGCCCGAGTCCGAGCCCTGGGTCGGGCGAAGCGGAGCTTCCTATGGTGCCTTCGACCGGGCCTGGCCGCCTGTCAGCCTCACTCTGTCGAGTGGCACCGCAGTCGGAGCGGCGCAGGCGGCGCTGTCTTTCTGTCAGGCTGGTCAGTGGAGCGGCGAAGTGACGGCGGTCACTTTGGCTCTGGGGGGCGCGCGTCAGGATAAAGGTGTCAGGCCACCTTTGCATTAAATGCTCCTGCGGCTTGGTCGGTCGGTGCGGCGATTTGGTCAGAGTTGCTTCTTAGCGAAGACAGGGCCTCGGGCGAGCCGGGAACACATTCGCCGTTGGAGGGGGGCCTCGGGCGAGACGGAGATCCTCCGGGGTCGGCTGCCCTTGTCCGAGGCTAGGCTCGGGCGAGGCGTGATCGGGTCCCTCGTATGGACCGATCCCTGACTTAATCGCACCCATCAGGCCTTTGCAGCTTTATGCTGATGGGGGTTACCAGCTGAGAATTAGGAGCCTTGAGGGTACCCCTAATTATGGTCCCCGACAGTAGCCCCCGAGCCTCAAAGGGAGTGTTAGCACTCGCTTGGAGGCTTTCGTCGCACTTTTTGCAAGGGGACCAGCCTTTCTCGGTTGCGTTTTGTTCCGGTGGGTGCGCGCGAGCGCACCCGCCGGGTGTAGCCCCCGAGGCCTCGGAGGAGTGGTTTCACTCCTCCGAGGTCTTAATGCCTCGCGTAATGCTTCGGCTGGTCTGGTCGTTCCCTCATGCGAGCTGGCCGTAGCCCGGGTGTACGGTCGGGTCCCAAGTTCTCGGGCTGGTATGTTGACGCTGTCAATGATTCGGCCGGAGCCGGGTTTGCGAGAGCAGCCCTCGAGCCTCTGCACAGGGCAAGAGGGCGATCAGGGACAGACCCGGCTTTTTTACATACGCCCCTGCGTCGCCTTTCCGCAAGGAGGAGGGGGGGAAAGCGCCATGTTGCCCTCGATGGGCGCCGAACATGGTGTCTCCGGTGAGCTGCAAGCGGGTAATCCGAGTGGACGTCCGTGCCCCGTTCGTTAGGGGTCGGCTAGGGGCCCAGAGGCACGCCCAAAAGTACCTGCGGGTGATCTGCCGGACCCGGTCCCCTGGCGACGGGGTCCGAGGGCTCGATGCCTCCCTTTGATGGGATTCCGTTACAAGATCGTTCCCGCTGGTCTCGGAAATGTCCTAGGGTACCTCGGGAGCGCAGCCCGAGCCTTGGTTATGTATCGAACGTACCCATGGTCATCCCTCGCTCGGCGTCTGAGGCGGCTGTGAACCCTTCGGGGGCCAGCCTTCGAACCCCTGATCAGTAGTGGGCGCGGAGCCCGAGTAGCCTGAGGCGTCCGTGGAACCCTTCCGAGGGGCCGGCCTTCGAACCTCTGACCAGTAGTGGGTGTAGGGCCCACGCGATCTGAGGCGGCTATCGAACCCTTCCGAGGGGCCAGCCTTCGAACCTCTGATCAGTAGGGGGGCTCGGAGCCTGGTTCCTTCTCGGGGAAGGATCCTTTTCGGGGTATCCCCCTTTCCCAGTCCCTGTTGCAAGAGAGAGAAAGAGGAAAAAAAGGAAAAGGATACGAAATCGAACGACGCAGCATACCTTTTTTGACGCGGTCATTATGGCGAAGGCGAAGCGTCGCCCGCTTCTCCTGCCAGAGGCGCCGCCTGTCCCGCCACGGAGTTAATGCGACATGGCGAGTGGTTGGCGGGGCGGCCGTTACGCGTGCGCGAGCCGTTCGGGGAACGACTGTTTCGCTTTGCGTTTTTGAATCCCGCGTCCGGTCCGGTCTCGCCTGAGTCCTTATATACTCGGGAGAGGGTCTGGCGATGGTTCTTTGCTCCTTTTCTGCCTCCCTATCAGGTTTTCACAACCCGAGAGACTTAGCCAGAGAAGAGGAAACCGCCCTCCCTGTCCCTTGCGCCGCCACCCCTTCCGCTCGGTGATGGCTGACCGGGTGACCATCATCTCGCCGCGCGACCCATGGCCTTTTTCCACGGTGACGGTGAGTGATCTGGAGGATCTTGTCGGTGAGGGTTTACTCCGCCCTCTCACCGATGAGCAGCGGCCGGAATGGATTCCCCCCATGGGCGTAGCCGCTCCGCCCCCACCGCCGGGGTACATCGTGAGCTTCATCTCCTTCCACGAGCGGGGATTTGGTGTGCCGGCGAGCCGATTCATGCGGGCAATCCTGCACCACTACGGGGTGGAGTTGCACAACCTCAGCCCCAACTCCATCTCGCAGGCCGCCATCTTCGTAGCGGTGTGTGAGGGGTACTTGGGGATCGCCCCCCATTGGGATTTGTGGACCCATCTCTTTTTCGCGGAGCTTTTTGCTTCGCCGACGGGGGAGAGGAAGGTTCGCGCGGCGATGCGGGCCGGCGGCTGCACCCTCCTGTTGAGGCAGTCGCGGACGTCGCTGTATATTCCCGCAGTCCTTGCGTCCTCGAACAAGGTGTGGCAGCGCCGGTGGTTCTACCTCCGGAATGACGGCGAGTTGCTCCCGCCGTTCTCCCAGCGAGTAGTCACCACCGCCGCCGATGCTTGGCGCCACGGGACCCCGCACGAAAGGCAGAAGAACCTTGAACCCCTTCTCAAGGCCTTGGAGGCGTTGCGAAAGGGGGGGCTCACCGCTGCGGGAGTGATTGCTACCATCCACCGCCGGAGGGTGCTTCCCTTGGCGGAGCGACGGCTGCCGCTTTGGGAGATGACACCGGAGGCTGACTTGGAGGGCTCGTGGATGTCCTCTGATCCTCTTCCCTTCGACGTTCTCCACGGGCGGGTGTCCGTTGCGTTGGGGAAGCCGGACCCCGGCGCCTTCTCCCAGCCTTTGATGCGCCCTGACCAAGGGTACGTGACCCTGGTGAGTGTCCCCTCCTTCTTTCTTCTTGCGTCGGGTTGCCCCTGGTTTTTACGGTCAGGATTTCCATCCGTCTTCAGGAGGTAGGGTGGCACAAGCCTTCCCTGCCACGGGTCCCGCAGGATGCGGCAGACCGAGCAGCGCGGCGGGTCACCGCGGAGGAGAAGAAGAAGAAGAAGGACGCGGAGAAGGCCCGGGCCCGCGAGCGGAGGCGGGCTCGAGACGCTTTGGAAAAGCTTCGTCGCCGGCAGGAGAGGGAGGGGCTCCCGAGGGAGCCGTCGCCGGAAATGCCCGATGACGACGACGATGATGAAGATGAAGATGATGACGAGGAAGACGACATGGGTGTCCGCCTTGGACTCAGCCCTGGCTTGGGGTCAGGCCAGGAGCCGTCAAGCCAGCCCCCGAGCGGGCTGATGCCGTCAGTCCCTGGAGTCGGGACGCCGGGGTCCCAACCCGAGGGGCGGGGGCAATCCGAGGGGGTACTTGACCCCTCGGCTGGAGGAGTTGAGGCAACCCCGGGGGGCCAGGCCGAGGCGTCTGCTCCCCGAGAGCCGCTGCCCACGCGGGCAGCGCAGGGGAGCGACCCTCAGGTCGCCGTGGCGGTGCCTGGGCAGTCCGCCCCCCGGGCGTTCAGGGCGCCCAAAGCAAGGGTGGTGCCGAAGCTGCCGGCGAAGCGGACCTCGGCGGTGGCTCCGGGGATCGAGATCCGAGAGACCTCCCCCCAGGCTCGGTTGGTCATGGCCCGGAGCGGGTAAGTATCTTGGAATGTCTTCGTCCTGGCTCTTCATTCGCATGTCCCGGTCGTGATTTTTCTTTTTTCTCTCAGCAAGCGAAGCCATGGCCTGACTGACCTGGCACCCCGGAAGGCCCTTAAGACGGCGCCGGCTTGCGTGGCCAGCGCCGCACCGGGCCTTGCCGTTCAGCTGACCTTCTCGCAAGGTGCTCCACAGCAGGGGGCTCAGGCGGCACCAGCCGCCATGGAGCGGGTTCCCGAGGCTGGCTCTTCTGCTGAGGCGGTCATTGTGATAGGGGAGGCGGCTGACGCGGGCATGGCCCTGGGCCCACCGGACGTGCCGGCGATGTCGGCACCTGTCGCTACTGAAGTCGCCGCCGTCCCGGTCGGGGAGCGACCGGTTGCTGCCGACGTCGAGACGGCTGAGGCGTCGGCGCTCGGTGCCTCGGAAGAGGGGGGCGTGGAGACGCGATTCGTCCCACCGGGCGGCAGTCTCGTCGCTGTGCGGTGGAGCTCCGAGGGCCGGTGCCAGTTGCTCCGGTTCCGGACCCGTGAGGCCTCGGATCCTGACTTCGTTCTTGACGATGAACGGGAGGACCAGTCCTGGGACGAGCTCCGCGAGTGTGCCAAAGCAACGGTGGGGTCGCTCTGGTCGTCGTTGGAGGTTTTCTGCAGGGACGTCCCCAAAATCCTCCAGGTAACGGTTTCAGGCATACCTTTTCTCTTTTGTGACCAAGGTGTCCTTCGTGACGCCCCGCTTCCTTCCCTCAGGATCTGACGGATCGGAGCGCCGCCAAGTCGTCGTTCATCCGGCGCGAGGTCGACGTCTGGGGCTCGTTGCGATCCCTGAGGACCTCGCTCGCCGAGGCTACTGCGCGCCTCTCTCAGCAAGGTGCCGAGGTAGCGGACCTTCGGTTGCTCTGCACCGATCTAAGAACCGAGGCGGCAGCGGCGCGCGCAGAAGCGTGACGACAGCAGTCGGAGTTCGACCGGATCGTCAAGGAGCGAGACCAATCTCGGGGCCGGGCTGCCGAGGCCGAAAGTCGGGCCGAAACCTTTGCAGCCGACCTAGCCGTAGCCCAGGTCGCAGCCTCGGAGCAACGTGCCCGAGCCGGAGGTACGCCTTGGCCATCTTCGGTTTTCGTTCCTGCTTGTTTCCTCTGCTCGTGTTTGAGGTCTTTCTTCTGGCTGTTCGCAGAGCTCGAGTCCGCCCTCGATGAGTCCGCCAAGGCGCTTGCCGAGGCGCTTGCCAGGGCGGCCGAGCAGAGGGAGGCCGACCACGCGGCCATGTCCGAGGCCGTCTCGGACGTTTACCAGGTCCTTGGCTCCGGTGACGTCCCCTCAGGAAGCTCCCCTCACAGTCGCCTTCAGGTCTTGGGCGATCATGTGCGCGGCAGACTCCGCGAGGCACTACACCACGGCGTCAGGCGGGCCTTCGCCGTGCTCGCTTCCCACTACGTTGTGGACCTGGAGCGGGTTAGCGAGGGGTATTGCCTTCATGACGAAGATGAAGCCGCCCTGGCAGAAGTCCAGAGGCTCGATGCGGCCGCCGCAGGTCCGAGCGCAGTGCTGGCGACCACCTTTGAGGCAGAGATCCTCCCACCTGCGCCGTCGCCGGAAGCCGTGATGGACTTTGCCGAAGGTGGGGACGAAGCTGAAGGCGCGGCTCCTTCCCAAGGTGACGCCTAACTCTGTTGGAACAGTTTCTGTTGGATGCACGTGTGTCTTTCTGCGGCCGCTGAGGCCTGAACACTTTGTTACCGTCGCATGAAGTCGTACTCCTTTCCCTTTTATTTTGCGTGTCCGGCTTCGCCTGTTAGCAACAGGGTGGCTTCCCCAAGTAGGGGTCACTTTTCGTGGCGGGTGACGAGTGAGGTGTCCCTAACCCGGAGGCATAGGAGTCCCTCGGCTCAGTCGGCCTTGCCACTTACATGCACCCGCGTTCGCTCCTTGGGGTCCTGCTTCCGACATAGCCGGCGGAACGCAAAATCCTTTTTGATTGAAAATTTTGGACGCAGAGAGGTTCCCCAATCTTGACGCAGAGGGGTTCCCCCCTTTTTAGCCCCCGAGGGAGGGTCGGGCTCTGCCGAGGCGAGGCTGACCCTTCCTTGATGACTAAGACTTGCGTGGGAGCGAGGTATACGAACAACTTGAAAACATCTTAAGGGTAGAAGTGACGTAGCTGTTGGATGTTCCAAGCGCTGCCGTAGACCTCGCCTTGACGGTTGGCCAGCTTGTACGTTCCGGGCTTCAGAACTTTGGCGATGACAAGCGGCCCTTCCCAGGGGTGCGTGTAGCCCCCGAGTGCCCCCAACAAGGGCTCGGGGTGCTGCGCGATGGTCGCGATCTTCTCCGGGTTGGCTTCGATGCCCCGCTTGGAGACGATGAACCCCAAGAACATGCACTGGGGCATCCCGAAGACCCACTTTTTGGGATTGAGCTTGACGCCTTTCGCCTCTTCGATGAACCCCGCCGCCACTAGCTTGTGGATCTCCTCGCCTATGGCTCTGCGCTTCTCCCCATCGAATCGGCACAGAGGCTTCTTGACAGGTCGGGCTCCGGCTCGGATGTCCAGCGAGTGCTCGGCGACATCCCTCGGTATGCCGGGCATGTCCGAGGGACTCCATGCAAAGACGTCGGCGTTCGCGCGGAGAAAGTCGACGAGCACTGCTTCCTATTTGGGGCCGAGCTCGGAGCCGATCCGGACTTGCTTGGAGGCGTCACTGCTGGGGTCGAGGGGGACGGACTTAACCGTCTCCGCTGGCTCAATTTTGCCGGCATGACGCTTCACGTCTGGCACCTCCTTCGAGAGGCTCTCCAGGTCGGCGATGAGGGCCTCGGCGTACTCCACGCACTCCACGTCGCATTCGAACGCGTGTTTGTACGTGGGGCCGACGGTGATGACCCCGTTGGGGCCCGGCATCTTGAGCTTTAGGTAGGTGTAGTTGGGGATGGCCATGAACTTCGCGTAGCATGGCCTCCCCAGTACCGCGTGGTAGGTTCCTCGGAACCCGACCACCTCGAACGTCAGGGTCTCCCTTCGGAAATTGGAGTGTGTTCCGAAGCAGACGGAAAGGTCGAGCTGTCCGAGGGGCTGGACGCGCTTCCCGGGAATGATCCCATGGAAGGGCGCAGCGCCTGCCCGGATGGAGGACAGATCGACATGCAGGAGCCCGAGGGTCTCGGCGTAGATGATGTTGAGGCTGCTGCCTCCGTCCATGAGGACCTTGGTGAGCCTGACGTCGCCGATGATGGGGTCGACGACGAGCGGGTATTTCCCCAGGCTAGGCACATGGTCGAGGTGGTCGGCTTGGTCGAAGGTGATGGGCTTGTCGGACCAGTCTAGGTAGACTGGCGCCACCACCTTCACCGAACAGACCTCCCGGCACTGTTGCTTGCGGTGCCGAGCTGAGGCGTTCGCCGCTTGCCCACCATAGATCATGAAGCAGTCGCAGACCTCGGGGAACTCTCCTGCCTGGTGATCTTCCTTCTTGTCGTCGTCGCTGGCCTTGCCACCCTCCGCGGGCGGCCGGGCCCTGTGGAAGTGGCGCCGAAGCATGACGCATGTTGGGGGCCTTCGGCTTCTGAAGGTCCTCAAAAACATGATTTAACAATATTTTCCAAGAGAAATATGTAAATAGGTACCTTCAAAGTTAGATTGCGGGTATACAAAAGCACGGTTAAAGACGAAGCTTGACTGGGACGAAAGGCGATCACGACAAAGGATAAGACGATCACGAAGCTATGTGCAGAAAAGCTTCGGCATAATGGCAGAAAAGGGGAACCGACTTAAAGATGAAAAGCCAAATTAGACCTCGAAGAATTACTATAAGGTTATTGTTAAATGTAATGGGTATTAATGTAATTTTGCATGGGCTGCGACCCGTGCCTATAAATAGGTGAACAGTATTCCTGTACTGTACACGCTGATTTGGCATTGACTTTTGTGTCACACTTGTACTTTTACCTTCTCACAAGCTGAAGGTACATTTGTAATTTGATATCATTTCTATTCTTCCATCATAATAAAATAGAAATGAGTTGTCAATAATACATAACCGTTCATGTTAACTTATATGTTTCATATGATTCCTTCTTCATTATTATATTTTATGCTGATGAAGGTATGTCCTTCATAACCTCCGTCCAAAAATCATTATATCCTCAGGGAAATAATGCTTCGAAGGGCGAATGATATTAACATTTAACATTTTGTGTTGCCTTGTTCTTAATTCCTAGCATTTGAGAACAAGTCCCCAACATTGGCGCCCACCTCCAGTGAACTCACTTCCATTTCTTGAGTTTTGAACAACTTCGGCAAGCATCACCTTCGTCATGCCGCCGAAAAAAGCTTCAGCGACAGGGGCTGGTACTTTACAGCCGCTGGATCCCAATCAGGATGTCCTTTCTCTCAGAGAGGCCCGAAGCCAGAAGAGGAAGGCTGTTAGTCCAACACCTCCGGAGGATGACCTGGATCAGGAGATCCGAAACCTGGAGATCCTTCAGCAACAGGTACAATGCAAGAAGGAGAAGATGGCTCGTCTAGCTGATCTTCAGAGACAGATAGACGAAGCTTCTGAGGAGGTTCGTCATCTTGTTCAAGATGATCAAAGCCGAAGGCCTCCACGCAGAGAGCTTCATCAGGAAGGCTTCCACAATGAGGATGACTGGTATGAAGATTTCCATCATGGAAACTTTGCTTTTGATGATGCTTCTCCTCTCTCAACAGAATTGCAAGCTACACCATGGCCACAGTCTTACAAGCCACCCCAGCTCCCCATGTATGACGGTCACACAGACCCGAAGCAATTCCTAATGAGCTATGAAGCAACCATATCTTCGTATGGTGGCAATACGGCAGTCATGGCAAAATCTTTTGTCATGGCCGTCAGGAGCGTTGCCCAGACTTGGTACTCTTCTCTTCGGCCAGGGACAATCACTTCTCGGTAGAAGTTGAAGGATATGCTGATAACTAGCTTCCAATGGTTTCAGACGAAGCCAGTCACCGCTCAGGCTCTCTTCCAGTGTACCCAGGACCATGAAGAGTACCTTCAGGCGTATGTCCGGAGGTTTCTGTGCCTGAGGGCACAAGCGCCAACAGTGCCCAATGAAATTGTCATTGAGGCCATGATTAAGGGGCTTCGGCCGGGACCATCAGCGCAATACTTTGCCAGGAAGCCACCACAAACGTTGGAGAAGCTGCTCCAGAAGATGGACGAATACATTCGAGCTGACAATGACTTCCGCCAAAGAAGGGAGGAAGCATTCAGGTTCTCTGAAATGACCAGGGGCTTCGGAGGAAGATTTCACCCGAGGCATGTTAGGTCAATCCATAACTCTGCTCAAACTGATGATCGAGGGAGCCAGCAGCAAAGGCCACAACACTCTTCACAAGCTTCGGCCCAACAGCAGAGTTCTTTTCGGCCGCCAGCGCAAAGGGGCAGAGGCGCCAGGGGCTTCGGGGGAAGGTTTGGAGACCAGCCAAGAAAAATATATTGCCTATTCTGTGGTGAAGACAAGGGCCATACTACCAGGATGTGCCATGTTACCATCCAGAAGCAGAAGGAAATAGCAGAAGCAGCAGCGCAATAGAGTCAGCCAAAGCAGGTCATGCATACTGCTTCGTATCACTCACCTTATATTCCAGAATATGTAGGCAACCACCCTGCAGCTTCTGTTGCTTCGGCGAGCCAACCCCAAGCATCTTGGCAGCAACCTCCACCGCCACCGCCGACCCAGCGAGGACAACAGCCAGAAGGGAGTCAGCACAATCATCTTCAGAGGGATTTCAGAGAGGAGTCCGAAGCTCGCACAGTCAACAGCACTGTGCCAGAGTCGAAGCACATTTATTGACAAATATCCTACCTCAACAGCAGTTCTTTTGCATTTTCTACATTCACTATTACCCTTTTGTCAATAAGAAACAATTAGGAAGAGTTTAAATGTCTTTTATTGAATTTCAATTCCTTGTAATACTTTCGTTTTTTACCATAATAAAAATATGTTTTTTCCATAGGCTTGAGTTGCCGAAGCATACGAACTTATACTGATTTGGAGGACCTTTGAATTATCAAAAATTTGATCTAACGGACACAGTACAAATTGTTCGAAACAGTAAAAAGTCGTTCCTAAGGGAGCGCAGTGTAAGTTTTCTAAACCTACAGCGAAAAATAAACGCTGATTCCGCTGAAAGTAAAAGGCGAAGAAGCTCCTAAGGGAGGCTTACAACGAAAAATAAACGCTGATTCCGCTGAAAGTAAAAGGCGAAGAAGCTCCTAAGGGAGGCTTACAGCGAAAAATAAACGCTGATTCCGCTGAAAGTAAAAGGCGAAGAAGCTCCTAAGGGAGGCTTACAGCGAAAAGTCAGCGCTGATATAAAAAGTGTGTGTGCTTTATTATAGGGATATATATCTGCGGCACAAATATCATTTTGCATAGCATAACATCATTACATCATTTCTGCATAACATAAGCATCATACAGCATAATGCATCTGGAACAAGAAGGGGATACGGTGTTGACCTTCAGAACATATTTTAGAAAAGAGAAAATTGTGCTAAGGCACAAGACAAATCGAGATGAAGTGTAGCCACATCAGAAACGCAACACAAAACTTTTTTATAGCTTCAGAAAATATTTCACGAAGCTTGGACATTTTTCATCGGAGAAGTAAGCGAATTCTTGTGATATAGAAAGGATTTTCTTCACGAAGCATGAAAAGAAGGGAAGGTGTTTTTTTCGCCGAAGGCTCAAAAAACGGTATGTATGCAAAGTTTCATGCATCGTAAAGAATTAAACTATAAATAGATTATATATTACATTTAAAGTTACAATATATTACACATCTTTACGTTTCAAATGTTTCTACAATAGCATTCAATCCTCTTTAAGTACTATCTCCGCAGCTTCGTTCAATAGTTGGTTGACAACCTTGTCCATAATGGCTTCGGCCATTTTTCTAATTTCATCGTCCCCCTTCGGGTGGGGGCCCGGAGATGCCTCAGCAGGTTCTGAGGGAAGAAAAGATATGGCTATATTACTATTACAAACCGAGAGCAGAGTCTGAAATTAAAAATTACAGCATGATAAAAACCACTAATTAATACCTATTTGCCCTTCGGGCTCTATACTTTTTTCGGTAGCTTCCGCTATTTTTCTAGCATCGTGGATGCCTTTTTCACTCCTCTGAATAATTTCTTGCGCCAATTCTCGGCCGCCGTTATCCCAGATATCGGTGAAGAATTTCCCACCAACCATGCTTGCTTCGGGTGAGGGGTCTTTAATGTCTTCAGAGGACAAGGTAGCTTCGGTCTGTGCTAAGGATTTTACATGCTCGCAGCCTTTCCTCTCCAAAACAGCAGCAATCCCCCTAGCACCCGAAAAAGCGCAGATGTCACCACAGCTATTCAGAATTTCCTCGAAGGCCTCTGCTTCGTGACTAATCCATTCCATTGGACCTTCAGGATTGCCTCTTGAAAAATTCTCTTCACTAGAGAATGCGCCAACGCTGGTGAAGCTAGATTTTATCTTTTTGACGCACTCTATGGATTTAACATAACATTTCCTCTAGGACGCACGAAGCTCTTTAACACTCATCTCTAAATGATTGGCCAGTTGATCACTAAGCTCGCGTTTTGTTTCTTCAAGTATACGCTCTTCTTTAGCTCTAGCTAGCTGTTTCTGAAGATCTTTAATTTCACGTCTTTGGGCTTCGGCCTGGGCCTTTGAGGTAGCTTCGTCCTTTTTTACCTTGTCTACCAATGTAAGCAGAATTTTATCCTTTTCCAGAGCTTCATTTCTCAGTTTAATAACTTCTGATCGTAGGTTGTTGAACGCAATTTTATAGCTCTCATCTTCGACACTCTTTTGTGCTCTCAATGCGTTGCTTAAAATTAAACCCTATATATAAAAAAAGGTTGGTATAAGAATAAAAGAATGAGTTACGAATTATAAAATTTGTAAACATCCAATTCCCATACCTTCAGGCTATTGTACGCAAGACTATCCGCAAGATCCTCCTTCGTCATAGCACATAATCCAGCCTCAAGCTTCGGAAACCCCATACTTCTAGACATCTCCCGACAGACGGATAATTCTTTATTGTCTGGGAGGCAGTATAGAAAATCCTCTTCGTCAGTCCCATTGAACACTAGTGCCCCCCTTCGGATATTTCAATTCTTTGGCATAGTGATTAGCTTCAAAAACTTCTTCTTACGATAACTTTTTCCCCGAAGCATGACGCACAATATAATCGTATATTTTGGAAGTTGCTTCGGGGATAGCAGTATCAATTTCTTCGACCAAAGTAGGCTCTGACATTTTCATTTCTTCAGTTGCCCTTGCAATTTTTGCTTCTTCTGCTTCCAAAGGTATTACCTTGGTTGGTTTTGAAGGCCCAGTTCCAACTTCAGTCTGTTGCTTCGGAGCCTCAGCAACGGATACTTCAGCAAGCGCCTTAGAAGTTTCAGCAGTCTTCTTTGGGGTTGTGCTTGGAAGTTTAATTGTTTCCAAAACATCTAACACATTAACCATTCTTTTTCTTTTTGGGGTCGCTGTTGGCCCCTTTTTAATTTTTGCTGCTTTAATTTCTTCTGAAGGACTCAAAATTTCTGATATTTTCACTCCCTCAGTTGATGCTTTTGCTTCTTCCATCTTTTCTGTCGATGGCGCTTCGGCCAGCTCTTCGGTTTCTGGTAACAGAGTCTTTGGTTCTTCCAATTCTTTTGTTGTTGGCACTTCGGCCAGCTCTTTGGCTCCAGGCAACGGAGTTGGTTCCTTAGCTTCGGGGGCTGAAGATGTTCCACTGCCGAATTCAGGCACTGTGGCTAGTTCAATGTAACATGGCCGGTGTGTGAGAACTTTCACCCTTTTTCTCTTCGGCGCTGGCTCGCTGGGAGCAGCTGAAGCAGTACCTTTCCTTTTCTGCCCTCGCACTGGATAATGGTAGTCGGGGTACACGAACCCAATTGCATCAAAAACTTGGTTCAGTCTTTTCTTTCTTCGGCCTCCGAAGGCTGCTGACATTGCAGTATCTTCGGCCTTCGAATATGCCCCAAGCAATTCATCACTTACAGTTTCAATGCTCTTTAACCAATCATCATCTGGTTCAACGAATTTGTCTCCATACTTGAATGTATACTTCAGCCTGACTAGCCCACCTTCGTCAGTATCTTTAACAGTCTCTTTCGGCATTTCCCAATTATCTGCAAGAGGCCATACTCTGAAGGCAATGTGTTCTTGTATCAAATCCCTTGTCCCGATAAAAGAGCAGACTACGCTGAAGGCCCGTTGGCATTCTTCGGCTACTTCATCCATTTCCACCTTCGGTTTCCGGAGTCCGAAGCGCTGCTAGATGGGGCGCATGATGATATCCTTAATATCTTCTTGAACCTTCAAATCATTTTTTACATAGAACCATTCTTTCATCCATTCTTCGGGCCATCTCTTCCGAAAGGTGGGCACGGGACAGCTTGATCCAGAGCGAGCACCGAAGTTGTAGCAACCAAAGTTGTTATGATATTGCTCTTTACCCCAGGGTTTCGTTTCATATAACAATTCATGTATATTGCAAAAGCTTTTCACACTTGGCTCTAGACCCTGACTCTTTACAGCCCAGACGAAGATTCCCATTCTTATTATTGCTTCAGGGGTAAGTTGATGAAGGTAAACCTGATATATTTTCAGAACTTCTACCACGAATCTGCTTAAAGGGAATCGTAGCCCAGCTTTTAAAAAGCTTCGGAAGATAACGACTTCATCATCTTTAGGGCTCGGCACAGTTCTTTCTCCGGCATCTGCTCTCACAATGGACATATCTCGAAAGTATCTCCCCTTCATGTTTTCAAGGTGACTTTGCCCAATAGTTGATTTTCCGAAGACTGAATGGCTTGGTCGCCATGGCCGATCTTCGGAATCTTCACCCCCGCTATCTGCATCGTAACTGTCACTCTCACCAGTATCTTCAGATAAACCTTCTAAAATCTCCCTTGTAATCTTCTCCGTATTCGTCTTCGCCATTGACTCAAGAAAACCCAGATGCATCTTTTCAGAAAGGCTCAGCTTCATTTCGGCAGCAACCTTCTTCTCCTCAGACATTCATTCGAAATTCTTGCCTCTCGCTTCCGAAGCTTAAAACTAGGGAGGCAACCAAATATTTGTAGGCAGAAAACTATTTGAGCAGGAAAAACAGATGGCAAGAGAGCGTGCCCAATAAATTGTGGCGAGCCCGTATTTATAAACCTATTATGTCGGAGACTGGAGGGCCCCATTTGCCAATGACTGTTGCTATTCTAGCAAAAGGAAGGTGTTTTTTCGGACCTTCGGCTTATAGCCTTCGTCCATTTCGCAATCTGAATTTATCATTCTAACAAATTAATATTGCGAGGGGCTACTGTTGGGAGCCTTCGGCTTCCGAAGGTCCTCAAAAACATGATTTAACAATATTTTCCAAGAGAAATATGTAAACAGGTACCTTCGAAGTTAGATTGCGGGTATACAAAAGCACGGTTAAAGATGAAGCTTGACTGGGACGAAAGGCGATCACGACGAAGGATAAGACGATCACGAAGCTATGTGCAGAAAAGCTTCGGCATAATGGCAGAAAAGGGGCACCGACTTAAAGATGAAAAGCCAAATTAGACCTCGAAGAATTACTATAAGGTTATTGTTAAATGTAATGGGTATTAATGTAATTTTGCATGGGCTGCGACCCGTGCCTATAAATAGGTGAACAGTATTCCTGTACTGTACACGCTGATTTGGCATTGGCTTTTGCGTCACACTTGTACTTTTACCTTCTCACAAGCTGAAGGTACATTTGTAATTTGATATCATTTCTATTCTTCCATCATAATAAAATAGAAATGAGTTGTCAATAATACATAACCGTTCATGTTAACTTATATGTTTCATATGATTCCTTCTTCATTATTATATTTTATGCTGATGAAGGTATGTCCTTCATAACCTCCGTCCAAAAATCATTATATCCTTAGGGAAATAATGCTTCGAAGGGCGAAGGATATTAACATTTAACATTTTGTGTTGCCTTGTTCTTAATTCCTAGCATTTGAGAACAAGTCCCCAACAACGCACTCCTCAAGGGTGTGCTTGACGGGCCCCCGGTGATAGGGGCATGGCTCCTTGAGCATCTTGTCGAAGAGGTTGGCACCTCCGGGGGGCTTCCGATGGTTCTTGTACTCGGTGGCGGCGACAAGGTCCGCGTCGGCGGCGTCGCGTTTCGCTTGCGACTTCTTCTTGCCCTTCTTCTTGGCGCCACGCTGAGTTGACGCCTCGGGGGCATCTTCCGAAGGGCGGCCCTGGGGCTGCTTGTCCTTCCAGAAGATAGCCTCGACCGCCTCCTGACCGGAGGCGAACTTGGTGGCGATGTCCATCAGCTCGCTCGCCCTGGTGGGGGTCTTGCGACCCAGCTTGCTCACCAGGTCGCGGCAGGTGGTGCCGGCGAGGAACGCGCCGATGACATCCGAGTCGGTGATGTTGGGCAGCTCGGTGCGCTGCTTCGAGAATCGCCGGATGTAGTCCCGGAAAGACTCTCCCGGCTGCTGTCGGCAGCTTCGGAGGTCCCAGGAATTCCCGGGGCGCATGTACGTGCCCTGGAAATTGCCAGCGAAAGCTTGGACTAGGTCATCCCAGTTGGAGATCTGCCCCGGAGGCAGGTGCTCCAACCAGGCGCGAGCGGTGTCGGAGAGGAACAGGGGGAGGTTGCGGATGATGAGGTTGTCATCGTCCGTTCCACCCAGCTGACAGGCCAGATGGTAGTCTGCGAGCCACAGTTCCGGTCTCGTCTCCCCCGAGTACTTTGTGATAGTAGTCGGGGGTCGGAACCGGGTCGGGAACGGCGCCCGTCGGATGGCCCGGCTGAAGGCCTGCGGACCGGGTGGTTCGGGCGAGGGACTCCGATCCTCCCCGCTGTCGTAGCGTCCCCCACGCCTGGGGTGGTAGCCTCGACGCACCCTCTCGTCGAGGTGGGCCCGACGGTCGCGGTGATGGTGCTCGTTGCCGAGGCGACCCGGGGCCGCAGGCGCGGTGTTGCGCGTGCGCCCGGTGTAGACCGAGGCTTCCCGCATGAATCGGGAAGTCGCGGCATGAGGTTCCGAGGGGTACCCCTGCCTTCGGGAGGCAGAGCTCTTGGCCCGTCGGACCGTGGCGCCTTCCAGGAGATTCTTAAGCTCCCCTTGGATTCGCCGCCCCTCGGTGGTTGATGGCTCCGGCATCGCGCGGAGAAGCATCGCTGCTGCAGCCAGGTTCTGGCCGACCCCGCTAGATGCGGGTGGTGGCCTGAACCTGACGTCGTCGGCGACGCGGTGCTGGAAGCCCTGGGGTAGATGACGTATTTCTCCGGCCGGGGGTTGGCCCGCCCATGCCTGCCCGACGTCCCGGCGGATTGGCTCAAGCGCTCCTGCTCCCTCGTCGAGCCTGGCCTGCACCCCGCGGATTTGCTCAAGCTGTGGGTCATGGCCCCCCGCCTGAACGGGGACCACAGCTAGCTCCCGGGGGATGTCAACGCGAGGCACCAGCCTAGGGAGATCACCGTCCTCCGGCATGTCGAGATGGTTGCCTTCGGAGGGACCCCCTAGATCGACGTGGAAGCATTCGCGACTTGGGCCACAGTCCTCGTCGCCGAGGCTACGGCTACCGTCGGAACAGTCGGAAAGGCAGTAGTCGCATGCGGTCATGAAGTCCCGCATGGCACTGGGGTTGCCAAGTCCAGAGAAATCCCAACAGATGCTGGGCTCGTCGTCTTCCTCGGACCCAGAGGGCCCGTAGATCGAGACGTCCGTCAGTCGGTCCCAAGGTGACCGCGTACGAAACCCCAGAGGGTTTGGACTTCCCTCTACGAGAGCGCCCGCCAAAGCGAAGCCGCTAGGCGGGTCGAGGCTGAATCCGAAAGACGTGGGATGGGAATCGGTCGGTACCTTCTGGTCAACGGGCGGCGATGAGGTCACGTCGGGGACTGACTGTACCGTCGTCTCAGGTACGAGGGTGACGTCCAGCAAACTTTTCGCGAGCGTGCTGGCGTCGTCCGCTTGCCCGGGATTGGCGTGTCGCGGGGAGATGGCGCTCGCCTTCGTCTCAAATGCGGGGTCGATGCCCGACGCGCCCCTCGTTGGGGCGCTGGGGCCGTCGACTCGCTCGACAGCCGACGAGGCGCTGCCTCCTGCTTGGCCTTGGTTGCCCCGCCTCCTCCTCCGTCGGCGGGGGAGAGGACGGGGTGAGCTCGAATGTTGTTCTTCCACCACGCGGGGAAGACGTCGTCGATTCCGCCGCCGGCGGGCGGGCTGTCGGCCGCCATTGTCGTTGTCGCACGGCGGTGGAAGGAGTATCATGTCGTAGCTGCCGTCGAGGGACATGAACTCAAGGCTCCCGAAACGGAGCACCGTCCCGGGTTGGAGAGGTTGCTGGAGACTGCCCATCTGGAGCTTGACGGGAAGCTGTTCGTCAACACGCAGCAGGCCCCTACCTGGCGTGCCAACTGTCGGCGTTCCGAGACCAGGGGGTCCCTGAGCCGACGAGTGAATGTCGTCGCGTGCCCCAGCCCAGATGGGTCGAGCGCGAGGCCGAGCGCGAAGGGGGAGAGCGAGGCGGCCGGAGACCGGCGTGAGAGAGGTGGGAATCCCGCGGCCTTCGTGTTCGTCCCACGCCCAGGTCGGGTGCGCTTGCAGTAGGGGGTTACAAGCGTCCACGCGGGAGAGGGAGCGAGCGGCCTCAAGCGAGCGCGTACCTCGTCCTCGTCCCCGCGCGGCCAACCCTCTCTAAGAGGGCCCTGGTCCTTCCTTTTATAGGCGTAAGGAGAGGACCTAGGTGTACAATGGGGGTGTAGCAGAGTGCTACGTGTCTAGCAGGGGAGAGCCAGCGTCCTAAGTACATGCCGTTGTGGCAGCCGGAGAGATCTTGGCACCCAGCTGGTGTGATGTCGTGGTCGTCGGAGGAGCGATGGAGCCTGGCGGAGGGACAGCTGTCGGAGCTGTTGAGTCCTTGCTGACATCCTCTTGCTTCCGTAAGGGGGCTGAGAGCCGCTGTCGTCACAGAGTATGCAGGGCGCCATCATCGCCTATCTGGCGGAGCGAGCCAGATGGGACGCCGGTCTTGTTCCCCGTGGCCCGAGTCAGCTCGGGGTAGGGTGATGATGGTGCCTCCTGTTGACGTGGCTGGTCTGCACCCTAGGTTGGGCGACGTGGAAGCTCCTCCGAAGCCGAGGTCGAGTCTGTCTTCCGTGGCCGAGGTTGAGTCCGAGCCCCCGGGTCGGGCGAGGCGGAGGTCGCCGGCTGATGCCGGGGTGGAGTCCGAGCCCTGGGGTCGGGCGAAGCGGAGTTCGTCGTCTTCTGGGGCTGAGCCCAAGTCCGAGCCCTGGGTCGGGCGGAGTTCGCCGTCTTCCGGGACTTAGCCCGAGTCCGAGCCCTGGGTCGGGCGGAGTTCGCCGTCTTCCGGGACTTAGCCCGAGTCCGAGCCCTGGGTCGGGCGGAGTTCGCCATCTTCCGGGACTTAGCCCAAGTCCGAGCCATGGGTCGGGCGGAGTTCGCCGTCTTCCGGGACTTAGCCCGAGTCCGAGCCCTGGGTCGGGCGGAGTTCGCCGTCTTCCGGGACTTAGCCCGAGTCTGAGCCCTGGGTCGGGCGAAGCGGAGCTTCCTATGGTGCCTTCGACCGGGCCTGGCCGCCTGTCAGCCTCACTCTGTCGAGTGGCACCGTAGTCGGAGCGGCGCAGGCGGCGCTGTCTTTCTGTCAGGCTGGTCAGTGGAGCGGCGAAGTGACGGCGGTCACTTCGGCTCTGGGGGGCGCGCGTCAGGATAAAGGTGTCAGGCCACCTTTGCATTAAATGCTCCTACGGCTTGGTCGGTCGGTGCGGCGATTTGGTCAGAGTCGCTTCTTAGCGAAGACAGGGCCTCGGGCGAGCCGGGAACACATTCGCCGTTGGAGGGGGGGGGGGCCTCGGGCGAGACGGAGATCCTCCGGGGTCGGCTGCCCTTGTCCGAGGCTAGGCTCGGGCGAGGCGTGATCGGGTCCCTCGTATGGACCGATCCCTGACTTAATCGCACCCATCAGGCCTTTGCAGCTTTATGCTGATGGGGGTTACCAGCTGAGAATTAGGAGCCTTGAGGGTACCCCTAATTATGGTCCCCGACAAGTGGCATAGAGACAATTAAGTATATTTTTTGGTCTTTGAACCAGAGGTGTTACACCTTATATACTGGGACGAAGGGGCTGTAATATAAAAAAAATAACACACAAATATAAAAAATATCTCGGAAGTTAATAATTACCTTAGGGCTGTTATTTTGAATCTATATGGATTAGAGGGGATTGATATGGATTGAAAGAGATTTTAACTTAGTAGAGATTGAAACCTGCTCAATCTTCCTCAATTTATATAGATTGGGGTAGAACTAAATAACCCTTTAAGGCTAGTTTAGGAGTCCAAAAAGCGGAGTTAATTGGAGAGGATAAAATACCGTTCTTGTGGAGCGGAGGCGCCGAAGCTGCATGGGGTGGTGGCACGGCGTAGGGACGAGCGCAGGAACTCGATGTCGGAATGGGACGGCGTGGGAACTCGCTGCTGGGGCCAATGCGACGTGGGGAGGCGATGCCGGAGCCGAGAAGGCGTAGGGAAGCCGCTGCCGGGGGGCAAGGATGAGCTAGGGGGGACGAGATCGCCATTGCAAGGACCGGGAGGCCAGGGTGTGACAGCGTCTGGGCCAGTGCTTGTGCGCGCGGTCGAGGCAGGGGTGGGGCGTGGTGGCGCACCAGGGGTGGCGGCGGCGCAGCAACGCCCACGCGTTTGAAGAGTAGGGTTGACAATATACTTTAAATTTTACATTATATGATTTAAGGATCGAACTGGATTAAGATCGAACTTTATTTTCTATTCATTTTTGAACTAAATTTTATTTAAAGCTTTAACATTTTGTAAAGAATCATTTGGAGTTATTTTTTCGGCGTGTGGGTGGCGGCTGGTGGCATGTAACTTCCGATAGCGGCAGCCGCGGCCGTCGAAGTTTATAACTTCCTTCCGGCCATTTACCCTGGTCTCTGAAGTTATATTTATAAATGTTCGCTAGCAGTTATCTATCTCATCATTTCTCTATATTAAAGCAGGGCCCGTCGGTCGCCATTGGATGTGTCCACGTATCCTAGAAATGTTCAACCGTCGATAATCTGCAGTATTCCAAATCCAACCGTCCAAATCCACTACTATTCCCTCCACTCTACCTTCCGCCGTTCTGCGTGCTTTTTTTTCTGTAGCCGCTAGCCGCTACCAGAGGCTTCCAGACGGCAAATAAATCAGCTGGCTCGCGACTGCAAACCACGTCGCCGCCTCCCGTCTGGCCGTGGCCGTCTCCGTGGCCGCGCGTCCATCTTGGTTCCGACTCCCCGCTCCACCGCTGCGACCTTCGAGTCTCGCTGTCTCCGTGACCGTGCGTCTTCGCACTGCACTGTTGCGTCCTTCAAGATCCCGACTCCATCGCTCTAGGCTCCGGCGTTACCAACCGCGAGTTGTCGCTGCTCCACGCCGCGTCCGTCAGGTACAAATTTATTTTCCCCAAACAGAGTATCGTACATCCGAGTGTCCTGGCTGTTAGGGTTCACAAATACATAAATGTCTTTTCCCCATCAGATCTTCGTCTATCTGCTTGCACTTGAGTGTCCTCATTATTAGGGTTTGCAAATACATATGTCTTTTACCCAACGGATGTCTGTCTATTTGCTCGCACTTGGTAACTTCTCAATGCAAGTATTGGTCGTCCGTTCCTCACTATTAGGGTTTGCAAATACATATTTCTTTTACCCATCGGAGGTATGTCTATCTGCTCGCACTTGGTAACTTCCCAATGCAAGTATTAGTCGTCCATTCAGTTACATTTCCCAAATATATATGTCTATCTGCTCTCACTATTAGGGTTTTGTGCTTTCATATTGTCAATGGCGATTATGTTTTTTTGTATTTAAATTACCTCACTATATAATCGACTGTGCATTTACTGCTTACTGCTTTGTCATTATTAATTTGACAGTAAATTATAATCTTCGGTTTAGAAGCACGGGCTTCATAAAATTTTAAGTATTTGCTCAGGGAAAAAATGTTTCATCAAGATACATTTGATTACACAATCCTTTTCCTAATATTGTCCTCCAATAAAACTTTTTCCCAGTAGTGGTACTATTACGTATTTCTTCTTTGCATAACTATCCATTGCTTTGTACATTTACTCTAAATATTATGTGTACTTGCTGCATTACCTATAAACAAGACGTTCATTTTTTAATCTATAGTACCTTATCACATATTTGTCCATGCATTCACTGCTAAATCCAATTGTAGTTCTATTTGTCGGATGTTTACCAAAAGAATATCAAGGTCTCTGTTTTCATTACTTATCAAACCATTTTACTTATTCAATATTACTACCCGCATCCATCACATAACATTACTTACCATGTTTTCTACGTCTATATAGGTGACATAGTTCTCAATGGTGGCGCAGCTTGCCATTGGTACTTCAATCCAACCATTGAAGAGGCTCAACCATACTATAACAGGTTTCCTACCTTTATATTCTAGCCTATACACAAATTTAATACTTACCACATTCCTTGCATCAAATATTTTATAGTTACTGCACATTACCATATTAGAAATGTACAATTGAAGTTCAATTAACATTGTTCACAATTAATATTTTCTTCCTTGCATCAAATATTTTATAGTTACTGCACATTACCATATTAGAAATGTACAATTGAAGTTCAATTAACATTGTTCACAATTAATATTTTTCTTCTGTGTCAAAGGATTTCAACACAAGAAATGGTACTACAATTGCCGCTGCTTACAAATGACGACATTGTTCCATTTGACGTCCCAAAACGTCAACACAAAACTATCAAAGAACTACTAGAATTTGATCCCTACACTATACCGGTAACTTATATATTCTACAAGATACAACAATAATGCCATGAATTTAAATTGGTACCTAAATTAAATTTCATTTATTTTTTCAGAAAGAAGGTTGTGAATGCACTGTGACTATTGTTCGAATTTCTGAAAAAAATAAATGGTGGTATCCACCATGCACCAAATGTCCAAAGAAACCAGCAATGAACCGTAAGACAATGCAATGTCGCGAATGTGGATCCATTGACTACTGTTTCAGGTACCTACAAAACATTCTTACTACAATTTCAGAAACAAATCTACTCTATCCGAACAATGCTCTTTTTCCCACTATGTTGTGCAATCTTTGATCAACGAGCATTCATTAGCAGCAAAATTTACATGTAATAGATTGTAGTTTTCAGACTTTGTGCATATCTAACACTTTGTTTGTGCATATGAACTTAAGAATGGTTTGAGATATCCATTGTATATGGTCTATTTTCCATTGTTGTATTTTTTAAATCTGAATTTTCGGTTTTGTGTCATCTAGATTTCTTGCTGGTACATGTAAAAACCTTTACGAGATTCTTCTTCAAATTCAACATACTATATATAATTTGCCTACAAAGCTTAAAAATACAATTACATACTCTCTAATTTACTATCATAAAGACAATCACTATCTGACACATATTTGACCTTCACTAGACTTAATATTCTCTATTAATACCTAGATGCTTCGTCCATGTTACATACAATGCTCATAAATTGCTGAAAGACACTAATTACCCTTATTACTTTTTTCTCATATGCTCACAATTATGTAGATATAGATTAAGTTTTATTGCATCTGATGGAACCGCTGAAGCTAATATGTTCTGCTTCGAAAATGTCGCTACAAAAATTGTTGGAAAATCATCAGCTTCACTCTTAGCTTCTGCAGCAGATCCAGAAATAACTCCACCGGATATTGCAGCTATTGTCTCCCTCAAATTTACATTTGTTGTCACTTACGACAATGAATCTTATGGAGGCCATAGCAAGATATTCCTTATCAGATCAATTCTAGCAACATATGGAAGAGACTCTTTACTGCCACAAATACAAGGAAATGTGGACATTACCTATCCAAACACTCCAATGCAACTCACAGCTAAAGAACACAAGTCTCCATCTACAGCAATGTCAAATCTGACAACCAACTCACCACCTCATGTAAAGTATAATGTGCATAAATATATTTTTAGATAAAAAAATCCCTTTCAATTTTCTCTCTATATATTTTTCCATTGTATTACATCTGTTTATAAAAAACCATTACAATTGCTGCATGTAGGCCAAGTGTGTGCTAACGTATCTTAGCTCTGCAGTATTCCAAATCCAACCGTCCAAATCCACTACTATTCCCTCCACTCTGCCTTCCGCCGTTCCGCGTGCTTTTTTTTCTATAGCCGCTAGCCGCTACCAGAGGCTTCCAGACGGCGAATAAATCAGCCGGCTCGCGACTGCAAACCACGTCGCTGCCTCCCATCTGGCTGTGGCCGTCTCCGTGGCCGCGCGTCCATCCTGGTTCCGGCTCCCCGCTCCACCGCTGCGACCTTCGAGTCTCGCTGTCTCCGCGACCGTGCGTCTTCGCACTGCACTGTTGCGTCCTTCAAGATCCCGACTCCATCGCTCCAGGCTCCGGCGTTACCAACCGCGAGTTGTCGCTGCTCCACGCCGCGTCCGTCAGGTACAAATTTATTTTCCCCAAACAGAGTATCATACATCCGAGTGTCCTGGCTGTAGGGTTCACAAATACATAAATGTCTTTTCCCCATCAGATCTTCGTCTATCTGCTTGCACTTGAGTGTTCTCATTATTAGGGTTTGCAAATACATATGTCTTTTACCCAACGGATGTCTGTCTATTTGCTCGCACTTGGTAACTTCTCAATGCAAGTATTGGTCGTCCGTTCCTCACTATTAGGGTTTGCAAATACATATTTCTTTTACCCATCGGAGGTATGTCTATCTTCACGCACTTGGTAACTTCCCAATGCAAGTATTAGTCGTCCATTCAGTTACATTTCCCAAATACATATGTCTATCTGCTCTCACTATTAGGGTTTTGTGCTTTCATATTGTCAATGGCGATTATATTTTTTTTGTATTTAAATTACCTCACTATATAATCGACCGTGCATTTACTGCTTACTGCTTTGTCATTATTAATTTGACAGTAAATTATAATCTTCGGTTTAGAAGCACGGGCTTCATAAAATTTTAAGTATTTGCTCAAGGAAAAAATGTTTCATCAAGATACATTTGATTACACAATCCTTTTCCTAATAGTGTCCTCCAATAAAACTTTTTCCCAGTAGTGGTACTATTACGTATTTCTTCTTTGCATAACTATCCATTGCTTTGTACATTTACTCTAAATATTATGTGTACTTGCTGCATTACCTATAAACAAGACGTTCATTTTTTAATCTATAGTACCTTATCACATATTTGTCCATGCATTCACTGCTAAATCCAATTGTAGTTCTATTTGTCGGATGTTTACCAAAAGAATATCAAGGTCTCTATTTTCATTACTTATCAAACCATTTTACTTATTCAATATTACTACCCGCATCCATCACATAACATTACTTACCATGTTTTCTACGTCTATATAGGTGACATAGTTCTCAATGGTGGAGCAGCTTGCCATTGGTACTTCAATCCAACCATTGAAGAGGCTCAACCATACTATAACAGGTTTCCTACCTTTATATTCTAGCCTATACACAAATTTAATACTTACCACATTCCTTGCATCAAATATTTTATAGTTACTGCACATTACCATATTAGAAATGTACAATTGAAGTTCAATTAACATTGTTCACAATTAATATTTTCTTCCTTGCATCAAATATTTTATAGTTACTGCACATTACCATATTAGAAATGTACAATTGAAGTTCAATTAACATTGTTCACAATTAATATTTTTCTTCTGTGTCAAAGGATTTCAACACAAGAAATGGTACTACAATTGCCGTTGCTTACAAATGACGACATTGTTCCATTTGACGTCCCAAAATGTCAACACAAAACTACCAAAGAACTACTAGAATTTGATCCCTACACTATACCGGTAACTTATATATTCTACAAGATACAACAATAATGCCATGAATTTAAATTGGTACCTAAATTAAATTTCGTTTATTTTTTCAGAAAGAAGGTTGTGAATGCACTGTGACTATTGTTCGAATTTCTGAAAAAAATAAATGGTGGTATCCACCATGCACCAAATGTCCAAAGAAACCAGCAATGAACCGTAAGACAATGCAATGTCGCGAATGTGGATCCATTGACTACTGTTTCAGGTACCTACAAAACATTCTTACTACAATTTCAGAAACAAATCTACTCTATCCGAACAATGCTCTTTTTCCCACTATGTTGTGCAATCTTTGATCAACGAGCATTCATTAGCAGCAAAATTTACATGTAATAGATTGTAGTTTTCAGACTTTGTGCATATCTAACACTTTGTTTGTGCATATGAACTTAAGAATGGTTTGAGATATCCATTGTATATGGTCTATTTTCCATTGTTGTATTTTTTAAATCTGAATTTTCGGTTTTGTGTCATCTAGATTTCTTGCTGGTACATGTAAAAACCTTTACGAGATTCTTCTTCAAATTCAACATACTATATATAATTTACCTACAAAGCTTAAAAATACAATTACATACTCTCTAATTTACTATCATAAAGACAATCACTATCTGACACATATTTGACCTTCACTAGACTTAATATTCTCTATTAATACCTAGATGCTTCATCCATGTTACATACAATGCTCATAAATTGTTGAAAGACACTAATTACCCTTATTACTTTTTTCTCATATGCTCACAATTATGTAGATATAGATTAAGTTTTATTGCATCTGATGGAACCGCTGAAGCAAATATGTTCTGCTTCGAAAATGTCGCTACAAAAATTGTTGGAAAATCATCAGCTTCACTCTTAGCTTCTGCAGCAGATCCAGAAATAACTCCACCGGATATTGCAGCTATTGTCTCCCTCAAATTTACATTTGTTGTCACTTACGACAATGAATCTTATGGAGGCCATAGCAAGATATTCCTTATCAGATCAATTCTAGCAACATATGGAAGAGACTCTTTACTGCCACAAATACAAGGAAATGTGGACATTACCTATCCAAACACTCCAATGCAACTCACAGCTAAAGAACACAAGTCTCCATCTACAGCAATGTCAAATCTGACAACCAACTCACCACCTCATGTAAAGTATAATGTGCATAAATATATTTTTAGATTAAAAAATCCCTTTCAATTTTCTCTCTATATATTTTTCCATTGTATTACATATGTTTATAAAAAACCATTACAATTGCTGCATGTAGGCCAAGTGTGTGCTAACGTATCTTAGCTCACAAACCTCTGCTTTGGAAAAGGATGACTTTTCAAAACAAAAGGCGCCACAGGTAAGTCTCTAATAAAAGCTCGGATGGTACTACTAAAATGAAACTATCTATAAAAAAACATTAATACATACATTCATTTTTACTTAACAGATGCCAGAAAAAACTTTAGAGGACTCTAATCCTACAAAAGCTACTTTTGAATCTCCACAAAAAGGTTTGCTCTACCAACTTTAGCTCATACCTTTCAAAACAATCATACCTATGTACACTGCCTAATTACTAGCCAAAAAAGTAGATAATGCTAGACACATGAAAGTAGTCTTTAATTGTTTTTTACAAACAAGATTTGCTTCTATTATATAACTATAAATCTTATTGTCCCTCCTTACCAAACAACTGTTATTTTCTCTATTACAACAATACTTCCAATAAAACTGCTCAAATACAAATCCAATTATAATAACAATATGTACATAGGGAAGCTCTAATCTTCCCCTCTCTGTTCATTAATGATTTTAAATGCAAAACTAGATCTTCTCAATATTAATTATTTAATAACAATATGTATTATGTTACTAGAAATATGGTAGTGTTGCTTTTCATTTCTTTCTTATTACGCTTCCTTTTTATTCATCTAAGTACTACTGATGGCACTGCAGATCTCTCATCTTCTTACTACCTAACGTCAGTACTTTAACATCTCTTCTACCGATCATACATGAATACTTCTCTAGCCTATTCTCCAAAAGAACAACCTCATCTCATTTTAGTATAGCTTTATTTTGATGCAACAGATATTGATATCGACCCTGCTATCCAGTTACCATTTATTCAATGCCATATACTTACCTGAGTTTAATTTCCTCCAATAATTCCTACCTAATGTTGCTGTACATTTTTTTCTAATATGAATATGAATCTTCATTAGCAACTTTGTGATTAAGTATGTACATGCTTTCATAAGTAAGATACCATTCTTTATATCACTTCTTACATAAACAACAACGGTCTATGAGACAATAAGCTTTGTACATAGCATCACTAAAATTTATTTAGGTATAATAGTCTTAGAAACTAATTCTGCTTACTGTTTACTACTACAAGTTCATGTCGTTACATTCTTCACTACTAATATATCCTAACAACTATTTTACTACCACTTATATGTTAAGAATCAGCATGTTCACCAAATCAACTTGAAAGTACCAGCTTATGCTACTACACAAGTCTTTTATTGTTTTTTGCAAACCAGATTTCTTTATATTATATAGCTTAAAAATTTTATTGTCTCTCCTTACAAAAAAATTGTTAATTTTCCTGTTGCAATAATACTTCAAACATAAGTTCTCAAATAAAAAAATATAATTATCATGCTTACAATTTGCCAATAAGTACTAAAATACATTTTCTCTTATTTATTAGGAAAGTAATATCCTATTACATGCCATTTAGTTTTATCTATACTACCTATTAAGAGTGTAATAGTAGTCTGCCGTTCTGCCGTTCTGCCATCCTGCAACCTCATCCGTCCATTCCATTGTTCTGCAATTTCAACCGTTTGATCGCCAGCCGCTCGATCCCCCACCGCCGCCAGTCGTCCGATCCCACCGCCCGATCCCCGCCCCCGAGGTTGGAGATGCGAGGTCGTGCCCCCGCCCGCCCCCGCGCAACCGCCGCCATCCATCTCCCTCTCTGCCCTGCGTCCGCGATGCTCGCCACGGCGCTCGCTTCCCCGGTCTACGCATGCCCCCGCCCCGCACATCACAGCCCCGTCCTCCCACCGGTCGTCCTCGCCGCGGAAATCTCGTCCGCCTGCGAGATCTCCTCGTCCCGGCGCCCTCCCACGCTCATCCTGCCCTCGCTCGCATATGGGTCCACCTCCTCACCGCGATCTCCCCTCCGCGCCGTCATGCCCCCGCACATCACACCGCGTCACCGCCCCATCCTCCCACCAGCCATCCCCGCCGCCGACATCTCGCCCGCCCGCGAGATCTCCTCGTCCTGGCGTCCTCCCACGCCCAACCTCCCCTCGCTCGCATGTGGCGCCCGCCCGCGAGATCTCCTCGTCCTGGCGGCGGCGGCCCTGAGCGCGTCGATGACGCAGCCGCAGCAGCGGAGGATGTCGGCCGCGAGCTCCTGGTGCGGAGACGCTGCAGCAGGGGACGCGGCCCGGAGCAGGTCCACCACTCTACGCCGCGGACTGCTGCCCCATGGTCATCAGCTCCAGGACCACGGCGACAAGTCGCCAACGGAGCTCTCATTCCGAGCGATGGGCTTCGTGGCGGAGCAGCATTTCAAGGTCTTCTCAGCAGATTCTCCATTGTGTCGTTGAGCTATTGGGTTTTTCAACATCCGCCTTGAAATTTCCTCCCCACTGACCTCAGAAATTCAATCATGGAGTCCTACACGAGGTGCAGGCCTGCCCTTCTGCTACCCACGGGACTGTATAATTATAATAAATCCAGGGTGACCTGCCACTGTTCAAGAAGTATGTGTAACCACATGTTGACATCTGTAATTTTTTTTTGCAAGCAGTTAGTCCTGTGATGCTTGGCTCTGCGATGCTGCACCCCCACATGCAACCAAATTAGCTGTATCCGCTCAACCTGAATTACATGTTGACATTTGGCTAACGGTCACCCTGGATTTATTATAATTATACAGTCCCGACAGGTGATGCTTGTGGTTCGTCGCACAGTCGTTTTGTTTATGCTATAATTATTGCCATTAACCAGGGAGACTGGAGGTCGATCCTCTTACACTTGCTCTTCTTATATCTATATTTTGTTTTGCAAAAATTGGCATCTGATTTTATGGGCTTATTCAGGTTACTGAGATCTTCAACTTTTCCCAAGATGATTTGTTAACTGAAGACATGATGATACTTGACACACATGGTGAAGTTTTCATTTGGATTGGTCAGTATGTGGAATCAAAAGAGAAACAGAAGGCATTTGACATTGGATGGTTCATATGCATTTTTCTTCTTTCTCTTGGAGCTTCTGTTATGTCACTGAAATCTTATGGTTATTGACATGTTTGTTTCTTTATATTCCTTTGTAGGATGGGCATTTAAGAGTTTTCAACTAGCCTACCATGGGGTCTGTTCTCACAGAAATCGATACTAAAACATCGATTAAGGATCTTACTATCAGGTAACAAATGGCCATTGAACTCTTTTTCCACTTGATTATTGGTTGTGAGATACTGATGGGTTCCTCTGCTTTGATCCATCTTCTCAGTTCCGACGAGAAGTTTCTTGCTGTGAATAGGAGCAATGGCCCATGTATCGATTGGATTACTGCAGATGCTTTGGCTGATGGGAAACAAAGCACTGGAGAGCCTGAGACTTGCTTTGTTTCCTAACACTTAATCCTTCTTTGGTTTCTTATTGAATTGTTGGGAACGGTTAACAGATGGATCTGTAATTTTTTTGGAAATTGATTCTACAGTAGCAAGTATGTGCATATAAATGTGATCACGCAAGTAATTTCTATAAGGTAACTGAAATCCTTTTAATTCTTGTTTACAATGTTATTTTCCGTCTTCAAACTGAAACTATTTAGTTTGTGTGATTAGTGTTATTTCCACCATTTTTTGTGAAAATGGAAATTATTTAGTTGTGATCAGTGCTATTTTCAGTCTCCAGTTAGTGGAACTATTTCATCTTATGACCAGTGTTATTTCCACCATTTTTGTGAAACTAAAACATTTTTTCGCATGCAAGCATAAACTCTTTCCACTATTTTTTGTGAAGTGTTATCTGTCGCTGCCTCTATATTCTTCTTGCAATGCTACTACTGGCCTTTTTATTGTTCAGCCAGCTATAATCACTCATGGGAATGAAAAGTGATGGAGGAGTTACTACAACCAGAATTGGTCAGACACATCTGGCAAAAGTTTGGGCATCAAAGTAATTAGGCACTAACTAATAGATTGTGTTTCATCTTGCTGAATGTTTCTGTGTTCAGTTCTTGCAATGCTTCATTATTTAAAATTTATGTTTCCTGTGTTCAGTTCTTGCATTGTTGTAAAATTGCATACTGATTAATGTGGTCACTACATATGGCTTGAACTGTTTTTATGATATGAAACATTGTTAAATATTTGTAGTCAAGCATTCAACAACCCAGAATGTATTTCTTATGAACTATGAATGCTGCTTCTCTCCTGTGCATTCAGACTTTGGGATACATACTTATTGCGAAGCCTAAATTTATGCTACAAAAGGATAGGTTGAATCTCATAGAGACAACACCCTCTTCTGAGGTTGATTATGATTCAAGGTATGTCATTTTGTACTTTCATCTTCTTTTAGTAGTTATTTTCCGTTTGAAAAAATAAGTAAAATTAATCCACATGTTTAGATCCAATGACCTCAAAACCTCTACGAGTATCTCAGAGATGCTGAAAGCCAACTTACTATTGAGAGTACTATGAAACCTCCTGCGCAGTGTGAAATAAATGACAGAAATGAAGTGTGTGTTGGTGCTGGTGCTGGAGACAGCAACATAACTGGTGGTATTATCCAATTGTATTGGAGTTCTATTCTTGAAAGGTGCTTGGATACAAACGATCAAAGCTTGAAGGAGGCTTGAGTCAATTGAATCATCTGTAAGTAATTTTGAAGAAATATTGTTTTTGCTGAGTTTGTTCTTTCCTTTGGGCTCTATTTATTTATGAATTGATAACCCAACAGGTGGTGTGAGCCGACCAGGGGCGGCTGAGGAGCGGGAAGCAGACGATCAGGCACTGGTATTTACAAAAAACTTGTTCAAATAGTATTTGCAAAAATGTTGTTCTAAAAATTATTTTACATTATCTTACTTGTCTATTTATTGTCTTTAAGTTTTTTTAATAAATTTTAGTAGGTTGTACCTCTATATTTGGAACAATTGATAACAACGAGTGAATCCATGACGACGTCTTTCATATGTTACCTATCTTATGTAATGTTTTATTGTAGCTTTTGAACTATGTTACTTTTTATTATACTTTTGATAATAAAATTTGTCCCGGGGCTTGAGGGGATCCTAGATCCGCCACTGTGTGACATGGATGATTATGGCCTACATCCCTACATCTCTGTATCCTATCCTTTGTTTAGTTACACCCAGTGTGACACAAACTTTCTTATCACTGTCACACTGTATCTTAGGGAGTCAGAATCTTAGTTTGTGTTTGTTATCCCCTCTTTGCTTATTAGGATTTTTATTCTGTTGAATAACTTACCTTTTTTGTTTTAACTGAACTATGTAGTTTGTTCTAGCTGTAGTATAAGGGGCACTTGGTTGATGATTTTTTAGGATAATAGGAAATCCTAAAAATTTGGGTCCCAATCCTCCTATCCAAATAATTGGCAAGCTCTCAGCCTTGGTTTTATTGCATTGTGTAATATAACTATATACTCACTCACTTGTTAGTTCTCTAAGACTTAACACAAACACAACCAATCATTGTTATTTTTCTATAGGTTTAGTGGCCAATGCAACCACTTATGAAAATAAAGAGATGGATTCTCGGTCAGTATTTTTTGGAAATGCAAGTTTTATCGCTTCTCTTTATGTTTGGGTTTTTAAATATAATATTGATTGTCATTTTCCCACTTTCAGTACATTGTATGTTTATTCCGCTCTCCACTAGAAATCTAATCGCTACGAGGATTGTAGTGGTTTGCAGTTTATTTGTATAAAAACATTTCGTTGAACAAGTGCACATATGTTCGTATTTTTATCATATATTTATTCTAATTTTCGTGTTGATTGAGCAATGGCAATGGTCATACATTGTGATCAAGCCTTTCCATCAAAGTTTTGGCATCTGGTTCAGTCGACCAGATATTGTCAGTTCTAGCGTGATGAATGAGCCATCTGATGCCACATTTGCTTGATTCCAAGTATAATCTTATTTATGAACTTGTCACTTGAAAATTGATCTGTAGTTTGTAGCCATTTAGATTTGAATCAGATCTATGACTGAGACGAATGCAACATATGTATTTTGTAGCCATGTATCTCTGAATCAGAGCTCTGTGATTGAGATGAATATGGTTTTATGTGCCGTCGCAACACACTGGCATTGTACTATGGTATTATAAGTATCAATATGAAGTATTTCTTTGAAGCACCATTTAGATTGGCATTGTACTATGGTATTACAAGTATCAATATGAAGTATTTCTTTGAAGCACCAATTAGATCAGCAGTCCTCTATGCTTTCTAAGAGTGGAATGGGCGCAGGGCTAAAGTGACTGCACCAAAAGTAATTAGAAAATCGTTTGTGTGGTACACAGGCTGCATCGGCGCCGTCCAGAGTCTCCGCTTCTTCCCTGACAGTAGGTTCCGGAACGCGGCTGAGGCTACTGACTTCGTGCACATACACTTCGTACCATGGGAGGTGCACATACCTGGTGACTGAATGTATTACTATGGCGCATCACAGTGTATGTCTGCAATTGCTCTCATATGGTTATATTGCTCCAAGTAAATTTTTTTATCCTTATTACAGTTCGTGTTTTTTAGAATTATTGATACCATGTTTCACAATTTTCTTTTTTAAAATGAGGATATAATTATTGATACCATGTTTCATATGGTGAATGAGGATAGTATGGTTGTTAGGTGTATAAAAATGGTAAGAAAATATTCTATGTTTAACTATATGAATTTGTTTAGTTAGGTGTGTATGAATATGTTTAACTATACACCGCGGCAAGAAACATATAATGATAACGAATGCATGTAGCTCCACAGCCACATCAGTGAGAGCAGAGTGGGAAGGGGTGGAATGGTACCATGGGAGGTGTAGGTGCTGCGTCAATTCAAGAATCTAGCTTGCTTATATGCTATACTATGTTTTCTATTTTTTCATCATTCGTGAATATTGTTCACTTGAGCTGAAAAGTATAGCTAATCAAACCAATGGGTTACATCTTTTTTTGGATTTGGACTTTATCCGACTATTAATTGATCTGGTCCTTAAATTTTAGGATGTCATCTGCTCCTTAAATTTTAAGAGGACATCTGGTCCTTAGATTGTAAAATCTCATGGCGTATGTTTAGAGGTATTCAGGTATCAATTCTGATTTTACCTAACTCTGATGCATTTGATGGCAGTATGGCACTATGCATTGACTTCTCCCATTCTTTTTGCAGCTAGGGTGGTTCAAGGAGACCTGCCTTTACATGTAAAAGTACAAAAGGTCGATACTTCATTCTTTACCTGCACAACTTTAGATACGATGTCAGCTCTTTTACCATGTTACTGGTAACCCACAACTGTCATTAGCTCCCTCCCTCTTCTGATCTGAATTAATTTAGACACTTGCTAGCAGAATTGGACCAATTAACATTATTGCCACTTGTTTTGTTCGTGGGGCTTTTCGTGTTCCTGTGCACCAATGTAGTTGTCCTGGGTGACGTGCACGCCATTGGAGATGGACCTTACATCCCATCTTCCCATCCATTTGTGTTAGTGCTACCTAGGCCTTCCCTTCTCCTTGTTTGTGGTCTCAAGTCAATTCAGTTGAGCACTTGTTATACACTACCATGGTGCTACCTAACTTGTCTACCATGTTCAATAGTTTAAGAGCTGCTGGTGGTAGAGCTAATGGTGATGGATCCAAGAAGATAGAGAACATGTGATCGACCTAAGGTAGTTTCAGCTCCAGAGGTAAATACTGAACTTCAAGTAAATATTGATGTATGTTGAATGAACTTGTTACTTATGGTACAGTTTGTTGCTGTGACCTGGTCTTCTTAGATGTTAATAAGATAAGCTTAGAATAGAGTTGGTCTTAGCACATTCGGTCTTTCACATAAGCTCTATGTTTTGTGAATTACATCCTACATCCACATAGACATCACGATAGGTCCTCTGATTCTTATCAGCCATGGTCAAAAAGGAAGCCCATAATATCATAAAGAAAACTTGACAGTATCGCTAACTTGTGCATATCTTTTTTTCTTATTACACAGAAGAAGGTCCATTACTCATGCAAATGCTAAGAGCAAGAGTGAAAAGTTCCCTACCCTCACATCAAGGTGGTACGGTTGGTGTCTCCTTGGATGCTTCAGTACCCTTTTCCTCTGTACCTTTTTGATGCTCCTGGTGTGGTATATATGGAATCAAACATTTCCGAAGGCGAAGAATGAGTAAGTTCTTCAGTTCCATTGATACAGTAGTGTCATAAAAGCTCAAACGTTTGAAATATTTTTCTTTTGTGCTAAACATTTTTGAATCATGCATTCTGCAGTGGGTTCAAAGTGACAAATGTGAATGCTAGCAACATCAAATGTGTGCTCTATTTAATGGAAGAAGGAATGATGGAGGACAAGCTGAATATACTTGCCCCAATTGCTACGTCGAGGAGATCAAATGTGGGCTGCGCAAACCTTTACCACAGTGTGCTCTTCTTGGAGAAAAGTTTTACGAATACCTGTTCTTAGTGATCATATAGATGATCGATACCATGTAGCTACTGCAGGATAAACAAGATCATGCTTCAAATGTCTATCTATTTGTTCGCATGTTAATTCAAGATGGATTTGAGATTGTGAGTGTATATTCATATGCTATTTTGCGAGGGGTGCACACTCTAAACACTACTAACAACCTGGAATTCGATATTACTACCATGCTGTCATACTTGGTATCCAACCATAGACTTTGTTTGCATTGGTGGAACAAAGAAGGTAGCGCTAATTATGTCCGAAAGCCTGTTTCCGTGATTGTGTGCCGTCGCAACGCACGGGCACCTAACTAGTAAATATTTAACTTTTGTTCTCTGTTCTCTATTGTAGACGCAAAGAGCTTGATTCAAGCTGCACTTTCAATGACAGCGATGCTACCAAGACTCCATGATCACTCCATCAAATAAATAATACATCAGCAACTTCAAACTATCTTTTCTCACTATGTAGTCATGAACAAACTACTTAGATGTAAATAGGTGGCAACCATCGTTTGCTATAATGCACTGATGATCAATCTGCTTAGATATATACTATGCTACTATGTAGTTATAAACAACCTACTTAGATGTAAATATGTGGCAGCCATATTTTGCTACTATACACTGGCAATCTGTTTAGATATAAATATGTAATAATACAGTGTTTGTCACATAAATATTATGCCAGACTTATGTTTCTTTTATTCCTAGCTACATCACACATTCTTTTCTATCTATGCATGTATGTATATATCTCAATTATCGATACTCTATCATTAGTACTTCACTTTTACAACCTTAAATTGAATAAATTTTTTTATTTCTATCAATCATCGATATATGCCAGAAAATTATTACAGCAAATTTGCATATTTATCATCTATTTCAATTAAATTATTTTTATTAAAAATATTTATATAATATTATTCTTATACACATTACGTTGCTTACATGCGCGCGCTGGCGCGCGCGAGTGACTAGTGCATGTACACACACGTCCAAGCCGAGCGACTTGATCGAATAGCTAGAGAGATTTCGATATCTATTAGCTATATAGCTAGTATTATTAATTACTATAACTATACTAGTAATTATGTACATGGCATGTACGTTCACGACTCTAGCTAGCTCATCCAAATCATCACATATACATAGACACGTACGTCACACACACAAAAGCATGCATAGATTTATTCCGGCCTGATGGATGTGCATATGCATGCATATATATCATTGGTTCTACAATACGTCGACAGTAATCTGTATATATATGCTTCCCGCAGTACTTCATCGTCGTCGAGGGCTGGCGGCCGCCGACGACGTGATCAGAAAAGGAAGGCCATCGGCGCGAACGCTGGCATGGACGACGCGCGCTCAAGGTGCCTGTGTATGCACGCAACATGTTCTCGGAGTTAGGAATACACCAAGCATTATTAGGTTAGGACTCGCGTGAACATGGTACACAGACACAGTGACATACATACCGGTATTCATCGCTGTGCGCGCGGGGCAGCACCCGGGCGACGTCCCAGGACGCCGCTTTCCTGCCCCTCGCCGGCCCGCCGTCGCCGGCCTTATTACTGGCCGCGTCGGCGCTGTAGTCCTCGTAGATGTCCCCGAGCGAGGGGCGCCAGTGCGCCGCAGAGGCGGAGGACCTGGCGGCGGTTGCCCTCCTCCCGACGATCCTGCGGTTCCTCGCGGTGGCGTGGTGGTCCGTGGGCGGCGCGTCGTCGATGGGTCCAGCACGGCAGCCGCAGGGCACGAACGACAGCAGCCTCATCAGCTTCCTGCGCACGCTCCCGGCCTCTATCTTGCTTGCCCGCCCCCGCGCGGCCGGCCCGGCCTCTCTCTACCTAGATAGCTAGCTCGCCTCTCTTTATTAAAATTTCTCGTTCTATATCTCGATCTGTTTCTCTCTCTCTCTTTCTCTACCGCGAGCGAGGCGGCGGCGGCGAGACCTAGCTCGTCGGCGCCTACGTACGTACTGGCCGTCGGCCGGAGGAACGAATATATATAATGCCACTTGCTGGCAAATGAGTGGCCACAGTAGCTGAGACACGAGCGAGGGGATTTCCCGTGTTCAGGTGCTGCTTTATAGAGTTCTCGAAAGAAAGGGGGTGAGATGCAGTAGTTTTGGGATCGTGAGATCTGCTGGAACGGCGACGACGAAGACGATGGACTGGACATGGATGGCATGCAGCGCAGGGCAAGGCAAGGCAAAGTTTTGGAGGGAAACAACATTTATACAGGTCACTGTCTCATTTAAGATTTGTATATAAACAGCCGTGCAGCTAGGGAGTGTAATCATCGCGTGGCCACGTAGATGGACGATGTGGTTTGCCCTGCGACGCCGGGCACCTCTCGCCGTCACTTTGATCTCGATCTGCACGCCGGCATCAGCAGGCAAAGCGCGCCACTGATGAATCAAGCAGCTAGCATCTAACCGTATCAGGCAACACGAGCCCGAACCACTTCAGGACGCCCCGAACATCACGCAGCAGCAAAGAGACTGCGATCAGATCACGGATGAAACGTGCTTGTTGTGCACATCACCACCTTAGCACGCCGTCACCATCAAACCAAGGAAGAACCACTCACAGCCAGGCCACCGGGCAGTTACCCTGACAAGCACAACAAATATATATGTTTTCGAGCAAAAGGAAAAGCAAGCCGGCAGAACTAGCAGATGGAACACTGTAGTCCATCAAAGACGGACGCAGTGCTGCTTTCCTCTTTGCATTTGGAACTACCAAATAATGTTCCTGCTCTGCACTGGTGTTTTAATTCACACGTTGAACAGATCTGGTTCTCAGTTTTTTTTTTCAGACAACGGGTAAATGCTACATCCCACTATGAGACACAGTGCTAAATGGCCATTTAATTTGACAGCCAAGCCAAGACTTTCAAGGGAAGAACCGAAGAAGTGGATTAGATTATTAGCAAGAGATCCATTTTTAAAGGACTTGAAGCCTGAAGGGATCCGTCAACCAAAGCCAAAAAACACCAAATATATAAGAAGATAGAATCCTGAGTATATATATGGCTCAGAGAACCTTTCGCCGAATCACATCATGCTACTACGTACCATCCCGCTCCTAGATGACAAGCACAGACTCATCATATCTAGGAAACTGGGAGGCAGCGGCCGTAAGACCGGCCTTTCAGATCTCCTCAATGCCATTTCATATAACATGAATCAAGATGAAGTAGACACAAACACCTGAGATGCCTCTACTACCGGAATCCTGCTCTTTGTCGAGTGCTTTCTATCGGGCAAGTCTTTGTCGAGTGCCGCACTCGACAAGGTTCCACTTTTAGTAATGACTGCGTTTACCGAGAGCAGGACTCTCGGCACAGGAAAACACTCGGCGAAAGTCTTTGCTCGGCAAAGGACCGTGTCGCAGTGGCGGGCCCAGAATTTAGAGGGTGGGTATTCGAAATTTTTTATAGGATGATTTTTTGGAAGATTAAAATATGTATATCGACATATATAGTTAATTATATGTATAACCTATAATTAAGCACACACGCTATGGTCATAACTGATTCAATAACTAGTCTACTAAACTCAAATTTTATACAACTATTTCAAAAGTTTTAAATCTAAATGCATCTGTTGGTTGTTGCTCAGTTGCTAGCTGGCTGCTTGTCCTCTTTGGCATTTTCCAATCGCTAATGCCCCATCTGCAGTCTAGTACTGCAAACACCAAAGCAGGGGAGGCCAGGTCGGGTGGCCACTAGCTAGGTAGGCTTGGACATTGGCACGATGAGACCTTGCCCCTGGTTGCCTATCCTGGCACGCGGTGACGCCCTGACTACGGTGGATTGAAGCCTCGGACGATGGACACACAATGATAGTTAGTCGGTCAAGTCTAGGCAGCTAGTTGTGTCGCGGAACCACGATGTCTCAACGGAGGTGCTGGTGTCTCCATGGCACGTGCATGGGGCTGCAAGGTGTGACCACGACTTGGTGGCTGGCGCATCTGGTGGCTCTACCATGGTGCGACAACAATAGGGTTTGGGGATTTTTTTTGTCGTGAGGTACTGAGGTGGGCTTTGTCGTTCGTTGGGCTTCATGGTCCACAACAAACGATTGGATTAGTTAGGTATGAGAGGTAGGAAGGAGATATTTTAGTCCAAATTAACATAATTCCTTTATTTATTTGATTCATTTTTTATTTTCCATGTATATACACTATATACATGTATATATATTGAAATTCTTTTACCAAAAACAATGGGTATTCATTTGAATACCCTTGAATTCAATGGGGCGCGTTTCGACCCCGGGGGTCCCTGGACCGAGGAGTAAAATTGTCGCTGCGTGTCCCAGCCCAGATGGGTTGGCGCGAGATGGAACACAAGGGGGAAAACGCGGCTCGTGTTATCCTGCGCCAGGGGGATGCGCTTGCAGTAGGGGTTACAAGCGTTCGCGAGGGAGAGGGAGCGAGCCTGTTCGTCAGCCCGTCCTCCCGCGCGACCCTCCCGCATGAGGGCCCTGGACCTTCATTTTATAGGTGCAAGGAGAGGGTCCAGGTGTACAATGGGGGTGTAGCTATGCGCTAACGTGTCCGACAGAGAGGTGCCAGAGCGCTGTGTACATGCCAACGTGGCTGTCGGAGAGGTGCTAGAGCCCTGTGTACGCGGTGTCGTGGCTGTAGCAGGAGCGCTTGAGCCCTGTAGAAGCACAGCTGTCGGGGCTGCTGGGACCTTGCTGACGTCTCCTTGCTTCCGTAGGGGGCTGAGAACCGCCGTCGTCATGGACGCACGCGGGGAGCCATCATTACTTGTTACTGGGGCGAGCCTGGATGGGACGCCGGTCTTGTTCCCCTGTAGCCTGAGCTAGCTAGGGGTAGGGTAATGATGTATCCCCTGTGGCGCGGTCGGTCCGAGCCCAAGGTCGGGCGAGGCGGAGACTCCTCCTGAGGCCGAGGTCGGGCGAGGACGCGATTCCTCTCGAGGTCGAGGTTGAGGCCGAGCCCTGGGGTCGGGCGAGGCGGAGACCACCCTCCGAGGCCGAGGCTGAGGCCGAGCCCTGGGGTAGGGCGAGGCGGAGTCCTCCTCCTGAGGCCGAGGTTGAGGCCGAGCCCTGGGGTCGGGCGAGGCGGAGCTTCCTGTTGCGCCTGAGGCTGAACTTGGCTGTTGCCAGCCTCACTCTGGCGGGTGGCACAGCAGTCGGAGCGGGGCGAGCGGCGCTATTTCCTGTCAGGTCGGTCAGTGGAAGGGCAAAGTGAATGCGGTCACTTCGACCTTGCCGACTGAGGCACGTGTGTCAGGATAAGGCGTCAGGCGATCCTCGCATTGAATGCGCCTGCGATACAGTCGGCTGGTGAGGCGATTTGGCCAAGGTTGCTTCACAACGAAGTCTGTCCGAGCTGGGCTTCGAGCGAGTCGAGGGTGCGCCCATTGCTTGAGGAGGCCCTCGGGCGAGGCATGAATTCGCCTGGGACTACTGTTCCCGCCCGAGGCTGGGCTTGGGCGAGGCGAGATCGCGTCCCTTGAGTAGACGAAGCCTTGACCTGAATTGCGCCCATCAGTCTCTGCAGCTTGTGCTGATTGTGGTTACCAGCCGTGTTTAGGACTGTTGGGGGTACCCCTAATTACGGTACCCGACAGTAGCCCCCGAGCCTCAAAGGGAGTGTTGGTACTCGCTTGGAGGCTTTGTCGCACTTTTTTGCAAGGGGACCGGCCTTTCTCGGTTACACTTTGTTCCGGTTGGTGCGCGCGAGCGCACCCGCCGGGTGTAGCCCCCGAGACCTCGGAGGAGTGGTTTGACTCCTCTGAGGACTTAATGCCTTTCGTGACGCCTTGGCCGACCTGGTTGTTCCCTCATGCGACCTGATCGTAGCCCGAGTGCATGGTCAGGTTCCGAGTTTTTAGGCTGGTGTGTTGACGCTGTCAATGGTTTGGCCGTAGCCGGGTTTGCGAGAGCAGCCCCCGAGCCTCTTCACGGAGCGAGAGGACGATCAAGGACTGTCTCGACTTTTATCATACGCCCCTTCGTCGCCTTTCTGCAAGGAGGAAGGGGGGGGAAAGCGCCATGTTGCCCTCGGAGGGCGCTGAACATGGTGTCTCCAGTGAGTTGCTAACGGGTGATCCGAGTGGACACACGTGCCCCGTTCGATAAGGGTCGGCTAGTGGCCCAGAGGCGCGCTCCAAAAGTACCTGCAGGTGATTTGCCGGACCCGGACCCATTCGATAGGGTCTGAGGGCTCGATGCCTCCCTCTGATGGGATTCCGTTACAAAATCGCTCTTGCTGGTCTCGGAAATGTCCTAGGGTACCTCGGGAGCATAGCCCGAGCCTCGGCCATGTATCGGACGTACCTAGAGTCATCCCTCACTCTACGTGCTCTGGGGCGGCTGTCGAACCCTTCTGAGGGGCCAGCCTTCGAACCCCTGATCAGTAGTGGGCGCGGATCCCGAGTGCTCTGGGGCGGCTGTCGAACCCTTTCGAGGGGCCAGCCTTCGAACCCCTGATCAGTAATGAGCTCGAAGCCCGTGTGCTCTGGGGCGGCTGTCGAACCCTTCCGAGGGGCCAGCCTTCGAACCCCTGATCAGTAGGAGGGCTCGGGGCCCGCTTCCTTCACGGAGAAGGATCCCTTTCGAAATATCCCCTTTCCCGGTCCCTGTAGCAAGAAAGAGAAAGGGGAAGAGGAAAAGGATATGAATTTAAACGGTGTGGCGCACCTTTTTTGACGTGGTCATCATGGCAGAGGTGAAACGACGCCCGCTTCGCCTACTAAAGGCGTCGCTTGCCCTGCCATGGAGTTAATGCGACGGGACGGGTGGTTCGCGGGGCGGTCGTTGCGCGAGCCGTTCCAGGAACGGAACATGGGTGCGTCGTCTTCACGCCGTGGGAGAGGGCTCCCCTGCTGCTCCAGGAGGGGACGTGAGCCTGCAGACGATTTGACTGCTGCTTCCGCTCGCCTGCTGCCGCCATTACTGCCGGCCCACTTTTGGCCATATCAACCGTCGCGCCTCCTCCCGCGGCTGACTGACCCATGATCGATGTGCTCGATTGGCACTGTTGGGCCATGCGTAGGGTTGCCTCGAGTCGCGGCACTGGTTCCGCAGTCGAGGAGGTGCG